>NC_058417.1:22243424-22552945 GCF_002201575.2 Neomonachus schauinslandi
AAAGAAAGAAAGAAAGAAAGAAAGAAAGAAAGAAAGAAAGAAAGAAAAGAAAAGAAAAGAAACCCACCTGGTAAGAGCCATAGAAGGAACTACATGCTCAAAAGAAGAACAAGGCTTCCAATGACAGTCAAGTAGCTCCTATCAGCCTTGTCCTCCCACAGAAAACAACTACAAACTCTGTATAAAATATTTCAAAACTACCCAGAGGCACTCATAAAACAACAAACAGGCAGAAATTGCAGAGGAATTGATACTTGGAAGAATGACAAGGGTGTAGTTTATGTTTTTAAAGCATTTTTCCTGAGAACAAACCATATTTGGTGTCAAATAGGATAGCTAGATTTATAGGAAATCTGAAATCATAGTAGCTCAAAGAAACAGAGAAAATGTGGGTGAACACAGCAGCTGGAAAGTGATGGCAGAAACCCCAGAAAGGAAAGAGCCACAGAGATTAAGCCCCAACTTCTTTGTATAATCTCTGCCCAAATCTCTGGCTGATCCTTTAACATACATGCACAGGAGAGACAAAAACTCCAGCTAAAATTAAATGAACTGAACTGAGATTTCAGCTGCTGCCAACCATATGAGAGACAGAGTTTGAAGTTTGAGTTCAGTCAAATTAAAAACAAAAAATTGATAGTCTTTTAGAGGAATATAATAGAATCTAGAGTCTAGTAGTTCATTAACAATGTCCAGGATACAATCCAAAATTACTAGACATATGAAGAAACAGGAAAATGTGACCATCTTCAAAGAGAAATCAATGAAGACCAATGGTGAGATGACTCTAGGGCTTTACCAGACACAAAAGTGGGCCTGGAATAAGATATCACTTTGTAGGAGAAGCTCCAACTCTGAGGTCAGATAGGCCTGGTTGGTGTCCCAGCTCTACCACTCCTGTGTGACCTTGAACAGTTCCTTTACTTCTCTCAGCCTCATTTTCCTCATTTGCCAAAAGAGAATAACACCACCTTCATCCCATGGTTATCATGGAACCAAATTAAATAAGAACATGAAAGTGCCTGGAACAGCCTTTGGAATGTAGTATGAACTCAATAACTATGCACTGACTCTAAATAATGATTCCCAGATCAACAGTACATCTCCACCCCTACCTCTTGAGTCTAAACCCTTCACATGCCACCTTCTTCATTCCTCCTTCAGTTCTTAAAGTGGGAATGTTTTACATAAAAGGACTGGAGTTCTGGGGAAATCTCTCTGATATATTCTAAGGGACAGCCCCACCCACCTAAGTCATTCAAATGCACACATCCAGCCACACCTTCAGTAGAGCCCTACTTAGTAGGGCGCTTCAGTAGCTTTGCTCCCTACCTAGACCTCATCTTGTTAAATGGCTGTTTGGACTAAGTCCTGCCTACTAGAAGCCCTGGACCCTGGAAGCCCCACCCTCAACTAGGAACATATTGATCAGGAACTGAGATACCAAGACAGTCAAAGGGTCAGATGTTGTTCAGGTCAGAAGGGGACTAAGAGTTGACTTTGTCTAATCTCTTCATTTCAGACATTGGAAATCTGAAGAAGAAAAGGAAGGGAAGAAGAAGTGATTGTGGTAGATTCCCATGGAAAATTTCCCATGGAAAATTAAGAGAATCCACCACCTTGACACAACACCTTAGAGGATACCAAGCACACATTCATTCATGATTTTAATTTATTTTGTTTATTTATAATTTTATTTCATCCATACTACAGCTTTATGAGTTATGAAAGGGGGTGATGGAAGGGAATTTCCATTTTTCAGATGAGGAAATTGAGCCCTAATAGGTGATGTGACTTCTTATGTGTCATCCTGTCAAGCATTGTCTGCTGGGGGCTCATCCCTGTCTCTCCCTCCCTGATTCTCAGATATAGGCATTTCTATTAGACCACTTATCTGCAAATGTACTTCTTGGAGTTCATCCCAAGCAAGGGGAACTGGACAGACGGTGGGACTATCCAGCAAGAACCACGCTGGGGAGATGGCAGGAACCAGCTGCTACTGGTTAGCCATGGGAGCAAAGCCAGTCAGATTCCTGACCCACTTCTACTGGGACCCATAAATTTCTGGGGCCTTGACCTTGGGGATAGTCTTTGTAATGTCTGTCTGGGTTCCTGGGGTTGGATTTACATGGAGTCTACCACCACCCTCAGACTGAGGGTTCCCCTCTCCCCCCGCCCACCCCGGGATACTGGAAAAGCCTCAAAGAAGCCACTTGACAACTCAGCGTCTCTCTCCCTCTCTCCCTCTCTCAGGCCAGCCAAGCCTCTCAATTCTGGCCTAGTACTCCCCCAAGGCTGGAGAATATGCCCCCTCCCCTCACCTCCCTTCTCCTTGGTACCAAATTCAGATTTGGGGGTTGGCCACTGCCTCTGAAGCCTGAGGCGTCCCTGCCCCCTCACTGGACTCCACTTGCCCCATTTGGCCAGGACACAGACAACTTTCCACAAAGCTAGTGGTCTGGGTGCTTAGGCCCAGGCCTGCTACACTCTTTCCAGCCCTACTCCCACCTCTGCCTCCCCTAACTATGCCCTCCAGCCCTTTAGGCCAGTCCTCCAGTCTTCCCCTACCCCCACCCACCATGCTGCTCTTCTGAACTGCTCATAAATTGCCAAGTTTGACTCATTTTTCTTCATAAATCCAGAGCTTCCAGCCTCCTGTTTGATTTGTGTTCCTGAATTATCCATGAAATTTTCAATGGCTCAATGAACAGCCAAGCAGAGGTCCCCCTTGGTCCCTAGAAGAAGCCACAGAGGCCAAGAAAAATGATGGTGGAAATACCAAAGCAGTGTGGTGTGGTCCAGCCTCTGGGGAGGGGAGAAACTTCAGGGGCATGGCAGGAGACTTAGAGAAAACAGTGAGGGGAAGCAAGTGGCCAGGTCTGGAGAAACTACTGTGCCACCACCAAAGGAGGTAGAATCAGAGGGGGAAACGAACTTAGTAGAGGTCACATAGCTTGTTCCTCAAATAATGATAAAGCTCTTGGCATTTCTTTGAATCCAGGATCATCAACCCACAGAGCATTAAGGCAGGAAAGAAACTTCAGATACACCTAATTTTTCTTTTAGAGTTATGTGTGTGTGTGGCAAAGATACATAACAAAATTTACCTTTTAACCATGTTTAAGTGTATAGGTAAGTATACTCATATTGTTGTACAACCATCACCACCATCCACTTCTAGAACTTCACCTGATTTTATGCACTGGAAACCTAGTGCAGAAAGACAAGAGGACCAGAGCAGGGCCACACAGCATGTCTGTAGCAGAGACCAAGTTAGAATTTGTCCAGTGTAATGTCACCTAGAGGCACACCCCTGTGGGGACAGGGGCTAAGTGTGTGCTCCAGAAGAGAAAGGGCCCTTCCCACCATTCTCCACACCCCACCAGGTCCCCCACCTGACAGGCAGCCCCTTATCCCAAGCACTTGCTCATCCCCTTCCTCTGTAACTTGAGAAAAAAAAACCCAGCCACATCTGAGCCAGCAAACACAGTGGGGGTCTTGGCCCCCAGCAGGTTTATGGAAACCATCCATTCCCTGCTGAGAGCTTAAATACATCTACATAATCAGCTCCCCTTGACCCCACTGCTCCCATCATTTCTCGGGAACCTCACAGAGGCCCTGATTCTTCCTCTTTTTTTTTTTAATTGGAAAACCCCACCCCCCCCCAGGAGGGGGGGGGGGGGGGGGGGGGGGGGATGTTGCTCTGTTTAGACCCAGGAGTCTGGTGTGACACAGGCTAGATTAGACCCTGGGAGGGAACAGTGATAAAATATATCCCCCAACACACACACACACTGGTGTGAGCATTTAATTACCATGGGAAATCACTTCCTGACACTAAATGCTACCCCACTCTCTCTCTCTGCTCCAGATGGCTTTTGCTGGAATATTTGTCCCCATAATGAGCCCTCAGCCTCTACCTGAATAATTCATACACAGGTAGGGCTAGGTCTCGTAGGAAGGTTTGGGATGAAGTAGAGGAAGCCAGGGAAAGCCCCCAGGACTGACAGAGGTGGGGGCTGAGGCCAGTCCATCGGGGGAAGAAGGGGAGAGTGCCTCTCGGAGAAGATGATATTGAAGCTGACAGCTGAAAGTTTAAAAAGACCCAATCAGGGGAAGAGGAGAGAAGAGGGCATTTCCAACAAGAGAATGGCATGTGCAAAGACTCCAGGCCTGGGCCACAAGTCTCAGGCCGCCTCTGAGACAGATCGGGAAAACATTACTTTAGAGATGAGGGAAGTGTGCCTTAGAGACATAGAGTGGCACATAGGTGTGGGGCAAGCCAGACCCCCTCCTTCGAGAGAACATATCATTTGCTCACTCCTGGAGGCTCCCAGAGAGGCTAAGTGGGATGGCTGAGGCCATCACAGATGGGTCCCTCCTTCCAGAGGACCCTTCATTCCCACTGCCCACCAGGCTCTTGAAGGGAGGCCTGGGGCGCCAACAGACGGTGTCCAGCAGAACAGCCAAGCAAGAAAGGTACAGGCTCCAGCATCAGCCTGCCTGGCTCCTTCCCTTACTAACTGTATGGCAACCTTGGCCCCTTCCAGCGGCACCTCCCTCATCTGTAAAATGAGGTTAATGATTTTTTCCCTACTTGATAAGGTTGCCCTGTGTTTACAGGGCACAGTGCCCAGCAGATAGTAAGTGCTCAAAAAAAAAAAAAAAACCAAAAACACCACAACAAAACCATAATAAGATTAGTATTATTTGGATTCAGGCATAAGACAAAATTGGGGTTTTTTTAAATTTGTCTTTAAAATAAAACACACCCTCCACGCCCCACATTCACAGTTTTCACACAAACCAAACACTGCCTTCACCCTACTCCCCTTCCTCCCTACCCTCTGTGAATGGCCCAAACCTCTGACCAGTGCCTCCCTGGGACGAAAGCCCCCAGGTTGCTGTGATGGCCCATGAAGAGGACATGTGGAATGGCTTTGCACACCGGAAGGGCTGCATAATGGTCTCTGTCGACTAACACGTTCTTAAAGCACCAACCTCAGTATCTGATGCTCCTGGGCCCTCCTGGTGCCTCTATTTCTATTTCTCAGTTGTGAGCAAGCCAGGCATAGCACTGTGCCCTAAGTCATGAACAGACTTCCATGTTGTAATCAAATAAAACATACAACCAAGCGAATCAGCACATGTGGGGGCTGTGTGTTATGATTATTCTGCTTCTTCGAGATAAACTCTCAATGATAAGCAATGTCTCAGATAGGAGGCATCTATGTTTTTCTCCTTTGTCAGTTCTGAATCTTTATATGGTGGTGGTGTGAGATTGAATCTGTATCACAAACATATCTACGGAAATTCATTCTCAGGAAATTCCAAAGAGCCTGGATCCATCCCTGTGGCCCTCGCCCCCACCCAAGCATACAGGCCAAGGCTCCCGGGGTCTGCAAGTGCCCCTTCCTTTCCTCCCTTCATAACATGTCTAGAATGTCAGCTTGTCCATTGGTCTCAGGGAGAGTGATAGAAGGAGCACGGATTCTAAATTCGAATGCCTTGGATTCAAATCTTGGCTCTGCCCCTCACAAGCTGCATGACCCAGAATGGGTCACCTATCTTCTCCAGATTTTAGTTTCCCCATCTCTCCCTGGGGTCATTGTAAGGATAAACAAACTAACAGAGCAGCACCTTGTGCAGACTCTACCATCAGCCTGCTTGGCTATGAAATCCCAGCTTGGCTCCCCTTTGGCTGTGTGGCCTTGGGCAAGTCACTTGACCTCTCTGAGCTTCAGTTTCCTCGTCTGCAAAATCAGAATAGAAACAGTCCCTATCTCCTAGGGTTGTTGTGGGGCTCGACAGAAACAGTGCTCAGGAGAATGGCTAACACTCAGAGCGCAGGCAGCAAGTACTTGGAATCGTGCTCTTCCACACTCTTGTTTCCTGAAGTGCTTGTCAGTACTGTTGCTTGTCCCGTGTCTAGCACACCTGAAGCCCTCCTCTCAAACACACAGGCTCCCTGCTCCCGCCGGAAGAGACAGCCTGAGGGCCCTGGGCAACAGTAACCCTGGAGCCCACAGGCCACAGCTACGTGACACTGACAACTGAGCTTCCTCGGGGGCCAGGGGGGCCCGGGAAATCTGAACAGAGAAAAACCAGGGAAGAAATCAGACAGGTGCGAAGGCCAGGGTGCAGGCAGGGCTGGCTCTGGATCTCCGGGCTTTGACTTGACAGAGATGATGGGCCCAGAAATGTGGGCCTTTGCCTTTAGCAACTCTGAGATGAGATGCCTGGAAGCCCTGATTTGAAATGTGCTCCACTCAACTGGGAATGAATAATTTACAGTCTTTAATCTTACATTGCTGAGGAGGAGAGGGAGAAGACCATGAGAGCGCCGGGCACCCGAAGATGAGAAGGGAAATATCATAACCCTTTTCCAGGCTCTCTGGCCTGTCAAGCCTCCCTCGGAGACAAGCTCCCACAGTCAGGACGCTGGCAGACCCACTGGTCCTTCCTCATGGGGGGCCCACGCCCCCAGATGTCAAGAGCTACATGAACACGTTCGGAACGCATGAGTGCATCAATAAGATGAGCGGGGGAAGAGAAAGAAAAAATAATAAATGTGAGTCATAAAGGTGTAAAGTTTGTGCCAGCATTGCCAAATGACTTCCATTTCCCTCACTTAGATCCCACCTTTCCTGTGGACAAACTAATTTTCTCCCTCATCCAGAGAACATTGAGATGGCCCCTTCCTCACCAGCCTGCAGGCGTGAATGGCACGAACACCACCCAAATATTGCTAGCTCCAAGCACCTACCTGCCAACTCGGGGATTTCAATCCTTTGCCAACTCCCTCCCATACCTGGGAGCCCCCAGGGGCATCTCACTCATGAATAGGCCTGGGTTTCCACGTTCTTGATTGCTCTGCTAATTAGCTGCAACAAAACCCTTCACTAAATGAGGTGGGTTGTTTTTTCATCTTATCATTACTTTAACCAACTATGTTTGAGCACCTACTTTGTAGCAGGCACTGTGCTAAGAACTCAGCATTCTCGTGCAGGGTGGGAAGAACATTCCCTCAATCTCTGTTATGTTCGGGTGCTGGCAGGGAAGGGGCCCACCACAGTGTTGTTTGGGCCCCAACGGGTTAGAAAGTAAATGAAATGACTCTGTCAGTTGGCATACACACAGTTTTTTCTCTCTGGGGACACTCAGGCTACCACTGTCACTGGGTTCAAAGGGGTTTGATGACCAGCCACACGCCTGTTTCCAGAACCACTGTCCCTCCAGGCCTCAGGCATGTACAGCAGCCAGACGTCAAGACTGGACCTCCTCAGCCCCCTGTGATGAATTCTCCCTCAGGGACCTCACTGTTCCCCAGCATCCCGGCTTTCACTGCCCCTTCCACTGGTCCAGCAGATACAACTCTAAATATATAACCCCAATTGTGGACAGAATTAAGGGTTTGGGTGCCCCCCTCCCCACCAACAAAGTCTTCCTCTCCCATGAATCGGCAAATGCAGGGATACTGAGGGTAAGAAGGGTCATGATCGTACTTGCCAGTGAGATCAGAAGCTGGGCCCCCCCTCAGAATCTGCTGTCTCCCACTTCCGTCCTGACTCTCAGCCCCTCTCCCAGCACAGCCCCTCTGTGAGAAAAAGCCCCTGAAGCTCTAGGTGGGCTGAAAGGCCCATTCCTCTGACATCACGTCTCCTGCAGAGCCGGGCCTGCTCCTCTCTGAGTGACCATGGGAGGCCAGTGTGGAGGCACCCAGGATGCAGGAGTTCCCGGCCTGGGAGCTTTAACCCAGCCCCCCCAGCTAGCACCCAAGGTGAGCAGGAAATACACTGAGAGAACTCTGAAGGGGTGGGAGGGGGGTGTAGGGAGCCACACACCAGCTCTGGGCACACACACCCCACACCAGACAACCCATCGGGCCTTCGCATGACCTAGCGCTTCCAACTTTGACCTGGACCGGGGTTCTAATGAATGGTTTCTCTGGCCTCCCACCTCCTTCTTAAGGCCAAGTTCTATTCCGTTCTGACCCCTGTGACCCAATCCTTGGGGTAGAGAGCTTGCCTCAGCAGCTGACAGTAATAATAAAATCAGTAATAATGGCTAATATTTATTAAGCCCTATAGCCAAACACTAATACATATAATTCATTTAATCTTCACACACCTATGAAGTAAATATATTATTAACCCCATCTAGCAGATTTGAAAGCTGAGGAATATACCCCAAAGGCTGATGGCCTTACCTAGGAACTCATCCACCTGCTAACAGACCTCTGCAAGGCTGACCCCTCACCTCACACTTCCCCTGGACATCATTTGGCCAGCTTGTGGCAAAGCTGAAGACTGGACCCTGCCAGGTCTGCGCTAGATGCCTCATCTACATCTTATTTCATCCCCAACATGACTCCAGACAGTGAGCCAGACAATGAGCATTATTGCCCCATCTGTAAATTCCAATAGTGAGGCTGAGGAGCGTATAGGACATGGCCAGGTCCACCGAGCTGGTCAGTGGGCAAAGCTAGGAAGTATATGGCAACCTGTCCTCATGCTTCCTACCACCCAGCATCCCCTCTACACAAACATTCAGCATTCAATTTTGGTAGGCAGATGCCCCACCCTTACCTCTTCTCCCTTCCTCCAGCTCTGGTCCTGGGGCGGGGGGGGGAATCTCTCTTCTAGGGGAAACAAGACGCAAGAGGAAAAATCAGAGGCAAACGCTGTGGGCATGAGGGTTTGGAGAAATTCTCTGAACGGCTGCACCCGTCTCCCTTCTACCTCGTTCCTTCCCTGGGGAATCTTGGTGAAGAGAGACACACAGAGACGGAGGCCTCTTGTAAAACTAATTAAAAGGCCCTCCAAGCTTGACAGGCAGGTCCTTCGCTCCCCTGAAAACAGGCTCCTGGGCTCAGGTTGGCAGGTGCCCCTCTGCCATGTGCAGGGAGTGTCTCTTCAGCATCTTACCCACCCTCACCCCCAGGGCCACAGCCCCAACCAGAAGTGAGGGGCTGGGTAAACCCCCTCAACCCTCACCCTCTGCCCCAGCATAGGAGGAAAGAGAACAGACACTGGTCTCACTTTCCTCCTCTACTCTCACCCTCCTGTTTCTCTTTTGTTTAAATAAATCCCCTTCTGCCAGACAGAAGAGCGACCTTCCAAGCTCCCAGGTCATGTCACCAGTCTTGTCAAACCTGGCCTCCCACTGCCTCTTCAAAGAAAAGGGGACTTCCCTGAACAACACCCCCAACCCCGCAGCCCCCAGTCTGGGATGTGTCCTTTCACTGTAGTTGGAGCCTTTCTGAGTGCTCTTGACAAAGTGGGGGAGCTGCCCGGACTCTATCTCCAAGCCTTTGTAAATGCTAGTTCCTCTTCAGGAAAACCCTCCACCCACCCTGCCCCCAAATCTTCCTTCAATGCACAGAGCAAATGTGGAGGGCTTTACCGCTCTGGGAAGCCACCCACCAACCACACCCAGGGTTCATCATTCCCTGCTCAGTGCTCACTATGATGCCCCCCTTTTACCATCCCATCACCTTGTGATATAACTGTAGACCCAAGAGACTGCGCTCCTTGACAGCAGGGCACCCAGTGCCAGCACATAGCAGGCGCTCAAGAAAGGTTGGGTGGTGATGCGGTTTCCCCATTGCCTGGGAGGGGAGCTTCCCGCTCCAGCTGCCCAGCCTTTGCCTACACAGGGTCATATGCCAGGGGTGCACAGCACACAGCCCTCGGAAGGGTGGATCTCAAGCCTTTGCAGATCTAGCACTACAAGAGGGCCCGGGGCAGAACCCACCTGAAGCTGGGCGCTGCTTGGGTACGCAGAGCACACCACATGCGTAGACCATGAGTACAGCTAACATTTAATTGGGCACTTACAAGGGTGCTGGGTGCTGCATGAAGCACTTTACACCCATTATCCTATTTACTCCTCACAATAACTATGTCACATGGACACCATTAGCCCCATTTTCAGATGGGGCAATGGAAGATCAGAAGGTTAATTAAGGTGACCAGAGTGACACTGCTACTTAGTGGCAAAGCCAGTCCTCAAATTGGACCTGTCTGACTCTGGAGTGCAGGCTCTTATCCACACCAGCCCCCTGGACATTCACACCCCGCCTCACCACACAGTGACCCCCTCCCCTTGTTTGGGTTTTAGGCTCCGTGTGAGAACCAGAGGCTCAGCTGAAACTGACAACGCCACCCCTGTACCTCACTCCCCCCCCCCCCCCGGTCCCTTGTGCAAGGACTCAGACTACCAGGGGACACCATCAAAGGTAAAACATCCTGGTCAATTACAGAGGCAATTCTCCGGCTCCAGCAGATAAGCCTCACCTGTCAGATGAAAGCCTTTACCCCAGGCAGGCGCCTGGCCACCTGCAAATCATAATTAAAGGGAAGCCCAGGGCCTCAGAGGCAGCTGAAACTCCCAGCTCAGCCCCATAGGCGCACCTCACCCTGCCCTCCCCTCCCCTCGCTCCAGCCACCCAGGCTTCTAAGTCCCTTTCCCAAACCAGGAGCCTTGAACCTGCCTCCCTTGTATTTTTTTTTTAATTATTATTATTTTTTATTTTGTTTTGATGAGTGGGAAAAGATACTAACATATAATATTAAATCAAAGCTAACAAATAACTTTACTTGCAGTTAATTGGCTACTAAGCAAACTGGCCCGCGTGGAGGGGCAACCTGGAGGGAGAAGAGACATCCTCGCTGGCCCAAAGCTCGGGGCCTGGCTCGCCAGAGGCCCCAGGTTGGAGGGCAGCTGCAGGGTACTCAGAGCCTCCATGTGCTCACCTAACGGATCTGTCTCAGAGGCTGCTGTGGGGAATTCAAACAGCTTACTTAGGGGAAAGCTTTACGGGGAGCCCAGGGTCATGCACATATATATATGGGACTGTGACAATTAATAGTGACAATGGTACACACCTTTACAGAGTGCTCACATGGAGCAGGCACTGTCCTAAGTGCTTTACATACATTCAGACTCTTTTTAGGGACGCCTGGGTGGCACAGATTCTTGGTCTCAGCTTAAGTCATGATCAAGTCGTGAGATCGAGCCCCGAGTTGGGTTCCACGCTCCGCGCAGAGTCTGCTTGAGATTCTCTCTCCCTCTCCCTCTGCCCCTCCCTCCAGCTGGCTTGTGCACAATCTCTCTCTCAAATAAATAAATCTTTTTTTAAAACTCATTTTAGGGGCCTGGGTGGCTCAGTCTGTTAAGCATCTGCCTTAGGCTCAGGTCATGGTCCCAGGGTCCTGGGATCGAGCCCCGCGTCAGGCTCCCTGCTCAGCGGAAAGCCCGCTTCTCCCTCTCCCACTCCCCCTGCTTGTGTTCCCTCTCTTGCTGTGTCTCTCTCTGTCAAATAAATAAAATCTTAAAAAAAAAAAAAACCAACTCATTTCAGTCTCAGCATAACCCTCTGTTGTAGGAATTATTATTACCCCATTTTACAGATGAGAAAATTGAGGCACAGGGGTGCCTGGGTGGCTCAGTTGGTTGGGCGGCTGCCTTCGGCTCAGGTCATGATCCTGGAGTCCCTGGATCGAGTCCCGCATCAGGCTCCCTGCTCGGCAGGGAGTCTGCTTCTCCCTCTGACCCTCCCCCCTCTCATGTGCTCTCTCTCATTCTCTCTCTCTCAAATAAATAAATAAAATCTTTAAAAAAAAAAAAAGAAGAAAATTGAGGCACAGGGAGGTTAAATAAGTTGCCCGAGGACACCTGGCTAGTGTGTGGCTGCAGCCGGCTTGTGAAGCAGGACAGTGTGGCTCCAGACTGCTCCAATCACTAGACCATGCTGCCTCTCCAGAGCTGTGGTTTTCGGGGGAGAAAGATCAGGGAGTCAGCCTCTCTGGACAAGATGGCCAGAGGGAGCTTCCCCTGGGTGAGCACCTATACCAATTGCCAAGCACTTTTCCTCACTTCTCACTTAATCCAGCAGCCCTGGAGGAAAGGCATCCTCACCCTCCAGCCCACTCGTACCCTCCTTCTACACCCCATCCTCCACACTGCACTCCTGACTGAGGGCCAGAAAGCCCGAGGTCTCCTGGCTGAGAGGGATTTGAGCCGTGTCTTCTCATTGCCCTTTCCCTTTGACTCCCACTCTTCCCCAGCCTTGTCTTCCTGAGCCCAAGTCCCCTCCCATCCCCTGCATTTCTGGGTTCCAGGGCCTGGGTGCCCTGAGGGATGGGCAGTGAGGCGACTAGAGGCTGGACATCGGCCACACCCTGCCTCACACCTCCTGCCACAGGGTCCATCTCTCCCTGTGCAGGTAACCGGCTACTGGGCTCCCTATCTCCTCTCCCCGTTGCCACATCTGTACCACCCATCCTATCCAGGGCACCCAAAAGAGCCCTGCAGAGGGGGTGCCTGGCAGGGCCTCTCCTTGGCACTAGGGAGCTTTGGACTATGGGTGAGAGCTACTCCCCTGCACCAGGCTGAGGTGCCCCTCAGAATCCCCAGACGCTCCCACCCACATGCCCAGCTGTGCCCCTGGTTACCCTCAGGGCGTGATCTCCCCTCCTCTCCCCCCTCACAGGCCCAGGGAAAGGGAGGAGGGGGTCCAGCTCTTCTGCCTCTTCCTCCAGGAGCCCCAACCTAACCCTTAGAGCAACTGGGCTCCACAGGGCTCTACAGAGGGTGCGTGGGGTAAGGCTGCCCCCCAAAGGCAGTCAGGGGAGGAGGTTGCTTTGCTCAGAAAACCTGAAATCTCTGTAAACTGGGGGTGGGGTGGGGCGTCAGAGTCTCTATGCTGGATTATGGCTGGGACCCTGAGCCTCACACCTCCAAACCCTGAAGCTAGGGGAAATCCATTTAAAAGGATATTAGGAGCAGGCTCAGAGTGGACAGTGTGGGTGAAGGGGTTCCAAGTCCAGCACCTGGATGCGGGACTAGGGAAGGAGGTGGGGACATAACCTCTGAATCAGAACTCTCCCCAAGAAAATCGGAGGGGTAGACGAACCATGAGAGACGATGGACTCTGAAAAACAGACAGGGTTCTGGAGGGGAGGGGGGTGGGGGGATGGGTTGGCCTGGTGGTGGGTATTGAGGAGGGCACGTTCTGCATGGAGCACTGGGTGTTGTGCACAAACAATGAATCATGGAACACTTCATCTAAAACTAATGATGTAATGTATGGGGATTAACATAAGAATTAAAAAAATTAAAAAAAAAAAAAAACTCTCCCCAAGAGCAGGGTCAGAGGACATTTCCCCACCACCACCACCACCCCACCCCTTTCCCTGTCCCAGCTGCTGGCTCTGGGCCTTAAAAACTCCCATCCCACATGCACCCTCCCACAACTCCTAGGTGTCCTGAAGTGCCTCCTAGGATCCAACCGGAATCCCTCCTGCTGCAACTGAGGTCCTGATCAGTCCAGGGTTGGGGAAGATGGGTAAGTGGGCACAGCACTGCACCCTCAGGGCTGCCTGGAGTAGAGAAGTGGGGAGAGCAAGTATTGGAAGGGAACCAGTGGGGTGGGGGAGCCCCAGGGGAAATCTTCAGGACAAGGGCAGCAAAGCCCAGAACAGAGCATTTCCTTAAGGCAGATGTCTCTGCTTCCTACAGCCCAAAGTCCCACTTCCATAAAGACATCCTCACTGCTCTTTCGCCTAATTGGAACGTGTCCGTAGGAAGGAGCACGTGCCGACACCAACTGGAACACCCCTAGCCAGCATGAGCAGGGGCTAGCATGTGCCCACCCCCCACCCCCATGGCCAGGCCAGGGCCCTGACACAGCAGCTTCTCCCTGGGTTTGGATACCAGCTCTACCACTTCCCTCCTGAGCCACAGTTTCTTCATCTGTTAGGAGAAAGAATAATTCTTGCCTCATTTGGTGTTGGAAAGAATTGAAGTGGGGTATTGCTTTGGAAGGTCTTAACACAAAGCCAGGTACATACTCAGTGCTCCATATGCATTCAAAAGCAAGTCCTTCTAGAGATGGCCTTGACTGGGTTCCGGATCATCTCGGCTGCTTATCCAGCCATCTTGGGTAACTTACCCTCTCTGTGCCTCAGTCCCCTCATCTGTAGAGCAGGGAGAACAATACCCACCACAGGGTTGCCACTACACTTAAATAAGGCAG
Source organism: Neomonachus schauinslandi (assembly GCF_002201575.2). Taxonomy (NCBI): domain Eukaryota; kingdom Metazoa; phylum Chordata; class Mammalia; order Carnivora; family Phocidae; genus Neomonachus; species Neomonachus schauinslandi. The sequence goes on from NC_058417.1 coordinate 22,257,466, forward strand.
CATGTGTAAAAAGCCCCTGGCATATAGTAGGTCTGTGCTGAATCAGAATCATTGGTAACCAGATGCCATCAGCCAACTGTGGGACAGAGCAAGTAACTCTGACGTGTCGAAGGGAATTCTGAAGCCAGCTGAGGGGTTTTCTGACGACCCCTCTAATGCTGAGTTTCCTCCATGCCAACAGTCACACCCATAGTGTTTTAGGGCCCAGGATTTCAGGGTCAGAGTCCCTCACCCCTTATTGGGGAAGAAGCAAAAAGATGTGCCTGTGGATTAGTGATGATCACCACTGGTTCCCCTAGTGACATGTGGACAAGTCAGCTCCTTGTCTGCATCTTGGAGCCCTCACACAGTGCTGGGCTCGCCCCAAGCTCCAGCTCTGAGACCGCTGGTATCAGCTCACTCTCCGTCTGTCTGCTTGAGCCCAGGAACCTCCAGGAAGACACAGAGAGTGGGCTTCTCGGGCTCCATTCAGGGCTCTGGCATGGGGATTCCCCAGAGCTGGCCTGCCCTTGGCAGTCCTTCGGAGCCCCCATATCTACAGGAGTCAGGCCGTGGCTGGGGAAAGCACCACTCACAGGAGAGGCCCAGAGGAGACAAGAGTCAAAGAGTGAGTCACCAGTGAGCCCTGAGCTGCCTCTGGGAGGCAAGGGTTCTCTATTACTGACCCAGCGCCATTCTGTGAAGTAAGCTCTGCACACAGCTGGCAGCAAGGCTGGCAGCTCCATGGAGGGGCAGCGAGGGGAACAGAGGTATTAGTTGAATGCCTGCCCCTCACCGAGGTGGCCAGCACCCGCAGGATGGCTGCAGGGTATGCGGCGGGCTGGCAGCATGGAGAGCCGTACCCAGGACACCAGAAGCTGTGTTGTTGGGTGTGTGCCCACCTTGGCCCAGCCTGCAGCCCTCATAGCTCTCCCTGCATTCACCCTCCTGTCCTCAGCTTTGCAGCACCTGCTATCTGGTCTGCAGCCCCCAGAACACGCCACCCTCTCTCCCACCTCCACGCCATCCCGTGCCTCACACTGTTCTCCTCTTCCCCATCATCAGTTCTTCCTTTCTCCCTGCAGTTCAGCCACTCTCACTGTTGGCTGCACATTAGAATCATGAGGGGACATTCTGATTCAATGGGTCTGGGCGGGGCCTGGGCACTAGCATCTTTTAAAAGCTCTCAGGCACATCCCACCATGCCAATATGAGGATCTCTAGGGGAACAGCCCCTTTTCCGCATACTTGAGCCCCGAAGTCACCTCTTCTCAGAAGGCTTCCCTAACCATCCCTCCAACCCCTGCCTGGGCTGGGTGCCTCGCCTCTGAGTTCCCGGGTCCTGTGATACCTCCAACTACTGAAGCCCTGAGCATACGATACTATGACTGAGCTTATTACCAACCTGTCTTGCAAAGATGACAGTCAGGTCCAGCGCCAGGACTGGGTCTTACCCGTTTCTATAGCCCCAGCACCCAAGGACTGCTATGAAGAAGAGACTGCAGAAATGCTTGGTGAACAGATGAACAAATGGACAAGCCCAGGTGCGAGTGCTCTGCCTACTGATATCTCTTCCCCTTCTTCCTCACACAAGCCTCCCAGATGGCTAAGCAGCCCAAAGTCCCCTCTGCCTAATCTTCCTGCTCCAGCTGCCCAACCTTTGCCTATGCAGGGTCATATGCCAGGGGTGCACAGCATACAGGCATCAACCTCTCAGATCATCCTAACCATTCCCCAAGCCTTGCCTGCTTCAGGAGGCACCCACGATTAACCAGGTGGACCCCAACAATCCTCCTTGATTTAAAACACCCTGGTTACTTTCCCACCACTTTCCCCCAACACCTGGTCTTGGAGGGTCAGCACTTGGACTGACCTCACAGATGACAGTTGGCAATAAATTCAGGACTATGAGTCAAGAGACTTGAGTTCCAGCCGCCAACTTGCTGTGTGACCCCGGGCCAGTGACTGAACCTCTTTGTATCTCAGGTTTCTCATCTATAAAATAGGGGAAATAATAGTACCCTCCTCATAGAGTTGCTATGAGGATTCACGAGTTAATAGACCTATGGCCTTAGAGTAACACTAGGCAGAGGGTAAGTGCTATTATCGAAGTGTTTGTTAGCTACTCTTATCGATCAATCACTAGGCTTGATTCCTCTGGCCCAAGCCTCCACCCAGAGGCAGAGCCACCAGCAAGGCACAGTGACAGTGCCAGACTTCTGGCCCCTGGTCTGAGTCTGTTGATGTTTCTGTAAAGACAGCCATGGTATACCGAGGCCAGCCCCCAGCCAGGACCAGGGCTGGAGGATGATGTACACCCCAGAGCTCAGCCCCAGAATTCAGGCGCACCCGTCAGGATGGGGAGAGGAGCCTTTTCCTACACATCAGGGCCCTAGGTTGCTTTTCCTGCTCACTTTTCAGCCTGCATTTCCCCCCCACCAAGGCCCTGCACACCCTCCCCTCCCTTTAAACAGACCGGAGCACCAAAGCGTGAAAAACATCGAAATTACCAAATACAGTTTCTCTCCAGAGATGACAAATCTGCAGCAATTTGTATTTCCAAACAGGAGCCACAGTTCCTGAGCAGCTCCCTGGCAGGTTCTCAGCCCCCACTGACCATCTCCTCGCTGGCACAGAGCCTCCGACTCCACCCCTGCAGAAGAAGGGGAACATCCCCAGCTTCATTCCACGCTCAGCAGTGCTATCACGGGAAGGGGTCAGCGGAGCAGCAGGAAACAGAAAAGAGAACCAGGCAGCAAGCAGGTCCCTCGGGGTTCACTCAGTCGCACCTGCTCAGCAGATGTCAGCCAGGGCACGAGGCACAGAGTCGTGCCCCCAGCTGCTGTACAGGCCTGCCTCTAACACACAGTAATGGGGACAGAGCCCGCCGTGCAGCACAAGCTGGGCCATTTTATTTACTCCTGGCTCCCCTACCCTGACAGTCGGGTGGTCTTTTTCCCATTTTACAGGAGAGGATATGTCTGAGAGGGCCCTGGGGGAGGCCCAAAGTCACGCAGTTAGTAGGACTCGATGCTGAACCTCTCATGTCCCTGACTCTAAAGCTGGCGTGCTTCCCAACTACCACCCTGGACACCTCATTAGACCTTCGTTTTCTTGTCTGCAAATTGGTTTGGACCAATGTTTCTTAATATATATGTTCAAAGATTTTATTTATTTATTTATTTGAGAGAGAGAGAGAGCTCGAATGGAGGGGAAGGGCAGAGGAAGAGAATCTCAAGCAGACTCCATGCTGAGCATAGAATACAACACAGGGATCAATCTTACGTCCCCAAGATCAGGACCCCAGCTGAAATCAAGAGTCAGACGTTCAACCGACCGCACCACCCAGGCGCCACAATATGTGTATTTTAAATATACACCTCTGTTTAAGCAACATCAAGATCTCATGCCCTTTCAGTGACCTACACTATGAAAAATGTAGAGGATTTTTTGTTTTCCAAAACAAAATTTTGTTTTCAAAGAGAATCTCCATTTCCAAAGATCCTAACACTAAAGTTACTTTTTCATATGCTCACTCCTCCCTGCTCCCAGAGATTCTGATGTGCTTCTGCAGGAGGATAGGGCCTCCATTGCTCACCCCACCACCCTCAGTTGGGAAGCTCCGGGCTCAGACTCTGGGGTGCTATCACTGCTCATACCCTATGAAAGGCAGCAGAGCCTATGTTTGGGGCACCCCTCTGCAGTGAGAGCCTGGGCAAGTCACTTCTCCCCTCCAAACCTCAGTCGGTAACATGGGAATAACAGTAGTTCCTAGTGATGCTGTGAGCATTGAATGAGCAAATACCTAGAACACACGTAGAACATTGCCTGGCCCGTGGTAAACGCTGTTAACTAAGTCATCTTTTGCCAGCCCCCAGGAAAATCCCTGTAGCAAATGTCTGTCCCTTGGCTGGGCCCTGGGAGATCACTTTGTGGACACATTCCATCACTGTAGCCTCGCAATGCTCAGTATGGACCCAGGATTACTGTGGGTCCTATCATCTGTGAAAACCCAAACAAATCACAGCTTCTGATTTGTCTGGGTTCAATTCAAACAAATTCAAACAAATCACAGCCTCTGATTTGTTTGGGCTCAATTCAAACAAATTCAAACAAATCACAGCCTCTGATTTGTTTGGGTTTGATTTCAAATATGAAGGACTTCCATTTCTTCCTATTTGAGGAACTAGCCATCTGGGAAATATTTTAAGTTAGATATTTACCTCACTCCACGCACCAAAATAAATTCCAGATGGATCCCAGATTTAAATGTAAACAATGAAACCACAAATGTACTTCCAAAAAATGAATCTGAAAGTGGGAAAAACACCTTTCTAAGTAGGACACAAAACCCAGAAACCATAAAAGAAAAGACAGATCAATTCAACTACCTAAAATTATTTATTTTACATGAAAAAAACTGTAAACAAAATTAAAAGACAAATGATAAAGTCAAGGGAACATATTTCAGTACATATTTCAGAAAAAAGGCCTCATTTCTTAGAGAACTAGAAATGAATGAGAAAATAACAAAGACCCAGTTTGAAAAAATGGGTAAAGAACAGACAATCCACAGAAAAGGAAACAAAAATAGTTCTCAGACATATGACATGAGATCCTCAGCCTCATTAACAAGGAAACACACAAAACCTGAAGCACAATACCTATGGCTTTTTATCCATCACTGAAAAAAGAAAAGTTGTCAATTATACTTCAGTAAAGCTGGAAAAATTTTTTTTTTACTTTAAAGTTTGAGAACACTCTTGGAGAAACAGGAAGTGTCACATTTTGCTGGTGAATTGACAAAATGTATATGGAAGGCAATTTGGCAAAAAAAAAAAAATTTAAGACTTGACTGATTGATTTTTAGGGAGAGAGGGGGAGCGAGGAGGAGCAGAAGGGAACGGAGAGAGAAAAAGAATCTGAAGCAGACTCCACGCTGAGCACTGAGCCCAATGTGGGGCTTGATCCCACCATTGTGAGATCATGACCTGAGCCGAAACCAAGAGTTAGTTGCTCAACTGACTGAGCCACCCAGGTGCCCCCAGTTGTGTTCTGTCCAGCATGCACAGCGGCTCGGTCAGAAATGGGAACAGAAAGAATGGCTTTCCCAGAAGCAAACTTTGAAGAGCCCACCCCAGCTCTTGCCCTGGGAACGTTTTGGCTAAGCGGACCAAGCTATTCCTTCTTTCTTGGAAAATCTACCCAAGCAATGGGTGAAAGGTCAGCTAATAATAACAGTAACAGCTAACATGCTGTGATGTGTTTTCTAAATGCCAAACAGAGGTAAGCATTTAACATATAATAGTTCCTCGTTCCTCACACAACTTTATCAGGGAGGTATTGTTATTCTTCCCAGTTTCGAGAAAAGGAAACTGAGGCGCCAGCTTGGGAGAGATTCACACAGCAGGTAAGTGGCAGAACCCACATTGGGCCTGGGTCTCTGTGGCATCAGCCCTGCCCAGGTAGGTATTCTGTCCACCTGGCAGTTGTATTTCTCTGTATGAACCACAGGGTAGCATCCTGGCTTGTGTGCATCGGCTTCTTCTATGTATCTGTCATTGTGAATCAGCCCCAAAGACAACCTTTCTGAGCACAGGGACAAAAGTGGGGTTTGGAGCTTAGGAGACACAGGCCAACTCATAGGACTCATCCGCCCATGTGAGGCACACATTTCTGTCCTTATCCCTACTTCAGAGAGGCAAACAGGCTCGAGGTGACATACCTAGCAATGGCAATTGTCTCCTGCCTCCTTCCTACTGCATCTCTCTGTGACACCTCAATGCCTAAGAGACTGAGGCAAAGGCCTTGAGGGCAGGCAGGGGGCAGGCAGGGTGAAGTGAGGTCCCCTGCCGGCTCCCACAACTAGAGGTCCCTGAGTAGGATCAGAATTCCATCCAGGGCCAGTGAGCCCCATCCCCTCAGGTGCAAGGGTGGGCACACCTGGGCTGCCCGCAGTCGCAGCCAATGACCTTCCCAGTAAAGGAAGGGTCAGCCCTGGGGGAGAGGTGTGCAGTAAGAGCACAGCTTCCTGGAACCCTTGCAGTCCCTTTAGCACAAGATAGATTGTTGCCTCTGATTCCATTTCTCCCTCCCTCGCCCCTGCCCTATGCGGCTTCCTAAAACAATAAGAAAACACATTTCTCATCACTGCATTTAATCCTTCAGGCAGGGAATGGGAGCTGCGCATCTGGTTCCAGGCTTGAAATGAAGAGGGATGGAGAAGCCCAGGGAGGGGCTGTAGGAGGGCCAGTGGAGTCCAGGAAGAGACTCAGAGGGGAAGATGGCTGGAAATGAAATTCTTGGGGAGACAGGGCATAGCTTGCTCTACTATGCACTTAGTGCGCAAATCATGCTTTCACTCAACTAGTATCCACTGAGTCAGGCCCCGTTTTATGCTGGACAGACAGAAAAGAGAAACACAGTCCAGGATTCACGGTGTAATGGGAGACACTAACCTATAAGCCACTAGCTATGGAGATTACAGCATTCCACAAACTCGAATAGGGGAAAGTTTGGGCTTTCAGGGAGCAAGGACAAGGAAAGGCTTCACTCTGGCTATAGATTTTGCGGTGAACGAGGCATTTGTGCTGCTCCTCAGAAAGGCAGGTGAGGGGCGCCTGGGTGGCTCACTCGTTAAGCGTCTGCCTTCGGCTCAGGTCATGATCCCGGGGTCCTGGGATCGAGCCCCACATCAGGCTCCCTGCTCCGCGGGAAGCCTGCTTCTCTCTCTCCCACTCCCCCTGGTTGTGTTCCCTCTCTTGCTGTGTCTCTGTCAAACAAATAAATAAAAATCTTAAAAAAAAAAAAAAAAGAAAGGCAGGTGACATGGGGAGGAAAAAACGTCCATTTCATGATGGCATTCTAATACTGCAATGGTCCTTACAGTAAACATGTGTACAGGGCTTTCCAGTTTGCAAAGCTCCCATCATCTTAGTTCATCTCATGCCATCCCTGTGAAGCAGGGCTTTTTCTACAACCCTTACTGTGGATTAGGAAACAGAGGCCTGGGGGGTGAAGTGGCTTGCCTAGGTCTCCAGCCAATCAGTGGCAGAACTGGAATTCAAGCTCAGGTTTGTCTGACTCCATAAACCTGTGCTCTTTCTATGATCCTAGGGATGCCAATTTGTCCCCAGGAGGAGGGTGCTGCAGGGGAGGCTGTGGGAGTGGAGTGGGCCCAAGTGGGGTTAGGGAGGGCTGTGAAGAAATGGCCATGGCTCCCTAAAACAGGTCAGCTACCACCCCCAGACCCAGGCCAATCCACCTACATTGCAAGCTCTGAGCTGAGGGAGCCCTTGCCCTTGGGGTGACATTCTGACTCAGCCAGACAGCCCTAGTGGACAGTGGCCATGGTTAGTGTTTTGAAGACAAAGCTGTCTGGTCTGTCAGCTTGGATTTGCTCTTGCCTGTAATTATGGAGATATATGGAAATCAGCTGCTATTTTGAAAACGTACTGAAGGAAAAGGAACAAGGACGTAACTTTCTGTAGCACTTACAATGTACCAGGTACTACACTGTATTATTCATTCTCACTTGCTCCTCTTGATCACCCTACCAAAGGAAATACCACAGTCCCCATCTCACATAAGAGGAAACTGAAGCTCAGAGAGGTGAAGCTACTGCCCGAGGTCTCTGCCCAGACCCTGAGCTCATGATCCTTCCTTTGCACCTTAAACGTCCAGAAGAGGAGCAACCACAAGTGCTCAGGACCCGAGGAGCTGGGGGCCACCGTGTGGCATCCTCCTGGATATCCTAGGATCTGCACAGAGACCGTCTCACCTTCCTTTTAAGATGATCAGTGTCGGGTGCCTGGGTGGCTCAGTCGGTTGAGCGACTGCCTTCGGCTCGGGTCATGATCCCAGGGTCCTGGGATCGAGTCCCACATCGGGCTCCCTGCTTGGCGGGAAGCCTGCTTCTCCCTCTCCCGCTCCCCCTGCTTGTATTGCCTCTCTCGCTGTGTCTCTCTCTGTCAAATAAATAAATAAAATCTTTAAAAAAAAAAAAAAAAGATGATCAGTGTCGATAATCCTAATTTAGTGTTAAAATTGATTTATCAGAGCATGACCCTGGGAGTTGCAACCACAAAATTAAATCAAATCACAAGAGAGAACCAGAATTCCCAAAGGATGCCATTTTCATATCTAAGGAAGTGTGAGCCTAAGAAATAGAAAGAATATAAACAGAACAGCATCTCCTCAAGGCCAAAGGTTATCGAAGCCTGGGGACAAGAGGATATTTCAATATCTCAAGAGGCCAACAGATGCAAAGCCTGACCACATGTTGTGGTGGCTTAGGAGGGGTCTCACATTTCCGTAGTGGACTGAAGAACTGCCTAATGAATGCCCCCAATCCTGGGGTGCAGACTGCATACCCACCTCCTTTATGGAGTCCCTGACAGAGCATCTCAGTATGGAGCTGAGCGGCTTCCACCAAGGCCACTGATAAGAATCCAGCCAGCGTCATGGCTGATAACTCTGATTATTATGCAACCTCAACCGTCTGAGAAGGTGACCCCCAAAACCACTTAGGAAGGTATAATTATCTGCTTAGTGGGTAAAAATCTTCCATCCTCAAATATAGAAATGTTTAGAAGTATCCTCAAGGATAGAAATTCAAACCCACGGGATGAATATTTTTAGATGTTAAAGGGTCCATGCATATTGGCACCTTAAGTATTTCGCAATGTTTTGAGAATTTGGCCTATTTGAATAGCAAGTTGGCCTTTAGTTCCAATCTAAAATATAATTTAGGGCGCCTAGGTGGCTCAGATGGTTAAGCGTCTGCCTTCAGCTCAGGTCATGATCCCGGGGTCCTGGGATTGAGTCCCGCATCGGGCTCCCTGCTCCTTGGGAGCCTGCTTCTCCCTCTGCCTCTCTCTCTCCCTCTCTGTCTCTCATGAATAAATAAAAAAATTTTTTTTAATTAAATAAAATATAATTTAATAATTGAGTTAGATTTGTGATTTTAAGGTGAAAAAATTATCTTAAAATTCATATATGTTAAGTGTTAGAACACTTAAGACAACTTAAGATTCCTTTGCATTTATAAGAATTACTTAATTACTTGAAAAAAATTTGTCAGTTAGGTAATAAATCGTAATACTTAAAAATAAAATGAAATATATTAAATTTATCAAATGATATTTTCAAGTATTTGAGGATGTTTGGCTAACTTTGTAAATGGAACAAATATCATACAAAGGCCCCTTTAAATGACTGTTAAGGGGCACCTGGGTGGCTCAGTCGTTTAGCATATGCCTTCGGCTCAGGTCCTGATCCCAGGGTCCTGGGATTGAGCCCCCCCATCAGGCTTCCTGCTCAGTGGGGAGCCTGCTTCTCCCTCTCCCACTCCCCCTGCTTGTGTTCCCTCTCTCGCTGTGTATCTCTCTGTCAAATAAATAAATAAAATCTTAAATAAATAAACGAACTACTTAAATTTTGGTAGACTTATAAAAAGAAAAAATATAAGCTAAATCTTAAAATTTAAGAACTAGATTTTTATAAAATGTATAACTTTACTGAATTAGATATTCGTTTTAAAAACACAAGTATCCTCTGAATATCCTTTCTGTGCAAACTGTCTTGAGGCTCAAAAGAAATCTCACAGTGACACAGAGCATTTCCTACATGCTCAGAACCAATACTTCAAATGAATGATCTCATTTAGCCCTTTTAACAACTCCATAAAGTAGCTACAATTACTATCTCCATCTTCTGGGCACTGAACGCTGAAGCCAGGATCCCGAACTGGGGCAGCTGGGGTTTCAGAGCTATCTGTCTTAAGCCCTGTGCCATGGTTCCCACGTAAGAAAGCACCCCCTGTCCCCGCTCTGCGGGGAGCCTGCTTCTCCCTCTCCCTCTGCCTACTTGTGTTCTCTATCTCTCTGTCAAATAAATAAATAAAATCTTAAAAAAAAAAAAAAAAAAGAAAGCACCCCCTGAACCCTCCTACACTGTTGGTGGGAATGCAAGCTGGTGCAGCCACTCTGGAAAACAGTATGGAGGTTCCTCAAAAAGTTGAAAATAGAGCTACCCTACGACCCAGCAATTGCACTACTGGGTATTTACCCCAAAGATACAAATGTAGTGATCCGAAGGGGTACGTGTACCCCAATGTTTATAGCAAGGTCCACAATAGCCAAACTATGGAAAGAGCCAAGATGTCCATCAACAGATGAATGGATAAAGAAGATGTGGTATATATATACAATGGAATATTATGCAGCCATTAAAAAAGTGAAATCTTGGGCGCCTGGGTGGCTCAGTTGGTTAAGCGACTGCCTTCGGCTCAGGTCATGATCCTGGAGTCCCTGGATCGAGTCCCGCATCGGGCTCCCTGCTCGGCAGGGAGTCTGCTTCTCCCTCTGACCCTCCCCCCTCTCATGTGCTCTCTCTCTCATTCTCTCTGTCAAATAAATAAATAAAATCTTTAAAAAAAAAAATGAAATCTTGCCATTTACAACCACATGGATGGAACTAGAGGGTATTATGCTAAGCGAAATAGGTCAATCAGAGAGCACAAGTATCATATGATCTCAATGATATGAGGAATTTGAGGAACAAGACAGAGGATCATAGGGGAAGGGAGGAAAAAATGAAACAAGATGAAACCAGAGAGGGACACAAACCATAAGAGACTCTTAATCTCAGGAAACAAACTGAGGGTTGCTGGAGTGGTGGGGGGTGGGAGGGATGGGGTGGCTGTGTGATGGACATTGGGGAGGGTATGTGCTATTGTGAGTGCTGTGAATTGTCTAAGACTGATGAATCACAGATCTGTACCTCTGAAACAAATATATCATATGTTAAAAAAAAAAAAAGATAGTAGGAAGGGAAAAATGAAGGGAGGGGATATCGGAGGGGGAGACGAACTATGAGAGACTATGGACTCTGAGAAACAAACTGAGGGTTCTAGAGGGGAGGGGGTTGGGAGGATGGGTTAGCCCGGTGATGTGTATTAAGGAGGGCACATATTGAATGGAGCACTGGGTGTTATACGCAAACAATGAATCATGGAACACTACATCAAAAACTAATGATGTACTGTATGGTGACTAACATAACATAATAAAATTAAATTAAAAAAAAAAGAACCCTCTTTCGGGGCTGGCTTGGAAACACCAATAAAACAACTTGGTGGCTGGCCTCTTCTAGTGCTCAGGAGTGTTTGAGCTATACCTCCTGTCCTCATCTCTGGATTTTACCTCTATAGCATTGCTATTCACTATGTGTTCCAAGAACTAGCAGCACAAGCATCACCCGGAAGCTTGTTGGAAATGCAGAGTCTTAGGCCCCACCCCAACCTTTGTGGATGAGAACCCGCATTCACAGGATGCCCAGGTGGTGTGGCTTCCCACCAGAATCTGAGAAGCCCTGCTCTACAGTATTTCTTTGGATCAACCTCACTCTACCTGGCAAAACAAGTTGCTGCTCTTTGTCCTTGTCCCCAGAAGATGCCAGCCTCCTGGGGATAAGCACAGTATTTTTTTTTTTAAGGAAACTTTTTTTTTTTTAAGATTTTATTTATTTGACAGTGAGAGACACAGCGAGAGAGGGAATACAAGCAGGGGGAGTGGGAGAGGGAGAAGCAGGCTTCCCGCAGAGAAGGGAGCCCAATACGGGGCTTGATCCCAGGACCCTAGGATCATGACCTGAGCCGAAGGCAGACGCTTAACGACTGAGCCACCCAGGCACCCCGGGATAAGCACAGTATTAATAAGAGAGGTGCAAAGCCACCTGGCCCAGCCCTTGGTGAGTGTGGGGCTCTCCCACCACTCAAAGTTCTTCTATCCGCCGTTGCTGAGAAAGGTAAATTTTGTTGAATTGCCCAAGGCCACACTAATCTTTAATTATGCCATTAATGTTGGTCTCCCCCCAGGTAGCTGTTCTGCCGGCAGTTACTGTGCTGCCCTGGCTTTAAACAGCTTGCAGATTTCCTGACAGTATTAATAAAAGTTTTGCAAATTGATTTGAGGAGATAGATGGAGAGAGGCTGGCGTGACTTGATGTGAAGCCCATTCTAAGCAGCTCAGATCCTCCTGCCCTTGATCCCCATCCAGGGCAAGAGGGGAAAGAGAAAAAGTCAGGAGATGTGGGTTCCAGGCCTGGCCCTCCAAAAGTGCGCTTGTGACCCTGGGCCTGTCACTTCCTGCCTGGGCCTCTTCTTTAAGATGAGCAGGTTGGGCTAGTCCAGATTCACCAGTGATTTCTCCTGGCTTGCATCACTCCAATGTCTAAGTCTCAGAGGCTGCCAGAATGGCTTGCCTGAGAGGAAACGAGCTTCCTTCCTTCTTTCCCTCATCCATCCATTCACTCACCTCTGCACTCAGTACACATGACTGAGGACCTGTAGGAGGCTCCACAGTGGGCCCTGGGGACACAGGTATAAAGCAGATGCTTCTGGCTGTCATATAGTCACCCTCACCAGGGACTGAGCTCTGCATCAGGTTCAGAGTACACTGCCTGCCTCCATCATTCCCTCTGCTCCAAGACCCACAGGGGAAGGACCAGAAGAGACAGTGGGATGGGGCAGAAAGAGAACTGGCCTTGTGCCAGGCCTGGGTTCGGGGTTCTTTCTATGCCTAGCCACCAGTCTCATTTTCTGGAACATGGGGAAACGGGGATGATAATTCCTGTTCTGTCTTGCTGGGGGGAGGGGGTGCACCAGGGAGGCAGTTGAAAAGAATGTTATTAGTGAACCATAGGGCTTTTTGTATGTGATGGGGGAGAAGGACTGCCATCTATTCAATTGCCAGGGAGCTGCCCTCCCCATCTCCAAGAAATCCAGCCAAGGTGCAGAGTACCCAGGGAACCAAGCCTTTGATGAAATCTCCATCACCCCCTGCCCTCACCTCATAAGTGACTGTGACCTCAAAACCTTTAAAATGTTCCCAGGGAAACAGGCAGGACAGGGGCAATGGGAAGAGAGACTGAGGGTGGAAGGAAGCAGTCGGAGGCAGGATAAAAGCCATGGTCTGCCCCCACTCCCTGAGAAGGTCCTCATCCCTAAACCATCCCATTGCACAAAGCCAAGGACCCATCCCGACTCCAACATTCTAGGGAGGGGAAGTAGCTGACTTGGGGAAGTGGCCTGGCCACACACAGGGCAGTTAGGAGATGCTTTGGGCCTCCTGGCTCCCCTCATGTCCAAGGTGTATTCCTCTAAGTTGGGTCACCCCTGCATCTCTGGCCTTGTCCCTCTCTCCACCCTCTCTGATAAGCTAGCTAACACAAGCTCCTAAATTTTGCCCAGCACCACCACCCCGGGAGCCCAGAGCCTCTGTTACCTAGGGGCTCACCTGGCCTATCCCCTCCACCATCATTGCCACCGGCAGCAAGAAGGGTTTATGGGCCTGGGTTTTATCCTAAAATCAAGTTCTCAATTAAAGTTGAGAGGTATGAGAAAATGCAGCCTCAGGCAGGAAGCCCCTCTCTGAGGCTTCCTCTCAAACAGATGGTTTGTAGCATTTTTAATTAATGAGAGGTATGCAGATGGGAGCCCTTAATAGCCTGCACCAAAATGTCGAGGCTGAGGAGGGGTGGAGCAGGCTGGCTCTGAGCAGGCCCTGGGCCAGAGGATGATGCCCAAGTTGGAGAAGGAGCCCTGCCCTTCAGCCCTGCCTCTCCATGGCCAGCCTGGCCTGCAGCCTTGGGCCTGCCCTGAGGATGAGAAAATCTTGCACCCTGGATTTTCTGCGCTGTAGCAGCATGCCATAAAGAAAGGAGGGTGGAGAGCAAGTGGTTCACACAGTGACCAGTTATACCTGAGGTCAACTGTTTGATCTTTGTGAATATTAAGATGGAGACAATGTATATGAAGTTACTTTGTAAACTGATTGTAACTAACTTTAATTACAGGAGCAGAGGGGGCACCTGGGTGGCTCAGTCAGTTAAACGACCCACTCTTGATTTCGGCTCAGGTCATGATCTCAGGGTCATGATCTCAGGGTCATGAGATGGAGCCCCACATCGGGCTCCATGCTGAGCATGGAGCCTGCTTAAGATTCTTTCCCTCTGGGGTGCCTGGGTGGCTCAGTCGTTAAGCGTCTGCCTTCAGCTCAGGTCATGATCCCAGCGTCCAGGGATGGAGCCCCACACCGGGCTCCCTGCTCCGCGGGAACCCTGCTTCTCCCTCTGCCCACTCTCCCTGCTTGTGTTCCCTCTCTGTCTGTCAAATAAATAAAAATCTTAAAAAAAAAAAAAAAAAGATTCTTTCCCTCTGCCCCTCCCCTGCTCGAGCTCACTCCCGCTCTCTCTCTCTAAAAATAATTAATTAATTATAGGAGCAGAGGATCTGGAGCCAGGAGAGAAAACGGGGGGGGGTCCCAGAACAGCACCCCAAGCCTTGATGTTGAAAAGCCCACCAGGTGACAATCAGCCTTCCCCACCCAATCTCACCCCAGAGTTCACCCCCAACCTTAGGCTCAAAAAGGAAAAAATGGTCAGAGAAAGGTCAGCATTAACCAGCATTCCACTCCATCAACAAAAGCTCCTGGAGCCCTACTATGTGCCAGGGACTGTTCTAGGCACTGAGGATTCAGATGGAGACAAAAAGCATCTTCCATTCTGGCGCAGGGGAGATAAACAATTAGCAATTAGCACTTTATTGAAATATCAGGTAGTAATGCCTGGTCTGAGGAAAAATAAAGCAGACAATACAGAACATGGCAGGAGGCATTATAATTAAAAAAAAAAAAAAAAAAAAACAGTGTGACTAAATTAAGTGAGGGAGTAGGGCATGCAGGGGCCTGGGGGAAGAGTGCTCTAGGCTGAGAGAAAAGCAAAGTCCCCCAGACAGAAACAAGCTGGAGGTACAGCAGGGAGCCCAGAGAAGTGATGGGAGTGGGGAAGGAAGAGCTGAGGCTGCAGAGGTGGGTGGGCTGGCGCAAGGTAAGGCCTGTTAGACCGCAGTCATGGGTGGGGGCTGGAGATACAGGAGAGCCCTCCTGACAGGAGCCTTCCTCTCATTCCCACCACAGCAACACCCCCGCTCCCAAGCTCACGCTCTGCGGCTGCTTAAGGTTCTAGGAGGAGGAGGAGAAGGAGGCAAACTCTCTGTCATCCACCAAGGCATCGCCAAAGAGAAGCGGGGTGGTGAGGGAGGGCGGCCTAGGTGGCCACAGGCACCGGAGAAGAGGTACTTCATTATTCACGAGAGACAAGAGGATGTGAACTGCAGTGAAGAAGGGAAAAGAGCATCGGGTGGAGACAAGGCGCCAGGCGGAGGAAGGAGAATGCCAAATAAAAATAGCAGCTAACACCATGTTCAGGGAACTGTTCTTAAAGCTTTGTATCAACTCTCCTCATCTTTTTTTTTTTTTTAAAGATTTTATTTCTTTATTTGACAGAGAGATAGCGAGGGCAGGAACACAAGCAGGGGGAGTGGGAGAGGGAGAAACAGGCCTCCCGCCGAGCAGGGAGCCCAATGCGGGGCTCGACCCCAGGACCCTGGGATCATGACCTGAGCGGAAGGCAGACGCTTAACGACTGAGCCACCCAGGCGCCCCAAGTCTCCTCATCTTCCCAACAACCCTTTGAGGTCTGTGTATTTTATAGATGAGGAAACTAAGGCACAGGGCAGTTAAGTACTAACCAGTTAAGGGACAGAGCAGAGAGCCAACCCATGCTGGCTGGCTTTACGGTCCACGCTCATGGCTACGTAGGGACAGGAACCTGGGCAAAGATGGTTTGAAGAGAAGCAGGCTGAGCAAGGGGGCGGGGGGCTCAGGGGAAGAATTTTGCCTCCCATACTGTTTTTCTCCCCATAAAATTCAATGATGATGCTATCCATTCAGTGCTTGGGAATTTCACAAAGTGCTTTCCTGTTTGATCCTTTCATGGGCTGTGAAGTAACCACTTCATCCCCAATTTATAGATGAGGACACTGAGAGTCAAGAGCTTAAGTAACATTACCAGGGAGTGACAAAGACAAGATTCAAGTACCAGGTTTCCCTGACTCCAAATCCCATGCTCTTCCATTCATCCAAAAGCACTTATGGGCATCTATGAAGTGGCAGGCACTGAACCAATATTCAAACATGGGGAAAGGCACTGCCCTTAGAAGGAGCCCTTGGTTAGTGCCCTTGTCACCTACATCCTCTACTCAGCCCCCTAAGGAAATTCATCTTATTCCTGGCTACAGCTAGTGAGAGCCAGGGGGTGGGGTGGGGAAGAACACTCATGAGCTCCTGCTCTGTGCTTGACTTTTTTGTGCATGACATCACAGAGCCCTTCCATCAGCCAGCTCAGCAAGGTAGATGGGGCTGGGACTGCTTTGCCTAT
Source organism: Neomonachus schauinslandi (assembly GCF_002201575.2). Classification (NCBI taxonomy): domain Eukaryota; kingdom Metazoa; phylum Chordata; class Mammalia; order Carnivora; family Phocidae; genus Neomonachus; species Neomonachus schauinslandi. The sequence continues at coordinate 22,273,726 of NC_058417.1, forward strand.
CCCATGCCACACTTCCCTACTTCTACAGCATGAGAACTCTGATTTTATCAAGAGTGTCAATGAGCCTAACTAAAGACCACATTTTAAAGTCTCTATTGCAATTAGGTATAGCCATAAGACTAAACTGTAGCCAACGAAATGTCGAAGAATCCATTGTGTGGGACTTCTGGAAAAGATCCTTAAATTGAAGAGACTCCTGAGGTGGGCCCTTTCTCCTGCTTCCTGCCTGAAACTCAGTTATGATGGCTGAAGTTCCAACAGACATCATGGATCATAAAGGCAACTCTGAGGACGGAAATCTTATGTTCAGAATTGTGGAACAAAAAAATTAGGGTCCCGGGTCCCCGATGATACTGAGGAACCACTATACAAGCCAGATCTCCCTGCCTCTGAACACGAGTGAGTAATAAACTTCTTTATCGCTTAAATTATTATTATTCCTCATCTCAGTTGCTGGCAGTCAAATGCATGTCTTAACAGATACAGTAGTTATTACCATCATCCCCATTTGGAAACTGAGGCTGAGGCATGGTCCCAAATCCCACAGCTAAGTAAGGGAAAGTAGGATTCAAAGTTGAATCTGTCTGGTTCCAAAAGTCATGCCCTCCCGTCCCTTTGGTAAGAGCCCTGTTCACGCTCAGTAATTCATGAGAAGGCACAGACAGGCATTACAGCAGAATTTTAAATAAGCCGACAACCCCTACATTCCCTGCTCTTGTCTTAGGGATACACATCAGAGCAGACTGTCTTCCTAGTTAACTATGCACTCTAGTAGATCAATTAACCACATACCAGGCAGCGGGCAGATTGTGAATTTCCCATTCAACACCTCCTCTGTCTCCAAGTCTCCAAGTCCCAAGTTGCCAGGCTCTTTCAGGACTCTGGGTAGAAAGTCCCCTACACTCATTCTCATGCAAACTTGACAATGTGCTCTTCTCTAAGGACAACTTGTGTTTACTAATTCCTTAGAGTTTCTAGAGACCAGATAATGCTGTCTGTGAACACAGTTCTTCCTCTAACACTGTTAAATCAAAGAAGTACGAGTGGACATCTTTGTTTTATTCCTGATCTTAGGTGGAAAGCATTCAGGCTTTCACCACATCTTTTCATAGATGGCCTTTATCAGGGGAGTTTCCTTCTACTCTAAGTTTATTGAGTTGTATCATGAAACTTGTAAGTGATTTTTCTTGTGTGTGTATATTGAGATAATTGTATGGGTATTGTCCTTTATTCTATAATATGGTATACTACATTAATTGATTTTTTAATGTAAGAACAACTTTTCATTCCTGGGATAAATCCCACTTGGACATAGTATATAATCTTAAGATACTGGATTCAGCTCGCTATTATTTCATTGAGGATTTTTGCTCAGATATTGTTCTGTAGTTTTCTTGTGATATCAGGAATATTGTTGTGTTGGGGGACCCCAAGACCACCCCCAAGTTCAATGATTCACTAGGAAGATTCAAAGGACTCAGTATACAGTCATACTTGTGGCTATAACTTATTACAGAAAAAGAATACAAAGCAAAATCAGCAAAAGAAGCCAAGTGCGAGTTTTTAAAGGCCCTCTCCCAGTGGAGTCACACAGGATGCTCTGAATTCCTGCACCGAGAAACTGTAACATATGAAATGCTCCCAACCAAGAAAGGACATTAGAGACTCAGCACCCAGGGTTTTTCTTGGAGGCTGGTCACATCGGGACCCCATGCCTGACATAAACCCAAGTTCCAGACTCCCAGAAAGAAAGCAAATGTTCAGCACAAACCATACTGTTGACAGGTTAGCTGAGGCACAGTGAGCCACTCTTATCAGCCAGGGTAGTGGGAACACTCCCAAAATCCAAGTGACCAGATGCCAACCAGAAACCAACCCTAGAAGCAGGCCTTTCAAAGGACAGGAATCAGGCCTGCTATGTTAACTCTTTTCTGCACACTTGCATTTCAAACAAAAACCCAGAAAGCAGAGAATGCTTAATAAAAACAATTAAGTGCTAATATTGGAATTTTAGCCACAGGAGGTAGAAAGCTATTTCAAGCTCACTGCTTTTGCAGCCTTACCCTATGCATCTTGAGTTTTTTGTGAAGTACCTGCCAGGCAAGCATATGGCCCAAACCTGTTCTTTAACCTCTGCATCTAGATTTATCTCCAAGGCATGGGCAGGAGCCAGATATAGGCCCACAGGCTATTTGTCCAACAAGACACTTGGCTCCATCCTAACCCAGGCAATGAGCAGACACAGGGCTATGCCAGCTGATTCTGGGACTAAGCAACTGAGAAATGTTGAGAAAGTCTCAGAAGGAAGGAAACGGCAGTCATTGCTCATGCTCATTGTGACTGTCATCAGCTAAGTTCTGTCCATCAAGAACTCTACTGAGCATGGAGAAGACAGCAAATCTGGTCATGGGAAAACCATCCTTACCGCCTGTAGGCTCTGGGGGAATATCCGCACTCCGGCACTTCTCTCTCGGTCCTCAAATATAATGCCCCCTCAGTAAAGGTTCCAACTCAGATGCTCAAGTCTCCTTTTTAAAGAAAGGCTAATAATATTAGGGCTCCTGGGTGGTGCAGTTGGTTAAGCGTCCGACTCTTGGTTTCAGTTCAGGTCATGATCCCAGGGTCCTGGGATCGAGCCCCGCGTCGGGCTCCCTGCTCAGCGGAGAGCCTGCTTCTCCCTCTCCTGCACCCCCTGCTTGTTCTCTCGCGCTCTCTCTCTCTGTCAAATAAATAAATAAAATCTTTAAAAAAATAATCCATAATCAAGTCTATGGTGCAAGGCAATCTTTAGAAATAGCTTAGCAGCATGTTTGTTTTTCACTAAAGCACTGAATCACTGATCTTCTAAACTCTAAAACACTGATCTTCCAGTTTCCCATTTCTGTCCCTTTCTGTATAGCCTAAAGATCTGGCTAGGAGAAGTATGACTGAAGATTAATTCATGAGGCACTTGATTTCCTCGCTGATAAGCTTAAAGACCTCAATCTAGAATAGGATAAGGAAAGTAAGTCTATTTACAGAGCTACTGGGGATGTCCTTAATGATTGTATTCCTGTTCCCCTAGATCTCTCTGACAATTATATAGGCAGCTGTAAAGGAAGAGTGAATGGATTGTTACAAGACCTTAATACTTAGAGATATTAAACTGAATTATGTTCAAGAGCCAAAACCATGGGATGGCAGTGGTTTTGTGGGAGGCCGGGAGGATAGTAATGTATGACTATCAGAAAGGATCAAAACATAAAGCAATAGTGATGGTACCAATAAAGTGATCTCAAAGACAGAGTTATTGTTATGGAAGGGACTGTAAAAAAAAAAGATAGGTAAGAAACAAACTGATAGAATGGCAGACAGGGGGATAATGATTCTTGGCTCATGAAACTTTAATTGAAACTGAGGGGTTTATGAAACAAACTTGGAATAAAGTCTTTTTTTTATTTTTAAGGGAATTGCCATGAATTTTTTTGCATACTTAAAAGTTGACTACTCTACAGGGGCGCCTGGGTGGCTCAGTTGGTTAAGTGTCTGCCTTTGGCTCAGGTCATGGTCCCAGGGTCCTGGGATCGAGTCCTGTCAGGCTCCCTGCTCAGCGGGGAACCTGCTTCTCCCTCTCTCTCTGCCACTCCCCCCTCTTGTGCTCTCTGGCTCTATCTCTGTCTCTATCAAATAAAGAAATAAAATCTTTAAAAAAAACTATACTGAACTTAAAAGAGAGGGAGATTTTCCTCACGAGGAAACCCAAACAGAGTGATAAACTCTAAAGGTGAATGGTAGAAGCCCAGGAAAATAAGATCTAGTTTAGGTGTCAAGTTTTTAATGCCCACACAGAAACAAGGCTACCATTGAAGACCCCTAAATGAAAGAAGAGCCTTGGAAACGCCACCTCTCCATGATGCTAGACAAACTCTACCCACTTACCAAGTGAAACAATAAAGCAATAAGGAAACTTGCTCTGCTCAGGGCTCCTTCAAGAAATTGAAGCCCAAAGTCTGCACCATGCTCAGGCACAGATGAAGAATTTATGCTACCTGATGGGGCACCTGGGTGGCTCAGTCAGTTAAGTGGCCAGCTCTTGATTTTGGCACAGGGTCCTGGAACTGAGCCCCACATCAGGTTCCCAGCTCAGCGAACAGTCTGCTTGAGGATTCTCTCTCTCCCTCTCCTGAGGTCCCTCCCCACTCATGCTCTCTTTCTCAAATAAATAAATCTTAAAAAAAAAAAAAAAAAAGTAGGAACAGACTTATCCCTGTATAGCTACAGAAAAACTACTGCACTAATAAGAGAGTTTGGCAAGGTGTGGAATACAAAAGCCAATATGAAGACTCCATAAAGGGCCTACAGTACAGTGACAAACAATTAAAAAGTACAATTTTTATAAAATATCCTCTTCATAATCGCTTCCAAAACACATAGGAATAAATATAGCCAAAGATGCAATGCATTTTTATAGGAAACATCTAAAGCTTTATTGAAAACAAAACATTTACTAATCTAAAACAACTGAAGCACTGGGGCGGGTGGGTGACTCAGTCAGTTAAACGTCCAACTCTTCATTTTGGCTCAGGTCATGATCTCACCATCATGGAATCAAGCCCCTATCGGGCTCCATGCTCAGCATGGAGTGGGCTTGAGATTCTCTTTCTTCCTCTCCCTCTGCCACTCCCCCCGCTCACACTCTCTCCCTCGAAATAAATACATAAAATCTTTTAAATAAATAAATAAAAATAAAACAACTGAAGCACTTAGTAAGATATAAATGAAGGGATAGTAAATATTTATGAGTAAGAGGTGTGTATTTATAGTTATATATTCATTTCATCCTGAAATCACCTATAAAATTATTGCAATTTTAATCAAAACACAACTCAACAAGCTGATCCTAAAATTCACATGGAAGAAGGAAAGGATGAGATCCAGGAATAGCCAAAACAATTTTGAAGAAAATAAAGAAGGGGTTGGGGGACCATCCTACCACATATCAAAACTTTTTTATAAAGTTTTAAGAATTAAAGCAATATTATTATAATAACAATCTACCAGACCAAGGGAACAAAATATTTAAACCAGAAACAAATGCAAGTTTTAAAATTTGATCAATCTAAGGGAATGCAATATATTATAGAGGTGATAACATAAATTAGCCAGTCTGAGAACACTTGGTTGGCATTGTGGGGGGAAAAAATTCGATCCACAACACACACTATACACAAAAATAAATTCCAGATGAATTAAAGGCCTAAATGGGATAAAATCTGAAAACTCATAAAATATTTTTAAAATCTTTATTATTGAAGTAGAGAAGAATTTTTGTAGAGACACCAAAAAAATGAAAAGAAAAAAGTGACAAATTTCAGTCTATAAGATAAAAATATGTGTATCAAATTCTTCTGTGTACTTTGCAAAGGTGAGAAGGCCTCAGGCTGGGAGAAAATATTGTAAAACACAGAGAGAGAGACAAACAGAGATAGAGCCCCACATATACCAATCTGAAAGACAAATCCAATGAAAAACATGGTCAACAATGTGAGTAGGTGGGCGCCTGGGTGGCTCAGTTGGTTAAGCGACTGCCTTCGGCTCAGGTCATGATCCTGGAGTCCCGGGATCAAGTCCCGCATCGGGCTCCCTGCTCGGCAGGGAGTCTGCTTCTCCCTCTGACCCTCCCCCCTCTCATGTGCTTTCTCTCTCTCTCTCTCTCAAATAAATAAATAAAATCTTTAAAAAAAAAAAAAAACAATGTGAGCAGGCAATTTCGTAGAACGGAAAATGACCAACAGATTTATGAAAATATGTTCAATTACACTGGTAATCAAGGCAATTGCTTAAGATGAGCTATAATTTTATACCCTTCAGATGGGCAAAAATTAAAACTTTAAAAATACTAAGACTTAGTAAAGTTGCAGGGGCATGGAACAATAGTTTTATACATTGCAGGGGAGAATGTCAACTGGTATAATCGCTTCGTAAATATAAAGATAAGGAATGCTAAACCCAAGCCATTCCATTCCTAGGTATAATCTCTAGAAACACTCTCATAAATGTGCCCAAAGAGACATGTGCACAGAAATTCAATGCTGTGGTGTTTAAAATGATGTAAAATTAGAAATAACCAAAGGTCCATTGATGGATCAATATATTATAGTATAGAAATACACTGGCATACTCAAAAACAGCTAAAATGAATGAATGGATAAATCTCAAAACCATATGTCAAGTAGGAAATAAAAGAAAAAGTACATACTTTCTCTACATTTTAAAAACCCAAAAAGAATAATTTTACATTGCTACAGGCATATGCATACATATGAAAAGGTTTTTTTTAAGTGTATGGGGATGATATATATCAAAGATCAAAGACTACCCCTAGGCAGTCTTTTTCTAGGGAGAAAGGGTAGGAAAAGCATACGATGGGGTGTGGGTGGGGAAGGGTGGCAATTTAACAACAAAGAAACTCTGAAGCAAACATGACAAAATGTTACTATTTGTTAAAGCTAGGTGGTTTGTATTTTTTTTTTGTCCTCTGGTATATTTAAAATATTTCATAATTTAAACATTTTATGTAGAAAAAAGTCTGACAGTATGCATGATATGCACATCTTAAAAGGCCTATCCTATAAAACAAGAACAGAAGCTAAAAAGGGAGATGTTTGTTTTCAATGGGAAAAAAATTTGAAAACAGAATTAAATAAATCACAGAACAGCCATACAATCAAATGTCATGTAACCACCCCCAAAAAATTATAGCTCAAAAGCATGGTTATTAACTTGGAAAGATGTTGACAACATATCAAGTCAGGGGGAAAATGGGTATAAAAGTATAGGTTTTCAACTAAGGCCAGAAATGGTTAAATAAACCTCCTTATGCACTAACAGGCCAAAGTTCCATTAAATGCACCTGCCTTATTTTAATCTCTTACCAACTTGCATCCATGGAAAGAAATTAACTACAAGCAGCCTAATGATAATAAAGAGTACAACAGATTAATTCCAGTGTTGCAAACAAGAAAGCTATTGCTATAATACTGATACAGAAGAGCTGCATTCAAAGCCAAAAACAATTATTTCCCAGGGCTGGTGCCAACACTGCCTCCCCCCCACCCCCCCACCCCCACATTCTAAATGAGACCTGCTCCATTTAACCACCTGGTCAGAGAGCTAGCACAGAAGTGTACATTTCTAATCATATATACCAAAGAGCCAGATAAAATATAATACATTATATGCGAAATAAACTGTCAGGTCTCAATGAAACCCAAAGTTATAATCACAAAGTAATGTCATATTTATAAGAGGAATGAGTGGTGGTAAGAAGTTAAACTGGAGACCGACTTGCATACTCAAAACCTGTGCTCTATATTTTATTCACTGAAAGTTGTCCAAAGGTCTAAGAATCCCAATAGATTCTATTTTATGAAAACAGCAGTAGCCTACTAAGGGAACACTGCTTCCCCTACTCACAACACTTCTGACACCAAATGTGTGTGGGGGTTCCGTATGCCAACTAATTCTCCAACTCTCCAGACAGCAAGTGGGTGTTCTACAATCTGACTACCTGGAGGCAGAGCAGACCCCACAGATGAAGGGCTGAGTCCCACAAGACTGCCCCACCAATTGCAAGTAGTGGGTACCCATGTTACTCACACTTCTATCCAACTGGGCTACAAATCAGGGGTTCCCATGGCCCCCTCCTCACGTTCAATCATTTGCTACAGCAGCTCACAGAACTCATGGAAACACATTTAGCAGCTTATTATAAAGGGCATTATAAAGGATAAAAATGAACAACCTAATGAAGACGTACATAGTGCGAGTCCAGAAGGTTCCCAGATATAGGAGTTTCTGTCCCAGGGGGGTTTGATTGGGCCAACTCTCCTGGCACATGGATGTGTTCACCAACCTGGAAGGTCAATGAATCCCATAGTTTAGAAATTTTTATGGAGGTTTCATCACATAGCCATGACTTATTAGTAACTCAACCTCCAGCCCCTCTACCTACCCTAGAGGTAGAGGGGTAGAGTGGGAGATGCAGGGAGAGGCTGAAAGTTCTAAACCTCTAACCACAAGGTTGGTTCCTCTGGCACCCAGGTGCCCTCCTAAGGGCCCATCAACAGTCACTAATTAGCATACAGAAAGACACTCATTAGTTCCGGAGATTCCAATAGTCCTAGAAGCTCTTATGGCTGGAAGCAGAAACTAAGACCAAATATTATAACCAAAAAAATGCTCCTATCACCCCTGTTACTCAGGAAACTACAAAAGTTTTAAAAGCTCATGCCAGGAACTGGGGATGAAAACCAAATAAATATTTATTATTTCATATTACACATACAATAAAGGATAGGAAGTTAGAACTCTTTTTCTCTTATACTTATCATTTAAGTAATCTCTACCCCCAATGTAGGGCTCAAACTCATGACCCCAAGATCAAGAGTCACATGCTCTTCCAACTGAGCCAACCAGGAGCTCCAAAGTTAGAACTCTTAAGGAAAAATATTTTGATTATTATTCCTTTACTGTGAAAGTACTTCTCATGTTCTTTATACCTTGATGAAGTATTATTGAGACTGCTAAGGCCAACAAATATAAACTGCTTTTATTGTGCAAAAATTAAGAATGGCTCAGGCTATATAATGGTAGTTGATGTAAATGCACTAAATCTCAGCTTCTGTAAGAGTTGATTTTGAACTCAATCATCCTTTAAGAGAAGACATACCAGCTCGCATAATTTCATCAACCAGGAGAATGTTGGTGGCAATCACCGTGCTGAAGAAAAAGATAACAGGGTGAGTAAAGCCTACCAACCCACTCTCATCTTTCCCCCCCAGCAATCTCCAGCTACTAAAAGTACTTTGTTCTTTAATGATGTTATATGAGATATTATGAGACGAAGCTATTGTAAATGCAAATATCACCCCTTGTATTATAATTTCAACTCCTCTGCTGATAAAAATTTGATTTTATATACCAGCAAATCTGAGCTCATTCTTAGCACATCATTTGCTTTTCCCTGCTATGCACATGGTACAATTTCAGTAAACTTCCTTCTTTCCCTTCCCCCTCAAATAAGCAGTAAGATAAACATTTCCTGTATCTCACACTGCTAGAATCAAAACGGAAAAAGGACTATAAAATGACAGAAGCTAGCGTTAGTAACTGGATACCATGCCTTTTCATACACTTAACCATTTTTCACAAGAGTGGCAAAAACAATAGACAAGTTTTAAAGTTACTGATTATGTCCCTAACAGTCTTTCTCTTTTTATTAATATGAATTTACCAAGAGTGAAGAAGTTGTTTTTTCACACAATAATTATCCCAAACTCCTGCATCTGCTGCTACCATGGGCTCACCTGCAAAGTAAAAACAAACTATTTTAACACTACAATCTTGATATATTCTGTTAATACTGGTTATATATTCTAACAGTGTTTAATATACCAGCAGAACTACTAGTGTCCAGGTCACAATGACCCCATGTTATCAAATCCAATCCAGGGGTCAGTTCTCAGGCCTTGTGGATCAGCAACACTTAACATGGCCTCCTGACTAGTCTTTCTTCACCTGTCTTCCAGGACACCACGCTCAGCCTCGTTTTTTCTCTTGCATTAGTGGCAACTTTTCTGTTGACTTTCCTGGTTCTTCCTCTTCTTCCCAGAGCTCTTAATTCTGGAGTAGCCAATGACTTAGTCCTGGGTTCTTTTCTTCTCTCTCTACACTCACTCCCCAGGTACCATCCGGTCTTATGGATATAAACCATATACACTCTGAAGACTCTTGTTTTTATCTCCAACCCAGAGCTCTTTCTTGAGCTCCAGACTCATACTTCCAACTGTCTATTTCACTTGAAAGTCTACAGACACTTTGAATTTAACTTGGCCAAACCTCAGCACTGACCTTCCCTCCATGACAAACTGCTCTACCCACAGTTCTCTGATGCAGTTAATGGCCATTCCAGTTGTTCAGTGGACTCCTCTCCACAGAATAGCCAGAGTGATCCTTTTAAACATAATTAGGCCATGTCACACCTCTGCCAAAAATTGCTCCCTGTTCCACTGCAGTAAAAGTCAAAGTCCTTGGATTGGCCCCCACACCCTGCATGATCTTTCTACTACCTCTCTCATCTCCTTCCTCCTCTTCAAAAGCTTCAGACACTGACTTTTCCACTGGCTGCTCCCTCTGCCCAGGATAGTCTTTCCTCAGTTCCCTAACATGGCTACTTCCTTACTTCCTTTGATTATTTTCTATAGACATATTCTCAATGAGGTCTACCCTGCCCACCTTTCTCTTTAAATTGCAACCCCCTGAATCATGGAACACTACATCTAAAACTAATGATGTTGGGGATTAACATAACAATAAAAAAATTCTAAAAAAAAAATTGCAACCCCCTCCCCGCACCTCATGCTAGCATTCACAGTCATCCTTATAGGGTTCCTTTATTTTTTCATAGAATTTATTACTCCTTAAATGTTCAGGGAACTTATCTGTTAAGGTTATTATTTACTGCCTATCCTTCCCTGTGATAATATAAGCTTAGAAGTTTCTTTGTGAATCTCAAGAGTCAAATAACAAACACTCAAAAACTATTTCCTAAAAGAATAAATATTTTCTTTTAAGAAGTTCAAAAGTAAAACTAAAAAATGAATGCAACAACCAGGAAATTAAAGAAGAATTTAAAAAATTCATGGAAACCAATGAAAATGAAAACACAACTGTTCAAAATCTTTGGGATACAGCAAAGGCAGTCCTAAGAGGAAAGTATATAGCAATACAAGCCTTTCTCAAGAAACAAGAAAGGTCTCGGGGCGCCTGGGTGGCTCAGTTGGTTAAGCGACTGCCTTCGGCTCAGGTCATGATCCTGGAGTCCCGGGATCGAGTCCCGCATCGGGCTCCCTGCTCAGCGGGGGGTCTGCTTCTCCCTCTGACCCTCTTCCCTCTCGTGCTCTCTGTCTCTCATTCTCTCTCTCTCTCAAATAAATAAATAAAATCTTAATAAAAAAAAAAAAAAAACAAAAAAAAAAAAAGAAACAAGAAAGGTCTCAAGTACACAACCTAACCCTATACCTAAAGGAGCTGGAGAAAGAACAGCAAATACAGCCTAAACCCAACAGGAGAAGAGAAATAATAAAGATCAGAGCAGAAATCAATGAAATAGAAATCAAAAGAACAGTAGAACAGATCAACGAAACTAGGAGCTGGTTCTTTGAAAGAATTAACAAGATTGATAAACCCCTGGCCAGACTTATCAAAAAGAAAAATGACCCAAATCAACAAAATCATGAATGAAAGAGGAGAGATCACAACCCACACCAAGGAAATACAAACAATTATAAGAACATATTATGACCAACTCTATGCCAACAAATTAGATAACCTGGAAGAAATGGATGCATTCCTAGAGATGTATCAACTACCAAAACTGAACCAGGAAGAAATAGAAAACCTGAACAGACCTATAACCACTAAGGAAATTGAAGCAGTCATCAAAAATCTCCCAACAAACAAAAGCCCAGGGCCAGATGGCTTCCCAGGGGAATTCTACCAAACATTTCAAGAAGAATTAATACCCATTCTTCTGAAACTGTTCCAAAAAATAGAAATGGAAGGAAAACTTCCAAACTCGTTTTATGAGGCCACCATTACCTTGATCCCCAAACCAGACAAAGACCCCATCAAAAAGGAGAATTACAGACCAATATCCTTGATGAACATGGATGCAAAAATTCTCCCCAAAATACTAGCCAATAGGATCCAACAGTACATTAAAAGGATTATTCACCACGACCAAGTGGGATTTATCCCTGGGCCGCAAGGTTGGTTCAACATTCGCAAATCAATCAATGTGATACAATACATTAACAGAAGAAAGAACAAGAATCATATGATCTTCTCAATAGATGCAGAAAAAGCATTTGACAAAGTACAGCATCCTTTCTTGATCAAAACTCTTCAGAGTATAAGGATAGAGGGTACATACCTCAAAATCATAAAAGCCATCTATGAAAAACCCACAGTGAATATCATTCTCAATGGGAAAAAACTGAGAGCTTTCCCCCTAAGGTCAGGAACGCAGCAGGGATGTCCACTATCACCACTGCTATTCAACATAGTACTAGAAGTCCTAGCCACAGCAATCAGACAACAAAAAGAAATCAAAGGCATCCAAATCGGCAAAGAAGAAGTCAAACTCTCACTCTTTGCAGATGATATGATACTTTATGTGGAAAACCCAAAAGACTCCACCCCAAAACTGCTAGAACTCATACAGGAATTCAGTCAAGTGGTATGATATAAAATCAATGCAAAGAAATCAGTGGCATTCCTATACACCAACAACAAGACAGAAGAAAGAAATTAAGGAGTCGATCCCATTTACAATTGCACCCAAAACCATCAGATACCTAGGAATAAATCTAACCAAAGAGGCAAAGGATCTGTACTCAGAAAACTATAAAATACTCATGAAAGAAATTGAGGAAGACACAAAGAAATGGAAAAACATTCCATGCCCATGGATTGGAAGAACAAATATTGTGAAGATGTCAATGCTACCTAGAGCAATCTACACATTCAATGCAATCCCCATCAAAATATCATCAACTTTTTTCAAAGAAATGGAACAAATAATCCTAAAATTTGTATGGAACCAGAAAAGACCCCGAATAGCCAGAAGAATGTTGAAAAAGAAAAGCAAAGCTAGCAGCATCACAATTCCGGATTTCCAGCTCTATTACAAAGCTGTCATCATCAAGACTGTATGGTACTGGCACAAAAACAGACACATCAATCAATGGAACAGAATAGAGAGCCCAGAAATGGACCCTCAACTCTATGGTCAACTCATCTTCAACAAAGCAGGAAAGAATGTCCAATGGAACAAAGACAGTCTCTTCAACAAATGGTGTTGGGAAAATTGGACAGCCACATGCAGAAGAATGAAACTGGACCATTTCCTTACACCACACACAAAAATAGACTCCAAATGCTTGAAAGACCTCAATATGAGAAAGGAGTCCATCAAAATCCTAAAGGAGAACACAGGCAGCAACCTCTTCGACCTCAGCCGCAGCAACTTCTTCCTAGAAACATTGCCAAAGGCAAGGGAAGCAAGGACAAAAATGAACTATTGGGACTTCATCAAGATAAAAAGCTTTGGCACAGCAAAAGAAACAGTCAACAAAACCAAAAGACAACCGACAGAATGGGAGAAGATATTTGCAAATGACATATCAGATAAAGGGCTAATATCCAAAATCTATAAAGAACTCCTTAAACTCAGCACCCAAAGAACAAAGAATCCAATCAAGAAATGGGCAGAAAACATGAACAGATATTTTTCCAAAGAAGACATCCAAATGGCCAACAGACACATGAAAAAGTGCTCAACATCGCTCAGCATCAGGGAAACCCAAATCAAAACCTCAATAAGATATCACCTCACACCAGTCAGAATGGCTAAAATTAACAAGTCAGGAAACGACAGATGTTGGCGGAGATGCGGAGAAAGGGGAACCCTCCTACACTGTTGGTGGGAATGCCAGCTGGTGCAGCCACTCTGGAAAACAGTATGGAGGTTCCTTAAAAATTTGAAAATAGAGCTACCCTACGATCCAGCAATTGCACTACTGGGTATTTACCCCAAAGATACAAATGTAGGGATCCGAAGGGGTACATGCACCCCAATGTTTATAGCAGCAATGTCCACAACAGCCAAACTGTGGAAAGAGCCAAGATGTCCATCGACAGATGAATGGATAAAGAAGATGTGGTATATATATATACAATGGAATATTATGCACATCAAAAGGAATGAGATCTTGCCATTTGCAACGACATGGATGGAACTGGAGGGTGTTACGCTGAGCGAAATAAGTCAATCAGAGAAAGACATGTATCATATGACCTCACTGATATGAGGAATTCTTAATCTCAGGAAACAAATTGAGGGTTGCTGGAGTGGTGGGGGGTGGGAGGGATGGGGTGGCTGGGTGATAGACACTGGGGAGGGTATGTGCTATGGTGAGCACTGTGAATTGTGCAAGACTGTTGAATCACAGATCTGTACCTCTGAAACAGATAATACAATATATGTTAAAAAAAAAAAGAAGAAGATAGCAGGAGGGAAGAATGAAGGGGGGGAAATCGGAGGGGGAGACGAACCATGAGAGATGATGGACTCTGAAAAACAAACTGAGGGTTCTAGAGGGGAGAGGGGTGGGAGGATGGGTTAGCCTGGTGATGGGTATTAAAGAGGGCACGTTCTGCATGGAGCACTGGGTGTTATACACAAACAATGAATCATGGAACACTACATAAAAAACTAATGATGTCATGTATGGTGATTAACATAACAATTAAAAAATTTTTTAAAAAAGAACTTCAGTAAAGAAAAAAAAAAGTTCAAAAGTAAATTAAAGGCACCCAAAATTTAAATATTAAAGTCACCCAAATCCCCACTCCCTTACTATAAGTTCTAGGTCACTGTAGTAAACCTTTCTTTACTGAGCAGCTAATTTTTCTTCACTTTCTTACCTGTATCCAAATCTATGCCAACAGGTTGTTTTGATTCTGAATGTTCAGCCTGAACTTTTACTAGCGTTTCCTGCAGGTCAAAACCAGAATTCTGAGCAAGAACCTTTAAGAATAAAAATAATAATAAATATATGTGTGAAATATCTTCACATACATATTTGAATATCAAATATAAAAAATAAGGCTCTTCTCTCTAGTCTTGTGAAAACATATTCGTAATACAGTAATCATCTCCTTTTGAAGAATTCCATTCTTAATCTAAATCAAATTATTATTTCATGTATCTAGCAGTTTTTATATTTACTTAAACATTTTCCCTATGTATATTACAGTAAATTCTGAGGACATTACAGTCCCCCATCCCCACCCCACTGTATTAATTTCCCTCCATGCAAAAGATTTCTTAAAAAATGGAAAGAGGGGCGGGCGCCTGACTGGCTCAGTCGGAAGAGCATGTGATTTGATCAAGGGTCATGAGTTCAAGCCCCACTCTGGGTGTAGAGATTACACAAATAAATAAATAAAAACTTTTTTAAAAATGGAAAATTAGGGGGCAACTGGGTGGCTGAGTCAGTTAAGCATCTGCCTTCGGCTCAGGTCATGATCCCAGGGTCCTGGGATCAAGTCCTACATCAGGCTCCTTGCTCAGCAGGGAGCCTCTTCTCCTTCTCCCTCTGCCCCTCTTCCCTGCTTGCGTGCTTACACTTGGGCTCTCACCTGCGCTCACTCGCTCTCTCTCTCTCATGTCCTCTCTCAAATAAGTAAAATCTTTAAAAAATAATTTAAAAAATGGAAAATCAGTAGAATGGTATTATTTCTTCTCGTCCCTTCAGCCACACATTTTCTAGCTTTTCCCAGGCACCTGTTAAAGGAACCCTACATATTTTCAGGATCTTTGCGTCCCTCATCAACATGAGGAGAGTCCTGACCTGTGGCAACAGGAATGGAGATAGCAGCACTCCAAACCAGGTTTATTTCCAAGTAGTACCAAACCAACAGCTGATAAGTAAAAAGGAACCACCACTGTATACCAGGCTTACCAGTTTGTGTCAACCACTGGATCATCACTTACTGACTTTGCTGTTTCAGGCAAAGAGAAAAATAGATCTCCAATTCTCAAAGATTCCATAAATTATGAATAATTTTAAAGCAATTAACAAAGAGACTTTGTTAGCACTGTTCTTAGTATTTTAATTCATGGTAATAACGTCTTTGACATGGTCTTCTGTGTTTCTAAGTGGTTCACAACCAGATTAAGGCAAACAACTACCATTCCTTTTAATGGTAGTTCTCTGTCCTTCTGTCGATACAGGGAACATCTGGTTTCTCTCCTTTTGTAGGTATTAAAATGAAAATGACAAAAGCACGCTCCTATTTGGCAGTGCCAAACAGCCTGAAGTTCTCGTTAACCACAATTTAAAGTGATGATAATACTTTGGATACCACCACCAAGATAAAATCTACCCCAAAGTCTAGTTAAATTTTAAGTTCTAAACTTTTTCATTATGATTAATCATGAACCATTTTTGAAGGAAATTTCCAGACTTACTTCAACTTTTGGTGCTCAGAGATAAGCAAAGGGGTAATTTAGTTATTTCATGGAACTCTGACAAGGATTCTGAGCTACTATCCAAAGGTTTCCCTGCTTTATCTGTAACATATCTTAAAACTGTGTGGGGAGGGCTCCTGGGTGGCTCAGTTGGTTAAGCGACTGCCTTCGGCTCAGGTCATGATCCTGGAGTCCCGGGATCGAGTCCCGCGTCGGGCTCCCTGCTCAGCGGGGGTCTGCTTCTCCCTCTGACCCTCTTCCCTCTCGTGCTCTCTGTCTCTCATTCTCTCTCTCAAATAAATAAATAAAATCTTTAAAAAAAAAAAAAACTGTGTGGGGAAATGCAAATAAAAACTGTCTTTCTACTCTGTTAGATAATGTGGACAATTTATAATCCAACACCCTTGTGTCCAGCCAGTGTTCTTTGGCCATTAGGATAGTTGTACCTTAGGAATAATGAGCAGGGCATCAGCAAAAGCTTGGACTCCAAGACGAGCTCTTCCTTTTATACTGTGCTTGTAATTAACAAGAGCTTCTGCTATTGCCACTTCAACTGCACCTGCTCCTGGAACCACACAGCCTATTGAAGGGAAAAGATTTGGCAAGGCATGCCAGATAGAACCACCAGAGAAAAAAGTACTTAGCTATTCAAGTGTGTTAAATTATACCGCCAACACCTAAAATATACTTAAATATATACAGAAATAAAGTAGGTTGCATAGTTCAGTGGTTACTCAGATGCCTTATGAAGCATCCTGAAGTTACACACCATTAAATAATTAGGCATGGTACAGACTGGCTATAAGCAGCTTATCTCATTGAAGAGTAGACATTTCTTCCACCTTCATCTTATTCCTTTATGACTACATTTATTTTTTTATTTTATTTTTTTTTAAAGATCTATTTATTTGACAGAGAGAGACACAGTGAGAGAGGGAACACAAGCAGGGAGAGTGGAAGAGGGAGAAGCAGGCTTCCCGCTGAGCAGGGAGCCCGATGCGGGGCTCAATCCCAGGACCCTGGGATCATGACCTGAGCCGAAGGCAGACACTTAACGACTGAGCCACCCAGGCGCCCCCCTTTATGACTTCATTTAAAAGGTAGTTACTTATAATTTTTGGGACAGGAAACTAATTGTAGCATCTGATTTGAAAAAAACTTTAGGCCAAGATAATGTGGCCACTGTTTTGGTATAGAATTCTTGGGACTTATTATAGTATCTGTTTTCTGTACTGAAGCAAAACCCAAACTGTTACCTGAGGAAAAAATATAGGTGTTCTTATTATTCTAAGGTAAAAGCTCTGGTTAAAAACATCAATTTTCAGAGCGCCTGGGTGGCTCAGTCATTAAGTGTCTGCCTTCGGCTCAGGTCATGGTCCCAGGGTCCTGGGATCGAGCCCCTCATTGGGCTCCCAGCTCAGCGGGAAGCCTGCTTCTCCCACTCCCTCTCCCCCTGCCTGTGTTCCCTCTCTCGCTGTTTCTCTGTCAAATAAATAAAAAATAAATAAATAAAATTTTTTAAAAAAACATCAATTTTCACAACAGGATATAACTTGGATACCTGCTGATATGGTTTTTATAAAGTTTATGACTCTCCTTTGAATCAACAAATTTGCTTTGGAATCACCTATCTTTAAAACAAAAACAACACAAAAAGAATCTCTCCTTTATCTCACATCATTTTTTAATTACTTGCCTTTTCCTCTGCTTCCCTGTACAACATAACTGCTCAAAAGAGTTGTCTACCCACAAGGTGATTGCATCCTTGCCTCCCATTCAGATTTTTAAAAAGTTCCTTGTGATATAACACTGTACGTTAATTATACCAGAATTAAAAAGTAATTTTAAAAAACTTTTTTAAGTTCGTTGTGAAATACTGAATATACACAGAATATTTACATATACAAGGTATAAAGAATAAATGCACAAATAAATGTACTCATGTACCTCCCACCCACCTTAAGAAACAGACCAGTAGCTGTAAAAACTTCCCTGATCCCATTCTGCAAAAACACATCCAAATCTGTGGGATGTTACTAAAGCAATACCTAAAAAGAAACTTATATCACTAAACACCTACATTAGAAAAGAAGAAAGGTCTCAAACTAATGACTTCAACTTCCACCTTAAGAACTAGAAAAGAGCAAGTGATACCTAATGTAATAATGAAAGAAAATAATAAAAATTGGATCAGTAATCAATGAAATAAACATGAACAATGTTAAAAAATAGAATGAAAGTCAGAAATTAAAAAGGTAATTATCACTATAGATACTGCAGACATTAAAAGTATAATAGTAAGGGAATATTATGAACAACTTTATGCTAATAAATTTGAAAACTTAGATCAGGGATTAGCAAACTTTCTGCAGAAGACCAGATTTAAGTATTTTAGGCTCCGTGGGCCATACCATCTCCTTTGTAACTCTTCAACCCTGCCATTGTAGCACAAAAAGAGCCACAGGCAATACATAAATGAATGGGTATAGCTGTATCCCCATAAACTTCATTTATCAAAAACAGGCAGCAAACAGGATTTAGCTCATGGGCAGCAGTTTGATGTTCTCAGCAGATGAAACAGACAAATTTCTTGAAAGACACAAACTCAAAAAAAAAAAAAAAAAGATAACCTGAATAGCCCCGTATCTATTAAAAAGATTGATTATAGCTTAAATTTCTCCCATGAAGAAAACTGCAAGCCCAGATGGCTTTACTGGCGAATTCCACCAAACAGTAAAGAAAGAAGTAATACCAATTCTACACAACAATTCAACACTTTCAGAAAATTTAAGGGACAGAATGTTTTCTAACTCATTCTATGAGGTCAGCATTATTCTAACCGAAAAAAAAAAAAAACAGATAAAGGCATTATAAGCAAAAAATATATAAATACCCCTTATTTTAGCAAATCAAGTCCAACAATATACAGAAAGGACAATACACATAGCAGCATTACTCACAGTAGCCAAAAGGTGAAGCGATCTAAGTTTCCATCAATGGATAAAAGGATAAATAACAGATTATATATACATACAATGCAATGTTATTCAGCCTTAAAAAGCAGGGACATGGGCGCCTGGGTGGCTCAGTTGTTAAGCATCTGCCTTCGGCTCAGGTCATGATCCCAGGGTCCTGGAATCGAGTCCTGCATCGGGCTCCCTGCTCGACAGGAAGCCTGCTTCTCCCTCTCCCACTCCCCCTGCTTGTGTTCCCTCTCTCGCTGTCTCTGTCAAATAAATAAATAAAATCTTTAAAAAAAAAAAAAAAAAGCAAGGACATTCTGACATATGCCACAACATGGATGAACCCTGAAAGACATTATGCTAAGTGAAATAAGCCAATCACAAAAAGACAAATACTGGATGATTCCACTCAAACAAGGTACATAGAATAGTCAATTTCACAGAGACCGTAAGTGAATAGTGGTTTCCGGGCGATGGGAGGAGAGAGGAATGGAGAGTTATTGTTTAATGGCTATAGAGTTTCAGTACTGTAAGATGAAAAATGTTCTGGGTGCCTGGGTGGCTCAGTTGGTTAAGCGACTGCCTTCGGCTCAGGTCATGATCCTGGAGCCCCTGGATCGAGTCCCGCATCAGGCTCCCTGCTCGGCAGGGAGTCTGCTTCTCCCTCTGACCCTACCCCCTCTCATGTGCTCTCTCTCTCATTCTCTCTCTCTCAAACAAATAAATAAAATCTTAAAAAAAAAAAAAAAAGATGAAAAATGTTCTATTGATGGATGATGGTGACGGGTGCACAACAATGTGAAAGAATGTAACTTAATGCCACTGAATTATAACACTTAAAAATGATTAAAATGACAAATTGTATATGTGTGTGTGTGTGTATATATATATATATATATATATATATACACATAGCCACAATTTTATAAAAACTGTAATCTATTTTTAAAGAGGATAATATATCATAAGTAGGGTTTATCCCAAGAATGTAAGGTTGGCTGAACATTTGAAAATCAATGTAATTTACCACATTAATAATCTAACAGAGAAGAAACATATAATCACCTCAATAGATCACCAGAAAAGCAACTGGTAAAATCCAGCATCAGTCGTGATAAAAACTCTCAGTAAGAGAAGAGAACTTCCTCAATCTGACAGACGACTTCTAGAAAAATCTACAGCCAAATATCATACATAATAGAGAAAGGCTAAATGTTGTCCCCCTATGATCAGGAGCAAGGAAAGGATGCCCAATCTTACCATTTTTTCAACAATGTATTGAAGTTTCTAACCCATGAAATAAAAAGAAAAAAGAAATAAAAAGTTATCCAGGGGCGCCTGGGTGGCTCAGTCGTTAAGCGTCTGCCTTTGGCTCAGGTCATGATCCCAGCGTCCTGGGATCGAGTCCCACATCAGGCTCCCTGCTCGGCGGGAAGCCTGCTTCTCCCTCTCCCACTCCTCCTGCTTGTGTTCCCTCTCTCGCTGTTTCTCTCTCTGTCAAGTAAATAAACAAAATCTTTAAAAAAAAAAAAAAAAGCTATCCAGATTGGAAAGGAAGAAGTAAAATTGTCTTTATTAGCAGACAACATGATCATTTATATAGACAATTCAATGAAATCTATAAAAAAGCTACTAGAATAGGTGAGTTTAACAAGGTTACAGAATTAAAGATCAATATACAAAAATCAACTGTATTTCTATGTCTTAACAACAACCAGAAATTGAAATTTTATTTTTTTAAAGATTTTATTTATTTATTTGACAGAGAGAGAGAGATCACAAGTAGGCAGAGAAGCAGGCAGAGAGAGAGAGTGGGAAGCAGGCTCCCTGCTGAGGAGAGAGCCCGATGCGGGGCTCAATCCCAGGACCCTGATATCATGACCTGAGCCAAAGGCAGACGCTTAACTGATTAAGCTACCCAGGCGCCCTAGAAATTGAAATTTTAAAAACATCATGTATAATAGGACCAAAATTCATGAACTACATAAATCTGAAAAAAGATATGCCACTAAAAATTATAAAATATTGAAGTAAAATATATACATGTATATATATATATACATATATATATACATATATATATAGCTGAGATTGAGTCAAGAAGGCTCAAATAAATAAAAACACCATGACTCAATATTAAGATATCAATTATTCCCAGAATGTTCTACAGATTCAGTGAAATTCCAACCAAAATCTCAAGTCTTTTTGGTAGAAATTGACAAGCTGCTTCTAAAATTCACATGAAAATGCAGAAAAGATTTTAAATAACCAAAATAACTTGAAAAAGAGCAAAATGAGAGGATTAACACTGCTGATTTCAAGACTTATCATAAAGTTACAATAATCAGGATAATATATTAACATTGAGATAGACAGATCAATGGAACAGAATAAGAACCCAGAAATAGAACCACACAATCATGGACAATTGATTTTCAGTGAAAAGTTTCAATGGCAACTTAACTCCCTGGTTAAAGAAGAATCTTTTCAACAAATGTAGCCGGAACAATTTGATCAAAGAATATTAAGGTATACCTTAGGTGTATACCTAAGAGTTGATTTGCTGGGTCATGTAATAACTCTTGTGTTTTAACTTGTTAAGGAACTCCCTACTGTTTTCCAGCAGTTCCCACCAGCAATGCTGACAGCTCCAATTTCTCCATATCCTTGCCAACATTTACTATTGTCCCGCTTTTTGATTTATAGCCATCATAACAGTTGTGAAATGGTATCTATGGTTTTAATTTTCATTTTCCTAATGACTAATTATGTTGAGGATCTTTTCATGTGCTTATTATTCTTTTTTTTTTTTTAAGATTTTATTTATTTATTTGAGAGAGAGAGAGAGAGAGAGCACATGAGACGGGGGGAGGGTCAGAGAGAGAAGCAGACTCCCTGCTGAGCAGGGAGCCTGATGCGGGACTGGATCCCGGGACTCCAGGATCATGACCTGAGCCGAAGGCAGTCGCTTAACCAACTGAGCCACCCAGGCGCCCTTATTATTCTTTTTTTTAAAGATTATTTATTTATTTATTTATTTAACAGAGAGAGACACAGTGAGAGAGGGAACACAAGCAGGGGGAGTGGGAGAGGGAAAAGCAGGCTTCCAGCCAAGCAGGGAGCCCGATGCGAGGCTCAATCCCAGGACCCTGGGATCATGACCTAAGCTGAAGGCAGACTCTTAACAACTGAGCCACCCAGGCGCCCCTATTATTCTATTTTAAATGTGTGTTTTTATTGAATTACCTACTCCAACTCCTTTTAGAAGGAAGTTGGTTTATAAATTATCAATAAATAATACATGCTAATATTCTTTCCTAATCTTTCTTAAAATTACACTGCACCTAAAGTAACGGAATGAGTTCTAAGCTGTAAAGTCTTTTCGTGGTTTTAAAAACAAATTTCTTTTTTTTTCTCTCTCTCTTTTTTAAGTAGGCTCCACACCCAGCATGGAGCCCAACTTGGGCCTGAACTCACAACCCTCAGATTGAGACCTGAGCTGAGTTCAAGAGTCAGACGCTTAACTGACTGAGCCACCCAGGAACCCCAATGGTTTTAAAAATAAATTTCTAAAAATTAAAAAATGATACTATAGCATTAAATTACGTGCTTTTTCATTTCATAAACAGATGTTAATTAAAAGGGCAGCATACTGGGGCACCTGGGTGGCTCAGTCGAGTAAGCATCTGACTTCACCTCAGTCCTGGGATCAAGCTCCGAGTCAGGCTCCCTGCTCAGCTTACAAGTCTGCTTGTCCCTCTCCTCCTTCTGCTCCTTCCCCCACTTGTTCTCACACACTCTCTCTCAAATAAATAAATAAATAAATAAAATCTAAACAAAAAATAAGTGTAGCATACTTATTAAGAATATTCCATGGAAAAATCTTCACAATCTAAACTATAAATTATCCAAAATGAAGTGAGAGAATAATAATCATCCATATCTTTTAAAATACTATATATATTTATGATAGATTTATTACTACTTTAAAAATACATAAGGTTCATGTCCATCACAACAAAGAGCCTACCATCTTCAATGGCATTTTTGATGGCACGAAGTCCATCCCTGATAGCGTCCTTGATTTGTGTGAGAGTATGCTTATTCGGTCCTTTAACCAACAAGGTGACAGAACGAGGGTTAACACAGGCCTCGATAAAAGTGAACTTTTCTTCACCCTAGAGGATAATCCAAGAAAATACAACTCTAATACTTAATGTTACTATGAAATGAAGACCCAGCTTATAATATTAGAATCCAATCTTCATGTGAATTTTTCTTATCAAACATAACTAAATATGTGTTAAAAGCAGTTAAGTTGGGGCGCCTGGGTGGCTCAGTCGTTAAGCGTCTGCCTTCGGCTCAGGTCATGGTCCCAGGGTCCTGGGATCGAGCCCCACATCGGGCTCCCTGCTCAGCGGGAAGCCTGCTTCTCCCTCTCCCACTCCCCCTGCTTGTGTTCCTTCTCTCGCTGTATCTCTCTCTGTCAAATAAATAAATAAAATCTTAAAAAAAAAAAAAAAAGCAGTTAAGTTATATTTGAACTCTCAACAAACATTCAGATAAATAAATTGTAAAATCTGTCCTGGGGATTATTCAGACATCAAAAGGTAAAAGCCTGAATTAAAAGATTTAGTATTAAAAAAAAAAAAGGTTTACTCTTCACTTTATAACCCCTGCCCACAGAGATACTCACTAATGTACACTCATGTACAAGACCAGCATGTCCCAAGCAATCTACATTAAGGTCTTCAAGAGAATTCACAGCCATTCCACCACAAGCAAGAGAGAGTCTGAAATGACATATGTCACCATAGCTTTTGTTACAGAAAGCACTAAAGACTTAATTTCTTAAAGGGGAAAAGATACCTAACATAGAAGACTGCATTGTCCCTGTGTTGTATTGTTTGTTTTGTTTTGTTTTGTTTTTTATTTGAGAGAGAGAGAGAGAGTGAGAGAGAGCATGAGAGGAGAGAGGGTCAGAGGGAGAAGCAGACTCCCCACTGAACAGGGAGCCAGATGCAGGACTCAATCCAGGGACTCCGGGATCATGACCTGAGCTGAAGGCAGTCGCTTAACTGACTGAGCCACCTAGGCGCCCTGTGTTGTATTGTTTTTAAAATCTGTTTTAAGAAGGGGCGCCTGGGTGGCTCAGTCGGTTAAGCAGCTGCCTTCAGTTCAGGTCATGATCCCAGGTCCTGGGATTGAGTCCCATATCGGGCTCCCTGCTCAGTGGGGAGTCTGCTTCTCCCTCTGCCCCTCCCCACTGCTCATGCTCTCTCTATCTCAAATAAATAAATAAAATCTTAAAAAAAAAAAATCCTGAGTGCTCTGCCCATTCATCCTTTAAAAAAAATGCTTTACGATAAAAACCTTCTTTGTACTTCAACAAAGTTCTGAGGTAGGTTAACAGTCTTGATTTTTGATACTTCCATTATTTATTGAAATTAAAAACAACATTTGGAATCTGTATGCTATTTTGCTCAACAATGTTTACATACAAGCTAAAAGGAATACCATGGGATCATTTCAATTTAATCTGTTAAAAAACCGGATACATAATAATCGGCAAGCTCACCTTTCCATATTTCTTCTTTTTGCTCTGCGAAGAGCTACTATGCCATGTTTTGCAAGAGCATCTAAGGAAAATGGATCAATTCCCTAAAATCAAATTAGCATAAAAGTTATAAGCACATCTTAAGCCAGTAGTTCTCAAACTCTGATATCAGCACTGCTTCACATTCTTAAAAATTATTAAGAACCCAAAAAAGCTTTTGTTTATCTGACCTGTATCTATAATATTTGTCATATTATAAATTAAAATTGAGAAATTTTTAAAATATAATCCATTCAAAATAATAAACCCATTTTATGTTAACATAAATAACATCTTTTTTCTTAAGATTTTATTTATTTATTTGACATAGAGAGACACAGCAAGAGAGGGAACACAAGCAGGGGGAGTGGGAGAGGGAGAAGCAGGCTTCCTGCGGAGCAAGAAGCCCAACGCGGGGCTCCATCCCAGGACCCTGGGATCATGACCTGAGCCGAAGGCAGACGCTTAACAACTAAGCCACCCAGGCGCCCCCTTAAATAATATCTTTTAAGTGAAAATTTACTATACCTTCCTAAACAAAAAAATGTATAGCTTAAAGTAATGGTACTGTTTCACATTTCTGATATCTTTTTAATGTCTGTCTTAATTGAAGACATCTAGATTCTCATACCTGCTTCTGCATTCAATTTGGTGTGATACGTTGTTGGGTTAAAGTATATTAAAACTTGGACTCAAACAAATATGTATTGGAAAATGGATGAATATTTTAATAGTATTTTCAGATAAATGTGGATATCCTTCTTTGATACTATATCAAAACTGAATAAATGATAGTTTCTTAAAGGTTAGTGTCAATGTGAAATATAGAACCTATCAATAAACTTTTCATACTCTTTCATATTAAAATCCATTTGCCTATCTTACACTCTGAATGTATTATTTACCCATGCATGACTTTGTTAAATCATACATTTTTTTTAGTCATTTAGAAAACAGTGGTTCACTATGTTAAGCAGAGCTTCCCAATGTAGATACATTTCATGGGTATACAATATCAAAAATATCACATTTACGGGGCACCTGGGTGGCTCAGTTGGTTAAGCAACTGCCTTCGGCTCAGGTCATGATCCTGGAGTCCCGGGATCGAGTCCCGCATCGGGCTCCCTGCTCGGCGGGGAGTCTGCTTCTCCCTCTGATCCTCCCCCTCTCATGCTCTCTGTCTCCCATTCTCTCTCTCAGATAAATAAATAAAATCTTTAAAAAATATATATATATCACATTTGCTAATATCATCACTAATATTATCAGAAAAGTCCCTTAAGCATTAGAAAGTGGTCAAGTTCACAGCAGCAGATACAAGTTTTCCAAAATTTTAATTTTGGCTTGAAAGCTCAAATTTATTGGCAACAAATACTGTCAGTTGTTTTCCTTGGAAGTGACAGAACCGCTTCTTCCTTTTTGAGAAAAGCCTGCCAAATACCCATGTCTAAATAATTTTCTGTCAGTTCTTCTTCTTTTTTTTTTAAAGTAATCTCTTTGCCCAAAATGGGGCTTGTACTCACAACCCCAAGATCAAGAGTTACATGCTCTACTGAATGAGCCAGCCAGGCACCCCTGCCAGTTATTCTTTAAAGTAAAAATGGCAGTTCATGAAAAAAGTGGCTAGTTCAGTTTGCAACTCAATTATACAAGAATTTTCCCTCAAGACAACCATATTTAAAAAAAAATTTTTTTGAGTGATCGTGAGTGGGGGGGGCGGTGCATGGGGGCCAGGGGGGTGGGCACTGGGGTGGGCAGAGGGAGAGGAAAGAGAGAATCCCAAGCAGACTCCATGTTCAGCTCAGCACAGAGCCTGACATGGGGCTCGATCTCACAACCATGAGATCATGATCTGAGCCAAAAACAAGAGTGGGACGCTTAACAAACTGAGCTACCCAGATGCCCCCAAGACAACCATATTTTGATATGTAGATTTCACACTCTGTCACACAGCATTATAGAAGGATGCATATTTAATCAAAATTTAATTAATAAGTTTTACCACTTCAAGATATTCTCCAGTGAGGGGGGTGCCTGGGTGGCTCAGTCAGTTGGGCGTCTGACTCTTGATTTCAGCTCAGGTCATGATCTCATGGTCATGGGATTGAGCCCCATGTCGGGCTCCACACTCAGTAGCCAGCCTACTTGG
This sequence comes from Neomonachus schauinslandi, assembly GCF_002201575.2. Taxonomy (NCBI): domain Eukaryota; kingdom Metazoa; phylum Chordata; class Mammalia; order Carnivora; family Phocidae; genus Neomonachus; species Neomonachus schauinslandi. Next base: position 22,300,512 of record NC_058417.1, read on the forward strand.
GATTCTCCCTCTCCCTCTGCCCCTCCCCCCGTTCACACGCACACTCTCTCTCAAATAAATAAATCTTTAAAAAAAAAGATATTTTCAAATGAAACTGCCTTTTTTTTTTAAACTGCAAGTATGTGATAGTGTGGCAATAAAGCATATGACTAATAGTACAGTTTGGCGTTACTGCTTTGATTTGTACTGAGGTATCAGCAGCTTTACCTAGCACTACTTTCACATGATCATTGCAAATGTGGACACAATGTCAAAGGCATTATTATGATTATGAAAATAATTCTAACCTCAAAGACTCCCTGAAATGGTCTTTAGGACTCCTAGGAATCCACAGACCACACTGCAAGAAATGCTGAAAAACATTTACAAATAGTTAAAATCTGAACTTTCTTTCTCACCTTTTGATTAATGACAACAAATCCTTTATTGGACTGAGCACAGACTCTGTCTTTCAGGTCTATTATTTTTTGTACTCTATCTTCAATAAATTTTCTTTCAGCTTTTACCAATTTCTCTTTCTCTTCAGCAGTCTTATAAAAGAAACCAGAGCTCACCTCTCTAAAAGATTAATAAAAACAAGCTAGTAAAGACAGAAGAAAAAGGAGGGAAAGGTAGGAGTTTACACTAAACATTTGGGAGGGAAAAAAGAGATTAAAAAACACTTTTAGGGGGCGCCTGGGTGGCTCAGTCGTTAAGCGTCTGCCTTCGGCTCAGGTCATGATCCCAGAGTCCTGGGATAGAGCCCCGTATCAGGCTCCCTGCTCAGTGGGAAGCCTGCTTCTCCCTCTCCCACTCCCCCTGCTTGTGTTCTCTCTCTCGCTGTATCTCTCTCTGTCAAATAAATAAATAAAATCTTTAAAAAAAAAAAAACCACTTTTAGGGCGCACCTGGGTGGCTTAGTTGGTTAAGCGTCCCACCCTTAATTTTTGCTCAGATCATGATCTCAGGGTCATGAGATAGAGCCCTGTGCGTGCTTAAGATTCATTCCCTCTCTCTCTCTCTCTTTCTCTCTCTCTGCCCTTCCCCCACCTCTCTTTCTCGAAATCAATTAATTAAAATAAAAAACACTTTTAGAAAATATAATTTCAAAATTTACAAAGAGTAACTGCCACATACGTTTTTTCATATTCTAGTGACACATTGCAAGTAAGGATAAATGCATCTTCCACTCGCTTCTTCATATCTGGATGACGGGCACCATGATCCAAAACTAATCCTCTGATCAATCTATTAAAAATATGTAATGTTTCTTACTTGGAATATACGCTCTAAATTTATTATAAAATAAGGATTGTATTCTTAAAATGTTAACAGATCGGACACACATTGTTTCCTTGCACCAACTTTAAGCCTAACAGATAATTAGTAAAATTGGAAAAGAAAATCTACTTCAATGCAATTTCATTGAAGTCACAATGAAAAGTCAACCCAGAATTATTCTCTAAATTATGTGGCTCAAACATATGACACAGCTGGTCAAGTAATGAAAGGTAGGCACACAATGAGTTTCTTAGGAACATTTGTTCAAAATAATTATATGCAACAACCAAAAACTGTTAACCTAAATGTCTAACAATAGGGCATTGTTCAGCAAATAAATGACCCAACTATTTGGTGGTCATGAAAACTATATAATGACAGGGAAAATTATTTGCAGAGGTAGCTGTTCTGACACAGAACAACAAACTACCTATAAAGCATGATTATAACTATTCTTTTAAAAAATAAGCACCTTGGTATTAGCAAGAAAAAAATGAAAGGCACCTAGAGTAAAGTTATGCGTGGGCAGTAGGAATACAGATAATTTGGGGGTGGGAGAGGCTTTTTTCCTGTTTTCCAAATTTTCTTTCAAGAGTAAATATTTTTATAACATTTAAAACTTCATTTATACCCAATTAGGGAATGGTATTTCTACTTATGAATCTTTTATAGCCAGGATTTGTTCTACATTAAAGTAAAGAAATGATTTTTTAAATAAACATGATTACAAGGAAGTTTTCAAAATTTTAATCTAACTACAAAATTTAATCTAATCACTCCAACTTCTAACTGAAAATGAAGATATTTAGGAAGAAACAAGCTAACGATATGTTCAATATTCATCACTCTTCAAGTCTCCACTCTTTCCCTCTCTCGCTCTCAGCAAATGACCTTGCTGCTTTGAGAAAATACAAACACTGTCCCATCACTACCTCCACCAATCCACCTGCACTTGAACCTAAACCTCTATTCCTATGAATGCACTGTCCATGCTCCTCTGCATGTGTGTACTCTACTCCATTTCTCCTCTCTGCTCCAGCATTGCCCCCATCCCCCTACCGCCATCAATTCCTCCTGCCTCCAGGAACATTCTCGTCAGGATACAGACTTGCCATGATAATTCCCATCTTTAAAACAAAGAATGCTTCTCCTTCAAATCCCTTCCCATACTCCCTTCTAGCAACTGCCCCATTTCTCTGCTAACCTTGGAGTGGTGTAAGCTTGCATCCTCACTTCTTCCCTAACCCTGCTCTCTGGAGCCCACCTTCAGTCTGACTTTCATACCCACTCCTTTATTGAATCAGTTCTCATTAAAGCCACCAAAAACATTAAATGCTTTCCATATCTAATGGTCAATTTTCAATCCACAACTTGTTCAAAGTTTCTGCAGCATATGACATAGTTGATTATTCTCCCTTTGAAACATTTTCCTATCTTAGCTCCTGGGCCACTACCTTCTCCTGGTTTTCCTCCTACCAGTGACCACTCCTCTTCAGTCTCCTGTGATAAATCCTCCTTGTCTTCTCAATTTCTAAACATCAGAGTTTCCAGGGCTCAACTTTAAACATCCTCTTTTTTTTTTTTTAAGATTTTATTTTGAGAGAGCGAGTGAGCGAGAGAACACGAGCAGGAGGAGGGGTAGAGGGACAGTAAACTTTCTCTTCTATCTATATTCACCTCCCAGATGATCTCATTACCTCTCACAGGCTTTAAGTCACCTATGCACGGATAACTCCCAAATATATTTCCAGGTCAGACCTCTGTTCTAAACTCCAGACACACCTCTCCAACTCCCGACTCAGCATCTCCACATGGATGCCTAATAGGCATCTAAAACATAACATTTCCCAAACTAAACTCTTGATTTATTTCCCCAAATCTTTTCCTCCCAGTCTTTTCCATCCCAAGAAATGGTACTTCTGCTTTTCCAGCTGCTCCACGCAAAAACCCAGGAGACATCCTTCCTCTTTATCTGTCACATTCTACATTGAACCATCAATAAATCCTATTTCTCCTTCTTCTAAGTATACCCTGATCTAAACTGTTTTCATCCCTCACCTGAATTACAACAGATTCCTGACTGGCCTCCAGCTTCTGCCCTTGCACTGGGATGTGCCCTGCTCCACAGTGCATTTTCCCCACAACAACCAGAGAGATCCTTCTGAAATATCAATCAAGAACTGCTTTGCCCTCAGCAGTGGCAGACTAATTTGGACCAATCTTACCACCAAAAGCAACTAAGAATTCTGGGTTAAAAACAAAAACCCTGGGGCACCTGGGTGGCTCAGTCAGTTAAGCATCCAACTCAAGATTTCAGCTCAGGTCATCATCTTAGGGTTTTGAGATTGAGTCCTGCATCAGGCTCCATGCTGGGCATGGAGCCTATTTAAGATCTTTCTCCTTCTCCCTCTGCACCCCACTCCCACTGGCTCGTGCACACACACACACACTCTCAAAAAAAAAAAAAGCCCAACAAAAACACAACCTTAAAAACAGTAAAGAAAACATGAACTCCAAGGGGTAAGAAAAGAACTGCATGTACTCTTATCCTAAAGTCATTAGACAATTCAGGAAAATTTGAACTTTGTTTTCAACAACCTCACAATGAGAAGGGGACAGAATTAAAAGCTCGGGGCTCATCCAAGGTAGAAGGTCTAATAGGAGACACTTTTCCCAGTAAGTAGAAACCCCAAAGGGGAACATACTCAGGGTATAAACCAGAAGGATGAACTAGAAGCAATCAGCCCTTATACCCAACAGCAGTTAGAATTAACTGGAAAGGAGAGCCTGGGTGGCTCAGTCGGTTAAGCAGCCAACTCTTGATTTCAGCTCAGGTCCTGATCTCAGGGTCCTGGGATAGAGCCCTGTGTCGGGCTCCACACTCAGCAGGGAGTCTGCTTAAGGATTCTGTCTCTCCCTCTCCCTCCTCCCCTCCCCCCACTCACATGTGTGCTCTTTCTCTCTAAAATAAATAAATTTGGGGCGCCTGGGTGGCTCAGTTGGTTAAGCGACTGCCTTCAGCTCAGGTCATGATCCCAGGGTCCTGGGATCGAGCCCCACATCGGGCTCTCTGCTCAGCTGGAAGCCTGCTTCTTCCTCTCCCACTCCCCCTGATTGTGTTCCCTCTCATGCTGTCTCTCTCTCTCTCTCCCTGTCAATTAAATAAATAAAATCTTTAAAAAAATAAATAAATAAATAAATAAAATAAAATAAATAAATTTTTAGAAAAAAAAGAATTAGCTGGATATTAAAAACAAACAAACAAACAAAAAGCCCTCAAGCTGTGGATTTAAAGTATTCCCTGGGGTGCCTGGGTGGCTCAGTTGGCTAAGCGCCTGGACTCTTAATCTCAGCTCAGGCCCTGATCTCAGGGTCATGAGTTCAAGCCCCACATTGAGGTGGGCATGGAGAGTCTTAAAAAATAATAATAATAAAAAATAAAAAATAAAGTATTCCCTTGGCTCCTTGCAGAAGCAAATTCAAATTCTCTGTGCAAAAATGGACCTTCATCCTAGGTCTCAAATTATTTCTACAAATACTTTTTTCAAACACAATGAATGGCACATATAGAAACAAAACACAGAGAGAACCAGCAAAATATAATAAACACCAGAAATAGACAAGCCAAAACTTCAAATATTGTAATTATCAGATATGAACTATATGTTTAAAAACATATAAGGCAGGTTTATAAAGATCTGCAGGGAATAGGACGCCATAAAAATTGCCATGGCAGATTTAAGAAAAACCAAATAAAACTTCAAGAAATAGGTAAATAAAGATGCCCACAAACACACACATATATATTAAAATAAATGAGAAAGTATTTTCAAATGAAATAATGATACCTGGATTGGCTTCAAAATAATCCAGGTTTGGGGCAAGGAGGAGGGAGGAAAAAGGAGCATATAAGGGAAATAAAAGGAAAAATAAGACAGGCCGTATGTTGAAAATTGATGAAGATGAGTGACAGGTATATAGGAGTTCACTATTCTTTTCTCTCTACTTTTATATATGTTTAGAATTTTCCATAATAGAAAGTTTAAAATTCATTAAGTCCAAAATCAACAAGATGCTACAAACTCTGAGGACATACATATTCAGACAATTGGCTTTCTTTCCTCTCCGACTTCATGTCCTACTCCTTTTTCCTCTTCCTATGCTCCAGGCACACAAACACCCCAGCATACTTGTGCCTCAGGGCCTTTTCAACCATTATTCCTTGGCTTCGAACATTCTTCCTCCAGATACGCACATGGCTAGCTCCCTTATTTCTTCAGATACTCCTTAGTTCTCTAGCTTCCTGTAACAAGGACCTTCCCTGAACATTCTAAAATCAGACACATGCTCTCACATAGTCACTCTACCTTCTTCAAGCTTTTATTAGCACTTATGTATTTATTACCTCCCTCAACTAGAAAATAATCTTCTTGGAGAAAGAAATTGTTTTGTTTACTCTTCATGACTGGCTCAGGGTAAGTATTCAATTAATATATGTTTTGCTTGTTTGTTTGTTTATTTGACAGAGAGAGACACAGCAAGAGAAGGAACACAAGCAGGGGGAGTGGGAGAGGGAGAAGCAGGCCTCCCCACTGAGCAGGGAGCCCGATGCGGGGCTCGATCCCAGGACCCCAGGATCATGACCTGAGCAGAAGGCAGACGTTTAACGACTGAGCCACCCAGGTGCCCCTCAATTAATATATGTTGAATTAATAGACTGATGTTGAATAAAAGTAAGGAAATTAATGAAAAAACATCTGAACTAAACCAAATATTCCAGAATCTATGTATTATCAAAGTTTATGTAATTTACTTTGTATCTGTTTCTGATTTATGCTTCATCTCTATGATTTCTACCATGAAGAGATCAATAGGATAACCTGGTCTTCTAACAGCCAAAACAGAATCCACAACAGCCTGAAAGAGAAGCAAATGAGAACAGTGAATTATTGTTCTACTAAAAGAAACCACTGGCCCAAGTAATCACCAGACTAAGCAGATAAAGGGCTTCAGGCCTCAAAATACAGGGCAAGGCCAAAAAAGGGCCACTTTGTCACGGACACCAGTAATAACCAATGCCAATGACTACCTTAGAACCTAAAGAAACTTCAGAGATCATCAGGCCCAAATCCTTCATTTTAAAGATAAGTAAACTCCAATAAAAGTTTAAGAAGTTACAGTCTTAGGGGCACCTCGGTGGCTCAGTTGGTAAAACATCCAACTCTTGATTTTAATTCAGGTCATGATCTCAGAGTCATGGGATCGAGCCCCGCATCAGGCTCTGCACCGGACGTGGAGCCTGCTTGGAATTCTCTCTTCCTCTCCCTCTGCCCCTCCCCCCCCCCCCCCCCCCCCCCCTCGCCCACACTCTCTCCCCAAAAAAAAAAAAAGAAGAAGAAGAAGAAGAAATAGTTACAGTCTTAAAACAAGGTCTAAAAGGCAGTAGCAGAGCCAGGACTAGAATTCAGTTATCTTCGAATGCCAAGCTACTACTCTTTCTACTACCAACACTACTCAAACTTTTCCACCGAAGAACTTATTAATGGAAAAGAAGGAAATGTAATGTAAGGTAAGAGCTAAAATTTGCTGGCTATACCAACATGAAATTTCTTAAGTTTTGTGTTTTATCATGAAAAGTTTCCACATCATGCCATAATATACATGTTTGTTTTAATGTGAAAGTAATGTTTTTCCCCAAAACTGCAAAGTAAAATTGACACTCTAGAAAAACATGTCTCACTTATTCTGCCACATATCCCCAGGGATATACAATTTGAGAAACATGGTACAATACATCCTATTGCTTAGCTCAGAAAGTAATATGAAAACAACTAATCACAGAAATTAAGTGCTACAGTATAACCATCCTAAAATATAAATAAAGCAAAAAACTATACCTTAGAAAACTTTACCTGAGAAAACATGATATTTGGTTTTGGAGCCTAATAGGGAATAATGACAAAAACCACTGGATAATGAGAATATCAGTGTTTCTAGAACTCCAAAAGAAAATGGGGCCTAGCCAGATAACATGAAGATTCTGGGTCACTTGATACATGTACTCCAACAGGAGAAAATACTGCAGTCTTTATTTGAACTCTGTTGAGTAAGAAATTGTCTGATCTTAATCTGATTTGCCAAGTAGGTTTTCCTAGTGGTAAGGGGAATCGACCAGAAACAACTCAGGTGTTCCGTCCATTTGTCATTTATATCTCTCAAAAAGTAAATTAGCAAGAAAGCATTCTGAATTATATGTCAATGTCTTGTGACTTGGGTTATGAATTCATCATTCCTGATAAACCAATATATTCAAGTACAAAGCTGAGGAACAATGATGATATCAAACTATAGCCACCTGATAAAAGCCTTCCCAAAATACCCAGTCTTGTGCTTATATTACATACATTTTACCTTTAGAAGTAAACAAAACAAATATGCATTTCCCAGATGTGAATATTATCTCTCAGATTAATCATGCTTCATTAAAGTGGTAAGCTTAACCACTTCCCTATGTGTCACCTCACATAACAACTATGGACCCCTAGGTTTAAGAGACCAGTACGTCACCCCAGTGGCAACCACAAGGGATGATCCAAAGGCAGCCAAGCCCCTCCTAACTTTCATGGTAACTTAAAAGAAGGTTTAATATGACACTTTTGAAAAAATTACACATATTGTTCTGACCAATCAAGTCTAGTCTCTAAGTAAGTCTATAAATGTTTGTCTTCCATATTTTATTTCACGTTCAAAAGAACCACGTGGTGGTTGATTATCTTATAGAAAAAAGAAAAATATCATCATGCATTAGTCTATACTCATTCTGAATGCAAAAGTTTAGTCACATACCTCTATTAACACATCAGCCAATTCAGCATGAACTTTAGTTTGTAGAGATGTTCTAGCCACATCTAAGAGGATTTCTCTTTTCATCTCTTTGTTAATTTTAACTTCTTCCAAAACTTCAAGTGCTTTTATCTTTGCAGCTTCAAATCCTTCAGCTATTATTCTAGGATGCAGGCCCTATTACATCAACATAAAACTAAAAATTATAAAGTAAGTCATCCAAAGTAAAAGTAACCATCTTCTCCTATTAACAGGTATATCCAGAAAAAGTAATATTACCCACATCAATGCCACTAAATATGTATATGTATATAATTTATAGAAGTAATTTTTCAGTGCTTCATATTTATTTTTTTAAAGATTTTTATTTTATTTATTTGTCAGAGAGACAGCGAGAGAACACAAGCAGAGGGAGACACAAGCTCCCCGTTGAGCAAGGAGCCCAATGTGGGACTCAATCCCAGGACCCTGGGATCATGACCTGAGCCAAAGGCAGATGCTTAACCAACTGAGCCACCCACGCATCCCATCAGTGCTTCATATTTAAAACAATCTCAAACTTACAGAAAAATTGTTAAGTCCAGTACAAAAAACTACAAAAGTCTTCTTTATTTCCAAAAATTAGGACACATTGTCATGTGGTACTCTTCTGAATGGGCACAAAAGAAAAGACTCCTTTTAATGCAGAGGAAAAGAACCAGCACTGATTTGGAGAAAAGCACAGACGGACACCACCTTCACCAAATGTTAACACCACAGTAATGGGACAAATAGGTATCATGTGCCTCCTGATACAATGCATTAAGAACACTAAAGCACTTCTATGGTATTTGTGCCAAAAGTTCATAACCTGAATCTAATTACGATAAAAAAGTCAAATCCGAATTGAGGACTTTCTACAAAATAACTGGCCTATATTCTAAAAGTAGCAATGTCATAAAACACAAAATGACAGCTCAAGATTATTCCAATTTAAAGGAGACTAAAGGGATATGACAACTGAATGCAATGAATGAGCCTAGATTTTTTTCTGCTATAAAGGATACTGTTGGGAAAAATGATAAAACTGTAATAAAATCTGTAGGTTATACTACTGCATTGTGTCAATGGTAATATTAATTTCCTGTTTTTTATCACTATTCTGTGATTATGTAAGAGAATATCCTGGTTTTAAGAAATATACACTAGGGGTGCCTGGGTGGCTCAGTCAGTTGACCATCTGCCTTCAGCTCAGGTCATGATCCCAGGGTCCTGGGATTGAGCCCCACGTCAGGCTCCCTGCTCAGTGGGAAGCCTGCTTCTCCCTCTCCCTCTGCTGCTCCCCCTGCTTGTGCTCTCTGTCAAATAATAAAATCTTTATAAAAAAAAAAGTATACACTAAAATATTTAGACAATCATGTCTGCAACTTACACCATTTAGAAAAAAATATATACATATATATATATATATATATATATACATACCATATATATGCATATATCTGAGAGAGAAATGTTATTTTTTGGAATATTCCTGAACCTTTCCTCTAGGTCTGACATTATAACAAAATAATTTTTTTTAAAAATAGCATTGTTTATTCTGGAAAAACACATAAACTTATTGAAAGCTTGAACTAGGTCTAATTTATTCCCCTCCTCCATTGTTTTACATCAGTCCTACAATAATTTTTTAAAGTTAACATTTATTGAGCATTTGAGCCAGGTACTAATCCAAAGGGCTTTACATGTATTATTTAATTCAATCCTCTCAACACTATGAAGTGGGTATTATTATTTCTGTTTCACAATGAGGAAATAGAGGTTTATAGGGATAATGTAATTTGCCTTAGATCACCAGTACACTAAGAGGTGGAGCCAGGATTTAAACCTGCAAAGCCTGACTCTAGAGCCTGTGTTATGAACCATTTTCAAAACATTACCTCAGTCTAGGATCTCACAACTTCTCACCTGGACTACTAGGATCTCCCAGTCTTGACTCCCTTAAAACTGTCACCCAAATTTTTAAAATGTTAATCTGACCGTATCAGTCATTAATATGTTAACATGAACATTCTTCTTGGTTAGCATACTACGTGCCCTCTGTGATCTGGCTCCCATCTACTTCTCCAGGCTTTCATTACTGTCTACATCACTTTATTTTTTAAGATTTTATTTATTTATTTGAGAGAGAGTGCACGTGAGTGTGGGGGAGGGGCGGAGAAAGCGGGAGCAGAAGACTCCCCACTGAACAGGGAGCCTGATGACCGGTGACTGGCTGAGCCACCCAGGCGCCCCTGTCCACATCACTTTAAACCTTGCCAACACCAAAATGCTTGTAGCTTTACACACATACCACCTTGCTTCTCTTCTCTGTGCCTCTGCTCATGTTGTTCCTTCTGCCTAGAAGGTCATTCTCCTTACCCCTCTTTCATCTGACTCACTCCCTCTCATCCTGAAGACTTAACCCAGGTCTTACTTCCTCCAGAAAATGCTTCCTAATTCAGGTTAGTTTAGGAAAGCCCTCCCTCCTCAGTGTTTCTATCATGTATCGTGCCTAGCTCTAGCACTATACTGCCACAGTTCCATAATTATGTCAGTGTCTGTCAGCATTTCCCCCTTGCCAAACTTTTTTCTACCTAACAAAACCCTAATTTTGTTTAGGTTATCTCTTCCTCCAGTCTTCAGAGGAAGCTACCCTCTCTAGCTAGCTCAAGGGGTGGATACTGATTAGATTAAGTCAATTCCCCGAAAACCTGTTATTGATTTAGGATGGACACAGATCTAAGTTGTCCCAATCATATTATAGAGGAAGGACTTATATTCCATAATTGGGCAAATGGTTCTCTCTTGCACTCTTCTGCTGAGTGTTACTAAAGGAAGCAGGTATTCCTAATTTCTTCTGACAGTCTTATAATCAGGATGGAAATAAGCCTTATCATGAAACAGCTCTGTAAATGGAGGCGCTAAGAGACAGAAAGAACCAGGGTACTTGATGACTAATAGAATTTTTAAATCGGGGCGCCTGGGTGGCTCAGTCGTTAAGCGTCTGCCTTTGGCTCAGGTCATGATCCCAGAGTCCTGGGATCGAGCCCCGCAACGGGCTCCCTGCTCAGCTGGGAGTCTGCTTCTCCCTCTCCCTCTCCCCCTGCTTGTGTTCCCTCTTTCACTGTGTCTCTCTCTGTCAGGTAAATAAATAAAAATTAAAAAAAAAAAAAAGAATTTTTTAATCAACCAACCTTGGATGTTCTGTCATGGGAGATAATTTATTGTTTAAATGATTTTTAATCAAATTTCTACTGCTTACAGCCAAAAGTACCTAAATGAGGTACGTTGCAGGTACTGAATTACTAGACAATTCCCAATACTAAATGAAACACAAAGAAGTAATAATTCTAGCACTTTGACCTAGTAATGCTTTGCTGAAATGGTCCTTGAAAGAAAGGAAACATTCAAATACTTAATCAGAGAAGACAGATAAGTAATGCCAAGAAAAGAATACAGATTGAACAAAGGCACTGAGGTAGAAATGGGTGTAGTGATTTCAGAGGTAGTGAGTAGAGTGGAGGAGTCTCACTAGAGTAGATGGTTTATAAGGAAAATAAAACTAGAAAGATAGGTAAATTCATAACGTGAAAACCTTCAATTATTTTTCTCCAGTTATTTTTTTTAAAAGGTGCATAATTTGGTTTCAACTTTATCAGTGGTATTTTCTTTTTTAGGCCATTATGCATGGGTAGATGGCTAATTTTTTACCTACTTATATATCTTAAATATTTCATTTTAAAAAGTGGGATATAATTCCAATGAAAGGCAGTATTTTGGCAAAAAAGTTCATGACTATTTCCATTTATAATTGTCAAAAAGTATCTTGATAAAAATTACTTTTGCCCTCTAAAATTAAACCATTTTACTAGTGAAAACAATTCCCCATTCAAAATAAAGTATCACATGAATGTGAATTCTGTAAAATGCTAATACCTCAGAAATGTAAAGATCAGCTTGTTTTAGTAACTCTCCAATAATTAGAACATTGGAAGTAGTACCATCTCCTGTAATGTCATCCTGGGCTGTTGCTACTTTTGCTATCAGGGAAGCTGTTGGGTGTTGAATTTGCTGGAAAAAGTAAGCAACAGATTAAAAAAAAAAAATAGTCCAATGAAAACAAGATAACCTAAGGGCCAATAGTAAAATTAAAAAATGAACTTCATTCTACAAGTTCACAAATTCTTATTATCAATACTTAATGTCAATACCAAATTTTTTAAATTGAGAACTAATGAGGTTTGAACATTTTTAAGAGTCTTTGCTTTGGAATGCAATGACATTTCCAAAATAAGATCAAATCCTTTCATCTCTAAGATGAATATACTTATTAAAATTGCAAAGGATTTTTTTTTATATTTTCATATTACAAAGAACACAATTCAGTGTCTTTAAAAGATGTAACTAATTTGGAAGTATGTCTAAGCAATTACTTGGACTGTACAAAGATTTGAAAACAATCAAAATCATCTTTTATTAAGGTCTAACCCAACAAGTATTACTCATGACTGCAGTATTTAACTGACAGCCTTGGTTTAAAGATATACAATCTGTACTATGTTCTAGGCTTATTAAGATTTATTAAAGTCAGCACCATCAGCTCACCATCTCATGGAGTAGTACACTGCCATCTTTGGTAAGTTTGATGTCACCTGCACCAGAAACAAGCCTGTTCACAAAACAGTGATGTATTAACCTCATATGGCAAGAGTCAAGCAAGACATTCTCAGTTCTTGCCACTCACTATCCTTAATATAAAGAACTGAGCTTCAAAACTTCCAAGTGCCATGGGGCAATACCATGGTAATCACCACCATGTGCAGCCTGAAGAATCACTTCTCCCCATATGGACTATGGTGATTTCATTCTAAATGGAGCATTTACAAGCTTAAGAGAAACTGGTGAGTAAAAAATAAATAAATAAATAAATAAATAAATAAAATTAAAAAAAAGAGAGAGAAACTGGTGAGTTTTGAACAGAAGTTTGGTCAAAGAAGGATGCTTGGAAGTCTCAAACCACAGAATATAAAGTTTCTGCAGGCCTTTTATTTTGATAGAATGTACCATTCATTCACTCAACTTAGTTTCTTCCCTCATCCCTCACATCAAGTTCTGTTAACTCCACAACCTAAGTATTTCTTCAATATACCCCCTGCTCTCCATGTCCACTGTCCTTGACATCTCTAGCCTGGACTACTTAGACAGCATCCTGGTATCTGTGAATTTGAATCTACCCCTCACACTACATTTCTTGCTTTCTTTCTTTCTTTCTAAGATTTTATTTATTTGACAGAGAGAGGGAACACAAGCAGGGGGAGTGGGAGAGGGAGAAGCAGGCTTCCTGCTGAGCAGGGAGCCCAATGTGGGGCTCAATCCCAGCACCCCAGGATCATGACCTGAGCCGAAGGCAGAGGCTTAACCACTGAGCCACTCAGGCACCCCTATATTTATTTCTAAAAAGTAATGTGACTCAGTCAGCTCCCTGATCAAAAATCTTTCGATGAGTTTTATGTTCTCCATCACTTTCAAGGTAAAATCCGACTATTTAGCAATGTAGTAGTTTACCTTTCCCAATCTGGCTTATGTCTATTTGCCCTGTGGCATCTACCAAATGAGATCTTGTGGGAAAATCCTGTGGTTCCCTTAATACATCATGTTTGTTTTCATTTCAGTTGGATTTACACCACTGGGCTTTCTTGTTCCTGAAGTTACTAGAGGGCCTTTACTCCCTTCTCCAACTGGTGAACTCTAACTTATCTTTCAAGACTCTGATCAAAAATCTGTTATCTGAGAGGCTTCTCCTTCTCCCTACTCCCATCAGTAATTAGTCCCTTTCCTCAATATAATGATTATATATAAATATAGATATATATAATCTTCATTTCTGTGTTCCCAGCATCCAGTTGGTATACAAGCGCCCTCTTTTACCGTTAATTTTAATTCTGCTCGTTCCTCTTAGAATGTATTTCTCCTCTTACACATTTTAGCCCTCTTTTCCTCACTCTTCTAAAGAAAATAGTGAAGCTAAGTAAATATATGCTGAAAGGGTGAATAGATAGGAAGAAGTGCAGGCACAGAGCGTTCAAGTAACTTGCCTAAGACGCAAGGCTAGAAGGTAACTTGGATTTGAACCCATGCCTGCCGGGCTCCAAGCCCTGTGTGCCCTTACCATTACAGCACACTGCCAAACGAAACCCAAACTATGGACATACAGTCTCAAAGCGCAGGGGAGTTAAATGGCCTATGCTTGTAAAGAGACACCAGGTGAACTGTTGCTACTGCACACGAATGTTAATCAAAGTGGGGCAGAGGGGGTGTCACAGCTTCACTCGGGGCTCTTTCCTCGGAAGGCTGCCCTCCCGCCCCTGGCCAGGGGTGACCTCCGGGCAGGAATGAGAACGAGGGTATCCCGTCGCTCCAGGCATTTCGCGGAACGTCTTTCTCAGAGCGCGCCACGACACCCAACAAACCCCGGGCCATAACCGCCTCTCCAACCGCCGGGCCATCTCACATTTTCATGGTGCCCTTAGGCCCCAAGTTGGTACGCAACACATCCTGCAGCCCTCGGGCGGCGCATATATTGACAGCCAAGGCCGCCAGGGCCCGCGCCACCTCAGCCTTGGAGTTTACCGCCTTGATCGCGGCCATAGCACCGCTGAGCGTGCGACCCGGCAGGCAAAAACAGCCTCAGCCGGGATCTCGAGAGAAATCCCGGCGCCACCGCCCGCCTTCCGGAGCCTCAGCCAATCCTCGCCGAGACAGGAAATGACGTTACCAGGCCTCGCCCGCACGGAAGCCAGAATCACCTTGGGTTCGGGCGCCGAGATGGCGTCCTCCGCCTCCGCTCACACTCCGGCAGGGAAGCGAGTGGTGAATCAGGACGAACTGCGGCGGTTGATGAAGGAGAAGCAGCGTCTGAGCACCAATCGGAAACGGATAGAATCTCCATTTGCGAAGTACAACCGTTTGGGGCAGCTGAGCTGTGCCCTGTGTAACACCCCGGTGAAGAGCGAGCTCCTGTGGCAGACTCACGTCCTGGGAAAGCAGCACCGTGAGAAAGTGGCCGAGCTGAAGGGCGCGAAGGAAGCCACCCAGAGTCCGTCTTCCAGCGCAGTGCCTCAGTCAGCCAAGAGAAAGGCGCCGGATGCGGATGGCCAGGATGCCAAAAGACCCAAGACCTCTCCGCTGCCTCAGGTACAGCCCTCCACATCCGCTTTGCCCACCAACTTTGACAGAGCAGGGAAGGAGTCCGCCAGAGCGACTCTCAGTAAGGCTTCGGGACTCGGTTTACTCCCTGATTATGAAGATGAGGAAGAGGAGGAGGAGGAGGAAGAGGGAGGAGAAGGGAAAAG
Source organism: Neomonachus schauinslandi (assembly GCF_002201575.2). NCBI lineage: Eukaryota > Metazoa > Chordata > Mammalia > Carnivora > Phocidae > Neomonachus > Neomonachus schauinslandi. Next base: position 22,315,988 of record NC_058417.1, read on the forward strand.
AGGGGACACTAGCAAGCAGCCGCCCGACGCACAGGGCAAGGAACACTCGCTTTCCTCCTCGAGAGAGGCAACAAGTGGTATGCTGCCAAGCGGTTTCTCAGATACAAATCCTCCCAAGGCCCCTTTAATTCCTCATTCAGGGTCAATTGAGAAAGCAGAAATACATGAAAAAGTCGTGGAAAGGAGAGAAAACACAGCGGAGGCATTACCGGAAGGCTTTTTTGACGACCCTGAGATAGATGCTCGGGTACGAAAGGTTGATGCCCCAAAGGATCAGATGGACAAAGAGTGGGACGAATTTCAAAAGGCCATGAGACAGGTCAATACCATTTCCGAAGCCATAGTTGCCGAAGAGGATGAGGAGGGACGGTTGGACAGGCAAATTGGGGAAATCGATGAGCAGATAGAATGTTACCGTCGGGTGGAAAAGCTTCGGAATCGTCAGGATGAAATAAAACATAAGCCTAAAGAGGTTCTGACTATAAAAGAACTTCAGAAAAAGGAAGAGGAGAATGTTGACAGCGATGATGAGGGAGAACTACAAGATTTGTTGTCTCAGGATTGGAGGGTAAAAGGGGCTTTGTTATAGGGTTTCAAAGACCCGAGATTTTCATACCCTCTACAATGGTACCAAAAGTGCTGTCTCTGGATAGGATACTGGTTACTTCATGCCCTGATCTTTGATAACCTAACTGGGTTGTTGAGATACTATGAGCCTGTGAAGATAGCACTTTTGAAAATTGGTGTAAAATGTTTTTGAGGTAAAGTTGTTTTTGAAATTTTTGAACTATTACATACAAAAATGTCAACTTTTTCACACATTTACTTAAGTGTATAATTTTGAATTGTCAAGTCTGTAAGCTGTAAATATTATATATAGTTAAATATATATTTACTTAAGTAATTCTGTTTTGAAATTTATAAATAAGTAGAAGTCAAGCCAACAGACAAGCTTTTAGACGAAAACCAAGTGTGGTATTTGGGATATATGTGACTTTTTCATTTCTAATCCCCTAAATCAACTCAAGAGTGTTTTGCAGGAAGGTGGGGGACAGGGGTTGTTTTTAAATACTATTCATAAACACATAAGTCATTCAGGGCAAATCAGTTCTCTGAGTATTCTGTTTTTGTTTTAAAAACATGCACTAGGAGCACATGGTGATATATCCCAAATATTTCTCTTGATTAAACCAGTGATTCTTGGATGTAGGTGCACATGGAAAGCACCAAGCTTTTGAAAAGGTGCATATGAATCACCTTGAAGCCTTTCAAAAACTCGTGTGCCCAAGGCCTACCATTAGAGATTAAATAAATCGGGAGCGGGGCCCAGGCGTCTGTTTAGTTTTGAAAGCTTCCCAGGTTATTCTGATACACGCCAAAGTTGGAGAGCTATGTGGCCCTAAATCCAGAACCCATTTATGTTTTTTCAGGCTTTGTTTTTTTCAAATACCATGTTCCATAAGTTTACTGTCTATTGTATAAAAGAAATACTACTTTATATTTAGATTTCATCCAGTCTTAAATTTTATTACATTTCATAGTAAATTAGGGTTCAGAGTTTCTGTCCATTGTTGGGAGGATAAGTTGTTTTCTCAAGGAGTAACAATTAGCTTGTTCCAGTCATTGATTGTTTAAATCACTCCTTTTCCCTTTAGCGATAGAGGTATTCAAATGAAAATGGAATTAGCAGTGTTCCAGGGGCAAAAATGCATACAGCATCCTCAAATGAAAGTGAGTGGTAATAATAATAGCTAAAACATAAAGCTTTTACAGTATATGACAGATGTGGTTCTAACTGCTTTACATAAACCAAGTCTAGTTGCTCTAAAGCCCAGGTTTTATGGAGAATAGTACCAAGAGATAAGGTATGAAAAAGCCTCACTTGGATGCTAGATGAAAGAATTCTCTCTGTCGGCAATGTAGGAAAGTGGAAGTTTTTGAGCAAGAAATTATATTTGCAAAAAAATTATGGAAGATGATTTTAGTTGCAGTATATAAAATGGAATGAATGTGGATGGGGAGAAAGAAGCTGGGAGACTACTTGGAAACTAGATTTTAAAAGCTAGGTGAGCAAGACTTTGATTAGTTATGGACTGAGAGTAAAGGAATAAAGTTGAAACATTTTAACAGGAAGGGCTAATATTTTAGTGACTAGAGGTAGAAGAAAAACAGGAGGGATAAAGATGAAATTGAAGGGCTTGGGGGTTTTTAGTGTAGGTCCCTGAAAAAGTTATCTAACACTTATTGAGCATATTAACTATCTTGCTGTCTTTGGCAGAAAGTCTGTTTTCTTGAGCTGTCAGTATGATAACAGAGGGCATGCCTGCCTTAAATGTATAAACCCACATGTACTCAGAGTTTTCTATCATCCATCACTTTATTATTTTAAAATGAGAGAATACAAAGGTGGGCTTGAGTAGTAGGCCCTGTCATACCTTGACTTAAGAGGCTAGGCTGATGATTTTGCAGAGCACTGTCCATTAAAAAAAAAAATGCAAGCCACATACATATTTTCAATTTCCTAGAAGCCACATGAAAAAGTAAAAAGAAATACGAAATTAGTTTTAATGTAATTTATTTTATCCAATATATCCAAAATATTCACTTTTCAATACATAATATTTAAATATCATTAATGAAGTATTTTACACTTAGGGGGTTCTAGGTTTCTGAAATCTGGGTGTATCTGACTTAGCACATCTCAATTTGGACTGGCTACAGTTCAAGTACTAGCCATATGTGGCTAACAATAAAGGACAGCACAGACTTAAAGAGAAAGTTGTGCAGGAGTAAAAACAAAACATGCACAGGAGATAGACCAATTTAGAGTGGAATGTTCATTCCTGACAACAGTGGAAGTTATGATTAGAAAGGTAGATTATGAACAGTTATGGAAGATCTTGAACGCCATGCTCGAAGGAGTTGGAACTTTAAATTAACAATTGAATATCCTTGAGGTTCTTGAGTCCTGAATTATAACAGTTAAAGAGTTTAAGGAATGCCATTACTATACATACAAACAGCAGTGGGTTTTTAGGAGGGACAGAAAGCTCTGTTCCCCATGCTCTGTATTCCGGAGAATGAATGGTGGGGCCCTGAGCAAAATCAAGGAAATCCTGGTTGGATCTTCGATCAATGTAAAAAGCTACAGGGATTAGTGGATCCTTCCTGATCCTCCACACATTGGAGAGCTCCTTTATACGTCTTTGAGCTGGGTCAAATAGGTTTTGGCATTAGACTTCAAACCCACCAACGTTCCCAAATTGTAAGACTTAGTCCCATGGATTTCTTCGAGTCACTCTTCTCTTTTTAGAGAACCCCTTCATTTAGCCAACAATTTATTAGAGTTACGTAAATGCTACAAAGGTAATCCTCTCACCAATTCACTTACCAATTTAATGTAGTTCCCCTAACTGGAGGGGAAAAAAACCTGAACTAACTAGCCTTGAAATGTAAATTTGCCCAGTGGCTTACAACTTGGAAAATGCTCTCCCATTTGTATTTCCTTTAATGATGAAAGTAATGACTACTTTTTATACACCAGGAAACGAGGCTGTGGAATTAAAATTCCAGGAGAAAAATTAATTTAGTAGTAACGATCACTAGATTAGTATGGAGCAATAGGAAGAACAGGGGAATTGGCAAGAGAAAACAAGACACAGGTTCAAGTTCCCACTCTACATTTTAAGGGTTAGTGATCTTGGGCAAGTCACATCTCCAAACCTTAGTGCACCCTACTACCAAGTGATGATAATGGGGGGGTGCCTGGGTGGCTCAGTTGGTTAGGTGTCTGCCTTCGGCTCAGGTCATGATCTCAGGGTCCTAGGATCAAGTCCCGCATTGGGCTCCCTGTTCTGCGGGCAGTCTGCTTCTCCCTCTCACTCTCTCTCTCTCTCTCAAATAAATAAAATCTTTAAAAAAAAAAAAAAATGATACCTCAGGTCACATGACGTGTGAAAGGGGTTTATAAACTGAAAGGCAATACAAGTACGTCTATTACAGATGGTCCCCCACTTAAAATGGTTCTACTTCGGGCGCCTGGGTGGCTCAGTCGTTAAGCGTCTGCCTTCGGCTCAGGTCATGGTCCCAGGGTCCTGGGATCGAGTCCCACATCGGGCTCCCTGCTCCACGGGAAGCCTGCTTCTCCCTCTCCCACTCCCCCTGCTTCTGTTCCTGCTCTCGCTATCTCTCTCTCTGTCAAATAAATAAATAAAATCTTTAAAAAAAAAATTATTAAAAAAAATGGTTCTACTTCACGATTTTTCGACTTTACAATGGTGGGAAAGTGATACACATTCGGTAGAAACCGTACTTCAAATTTTGGATTCTGAATTTGAATCTTTTCCTGGGCTAGCAGGGGGCGGTACGACAGTCTCCCATGATGCTGGGCAGCGGCAGTGGGCCATGGCTCCCAGGCAGCCATGTGATCACAAGATACACCGACAGCCCCTGTGTACCCACACAACTATTCTGTTCTGCAGTTTGAGTGAAGTAGTCAGTAAATCACATGGGACATTCAAAACTCTTATTATAAAGTAGGCTGTGTGTTCGATTTTGCCCGAGTGTAGGCTGATATAAGTGTTCAGAGCACGTTTAAGGTAGGCTAGGCTAAGCTGTGATGTTTGGTGGGTTGGCTATGTTAGATGCATTTTCAACTTATGATTGGTTCATCGGGACTTACCATGGGATTACATCCCAATAAACCCATCCTAAATTGAGGAAGATAGCTTAGTCTTCCCCTGCCGCATGCTAACTTGATTTTAGTCTAATAATTTAATGCCCCTTAATTCCCTCTTTGAAACTAAGGTAATTAGAGCAGGTGATTTTCTTGAGATTTCTTTTAACTCTCAAATTTTTAATTTCGCCGAGACAAGTGGCATCTCACCTTTTAAACATTTTTAAAGTCGTTCAATTGACCATCTGGAGACAGATGGCTAAAGTATTGTTGCTTTTACTTACAAGATTTGCCCAGCTTAAGTCCCATTTGTCTTGGTGTAATTATGAATAGTGCCCTGCCCCTTCACTCTCAACACTCCTTTTCTGGAGGTATAGATACTCACTTACCTAAAATTTTGATAGGAAGAAAAACCACTTTCTAATGAACAGGGAGTCAAGGTCTTAATGGAAATAGTATGTTTCCTGTTAATGATGCACTAATTGGCTGGCTACTTGGCTGGATGTTTGTGTAGGGGGATTTGAGTAAGTATATGGGTAGGAATGGTGGCTAGATAGATCATTTTAGATTGCTTTTTAATACTAAGAATCTAGTAGCCTGTATAATATCAGGAAGTACTTGAGAAGCTTTAAATTTGGGGCGCCTGGGTGGCTCAGTCTTTAAGCATCTGCCTTCAGCTCAGGTCATGATCCCAGGGTCCTGGGATCCAGCCCATCGGGCTCCCTGCTCAGCGGGAAGCCTGCTTCTCCCTCTCCCACTCGCCCTGCTTGTGTTCCCTCTCTCGCTGTCTGTCTCTGTCAAATAAACAAAATCTTAAAAAAAAAAAAAAAAAGCTTTAAATTTGAACAGGGAAAAAAATCCCAAAACTCTGCATTCTATGTTCTTTTTCTTTTTTTTTTCTGCATTCTATTTCCTATCTACAGTTTCTCCCTCAATGATCTCATCCATTCCTGTGGGTTTGAATATCACCTTTACACTGGTGACTCCCATTTTATATCCCTAGCCTTGACCCTTCTTCTGAGAGTCATCCTTCATTCCCCTTTATTCCCCCAAATCTAATGCATTAGCCAAGTCCTGACAGCTCTCCCTCTAAAATATGCCCAGAATCTCTCTCCTACTTTGTCTCCACCGGTCCTAGCCACCATCTCTTGCGTTAGTGTGCAAGAGCACCTGTTCTCATGTGCACACCCTAGCCACGGTCAGTTAACAAGTAGAGTGATGTTTTAAAAATGTAGGTCATGTCACTGTCACTGAAAACCCTTCATCATATGCTTCCATCACACTTGGGGAAAAAAAAAAATCCAGGCCTTTATTAAGCTCACATGGTGCTCAGCATTTGCTGATTCAAATGTCTACTACTTGTGAGCTAATGACCGACCCCAAACCCTGCTAAAGTGGGGTGGATAAGGCAGGAGAGCAAACTGCTCTATGTTGAAATCAATTTTCATCATTCAGTAGCGGCCTGGCATGGCCAAGTCTTCTTAATTATCAAGAGGCATGACAAGATTGTTTTTGTTTTTAGTGAAATCTCAAAAACACCATGTGGGCTGAATGTGATCCATAGGCCCGAGGCGGCGACCTGTCTTCTAACTTCATCTGCTACACTCCTCCCTTTATTCTCCATGTCCCGGTACTCGCTGGTGAGCTTTCTGTTCCTCAGAACGTGCCGTGTTAGGATCTGCACCTTGCGGTTCCCTCTGCCCAGAACCTGACTTCAAACAGCATGGCAATCTTATATTCCGTTCTCAGCTCTAGTGTTCCTTGCTCAGATGGCATAAACAGCCATGCCCCCCCCCACCTCTTGTCCCTCTGTCACATCATTCTGGGAATTCATTAAACTTACCTCTATCTTGAATTAGCTTGTTTATTTGCACATGAATTATGTCTCTATCCCACCAGAATATAAACTCCACGAGGGCAGGGGGCTCGTCTGTCTTGCCCACAAGCTAAAATAATGCCCAGCACTAACAGAGCTCAATAAATATCTACAGAATGAATAATACCCACATGGCAGGAAGTTGCTTGGAAAACTGGTAGAAAGACCAAGCTAACTCGTGGAAGTTGGAACCAGAACAAAAGTCAACTCAGCGGCTTAGAGGGCCGAGAAATCTTTTCCTCCCTCTCTGGCACATAAGGCTCTCACCTGCTCCAAGAGGAGTATCCACCACAGCCTCTGGAGTGTAATGGGCCACCTCGGCATTTAGCCGCTCAGTTGTCCTCATGGCACCAAACAAGCAAAAGGGATGTCCAGATGTCAGCAGGAGTGTGTGGGCAGCCCTGACTGCCTAGAGGCCTCCGAAGTGGAGGGAAGGAGGAAGAAAGTGAATCAGTAGCGGAGTAAGATCAAAGAGTCCACGAGGACACATTGCTTCTGGGCTGCTCTCAGCCCTCAGTCCTCTTTCTCTGCCACCTACCATTTCATTTGGCTTCCTCTTCCTGTCACTTGGCAGTCAAAGCTATTTCAGAGTGAGTCTGCACTCGGCCATCCTTCGCTGAAATCACTCCCAGTCTCTCAGAGGAGGAAAGGCATTCCATCTGGTTGTACCTCCATTTTGCTACCAGCATTTGGCCAGCTTCGTGTGCCCTTGGAAGCCAGCGGTCACCTTTAGGGGAGTTCAGATGGTGTGGTGGTTGATGGTGGTTATTGATGCTTTCGTCATGTGCCTGTGTTGTTTGTTTGCTTACCATTCTGCAGAGAGTGTCGACCAAGCCAGGTTGTCAGGTTATTATTAATAACAGCTACCATTTACTGGATCCTACCATGTGCACTGTGTGAGGGTTTGACATACACTGTCTCTAATCCTCAAAACAACCGTGTAAGTTACATAATACCTTCATTTTACCAACAAGGAGACTGATGCAAAGAAGTGAAGGAGCTTGCTCAAGGCAACAATCCCAGAGTCCCCAGTGTTACCCTGCATCATTATTATTTAACACCACCTTATACTCACATGGTGAGAGTATCATTTATGCACAACGTTCACATCAGTTTTCAAGTCTCGACACACCCCAGAGGTAAAACGACTGTCATTGCCACCATCTGATGACTTCTCCAAGGTCACTCAGCAATGGCTAATGTTAAGACTAGGTAGAACTTGATTCCTGGTCCACTATTCCATTATTTAACAGTGAAATGTGGAAAATGGGAGAGGATCCCCCAAGATAACAAGAATTAAGATTAGGGAAGTTTATGATCAACATTAAGGAAACCTGGTGCTGTTCAGAGACCTTGTCTGGGCTGGAAGCTGTGTTTTCTGTAGTTTGTTAACAGACTCTGTCCACGCTGCCCCACCCTTCCTCCATTTCACCAGCAATCAGTTTTACTCTCTAGTGGTCTCTGATGGGATCAAGAAGAACGACTTCAGTTCCCAACATTGCAACTGGGAAACAAGTTAGACCGGGCCATGTGGCCCACCACTCTTTACACGACATTGGGTAAGCTACCTCACCCTTCTTTCCCTCCACTACAAGGAGAGTTAAGAGTTTCTACCTTCTAGAATTACTGAGAGGGTTAAATGAATTCAGTGCATGTAATGCTTTTCGTACAGGCCAATAATACTACTAAATAAATGACTGAAGACAAGACCCTTATGTTCAAGAAAACTATAAGCTGGTTGTATTGTAAGTGGTATAAGAAATCGAGCAGGACCCAGTTATTCACTAAACTACTGGTACAGGCAGCAGAAAGAAGGCTGATCGTCTACGGTCTGACTTTTCCCACTCACCAGCTGTGTGTTATCTATCGAGTCGGTTTGCTCCCCAAGCCTTAGTTTTACCATCTGTGGGTGCTATGCTGTCTGAGCACTCCCTAAGGCCCTCCCACCTCCGTCTATCACTGTGATACTGTGATTTATAGTACGAAATATATATTCTGGCCTTTGTCCCCATTTCTGGCATTGATCTAAAAACCCTCGGAATTTCCTAGGAGTGCCAGGGTGGCACAGTCGGTTAAGCATCTGGCTCTTGGTTTCCACTCAGGTCATGATCTCAGGGCTGTGGGATCAAGCCCCGCATCAGCCTGGAGTCCGCTTGTTCCTCTCCCTCCACCCCTACCCCCACCCCCGCCCCCGTGGTTGCACGCATTCTCTGGCTCTCTCAAATAAATGGATAAACTCTTTTTAAAAATAAATAAAAATTAAAAAACAAAACCCTTGGAACTTCCTAAGGGATTAGAGAGGTGAGAGAGATAAAGGTGTCATCTGTTACTCAAAACAATCCCCTGTCAACCACATCAGAGTTTATGTTAATAAGGTGACTTCTGGGAAGCCCCCCTAAGGGTGTGGCTGGTTCCCAGGGGAACCAACCCAGTGATTAGGTTAGAACGTTCTGCACCCCTCTCCCACCTCTGGGAAGGGAGGGGGCTACAGATTCAGTTCAATCACCAATGGCCAATGATTTAATCAATTATGCCTATGTAAGGAAATCTCCATAAAAACCCAAAAGGATGGGGTTTGCGAGCTTCCAGGCTGGTGAACGCGCAGAGGTGCTGGGAGGGTGGCATGTCCAGAGAGGGCATGGAAGCTCAGCACCCCTTCCCACATACCTTGCCCTACGTATCTCTTCCATCTGGCTGATCCTGAGTTCCATCCTTTTCTCACAAACAGGTAATCCAGTCACTAAACTGTTTTCCTGAGTTCTGTGAGCTGCTCTACCACATTTCTCAAACCCGCGGAGGGGGCCCTGGGAAGCTCTGGTTTAGAGGTGGTCAGGCGGAAGCACAGGTGACACCCTGGACTTGGCATTGGCATCTGAAGTGGGGCAAGGGGGCAGTCTGGTGGGGCTGCGCCCTTAACCGAAACCCTTCCATTGCCCGATGTAGAAAACCCACAGGTCTGGTGCCAGAAGTTTAGTTTTCAGGGAGCGCAGTCTATCATATAAATGGAAACAATTGAGTTTTTTCCTTTACTATCACCAAGACCAAGACAGAAGCTGAAGGCTGGAGAGGGAGAGCACAGTGCGCTGCATGGTCAGGAAGGTTCGGTAAGATGGCGCAGGCAGAAGCTCCCAGAGGAGAGAAGAGGGGTAGGAGCTCTCCTGGGATAAAGGAAATGGCATATGAGGTACAAGAAAGGAAAGAAGCATTCAACCTGATCTTCAACCTCTGCCACTGATGTAGTTTTGGAATGTAGGTGAAGTTTGGTGGGGTGAGGTCCAGAGCGGACGACCAAGGAAGAATTCTTGAGACGTCTTTGGTACAAAATGGTAGTTTTATTAAAGCACAGGGACAGGACCTGTAGGGCAGAAAGAGCTGCTGCACCGGGGGTGTGAGGAGTGGTTCATTCTGTACTTGGGAGTTGGGGGAGGTAAGGAAAAAGGGAGGTCCAAAAGGACTTTTATATGGTAAAGAAGACTCTCAGGATACTGGAGGCCTTGCTATTATCAAGCTAAGGTTGTTTTTTCCTCTAGCAAAGCTTTATTAACATGAAGATAGTTGGAAGTTTCCTGGAAGAATGTCACACATATCCCACCCAGGAGCGGGGAGGGGAGGTTGCAGGGTGTCAGCTTGTGCTTTGTCCTCAGCTAGCCTTCTGCTCCCTCATCACCACCATATCAAAGCTGGAAAACCAACTGGCATCACTGCTACCTCTCAGCCAGCCCGGAGTCCAGTGGAGGGGACAGAACTTAAGTTTGCTTCCCAAATAGGCTCATCTCTTTGTAAAATAAATTTCCCCTTTGAAATTTATTAATCTGCCACCTAAAAAAATATGACCACCAGGACTTCATACAAGAAAACCCAATCTAGAAGTTTAGGGAAGATGGTAACAACTTTGAGTCTCCCTCACTCTCTGTGACCTCAACCCTTGGGTTGAGGGTCCTAAACCCTGTCCCTGTCTCTGTGTCATGGATCAGCTATTCCCAGAGGCACACTTGACCTCTCTGTCCTACCTCACCCTGGCAGCTACAGCACAAAGATATTCCAAGGAGAGGCCAAGAAACCCCACTGGTTAAGAACTAACCTCCACAGCCTTTATTGAAAATAAAGAGCCATGAGCTGATTTGAAGTATTACATCTTCCTATAGCTGTTCCCCTTTAAATATTTATCCTGGCAAACACCATGACGGTTTTTTACAACTTATTTTAATTGTGTGACTATTAAGCAAACCAAAGCGTAAAATTGGCTCTCAGTGCTGAGATTTATGTGATTCATAGACCAGAGCTTATTAAAAAGGGAATCCACTGACTGCAAACTAGCCTCACGAGTGCCCCACACTGTCTCTAGGAAGGTGTGAAGTATTTCCCCTATTCCTGCCTGTGGCTGCCAAGCTTCCATAGTGAGTAGCATAAAACAATGAACAGAGGGGTGCCTGGGTGGCTCAGTCATTGGGCGTCTGCCTTCAGCTCAGGTCATGGTCCCAGGGTCCTGGGATGGAGCCCCACATCGGGCTCCCTGCCCAGCGGGAAGCCTGCTTCTCCCTCTCCCACTCCCCCTGCTTATGTTCCCTCTCTCGCTGTCTCTCTCTGTCAAATAAATTAAAATCTTTAAAAAAAACAAACAAACAGAATCTACCCATTTCCCTCATTCTTTTTTTCTTGTTAACAATCCTAATGAGCTTAGACTGGGTCAGGGATGCTACAGTCTTACAGGCGGTGGCAGAAGCTCTGAGAGGCTCACAAACAGAATCAGCGCCCTGGAGGATTTGGCATCAAGGTCTGAGGGAAGGATTTAATCGTGGGACTTTGAATAACTAGGAGTAAGTAGGAGATATCCTGCTTATTTGCCACCAAGGTTATCCTTGGTTTGGATCATAGAATTGCTTTAAAACTTCAATAAAAGCAAGGGGCGCCTGGGTGGCTCAGTCAGTTGAGTGTCTGACTATTGATTTTGGCTCTGGTCATGATCTCAGGGTTCTGGGATCGAGCCCAGGGATGTCCACGCCCCATATTGGGCTCTGCGCACAGCATGGAGTCAGCTTGGGATTCTCTCTCTCCCTCTGCCCCTCCCCCTGCTCCCCCTCTCTATCTCTCTAAATAAAATCTTAAAAAAAAAAAAAAAGACTTCAATAAAAGTGCTCACTGGAAAAATGCACTTACAAATATTTACATGAGGGGCACCTGGGTGGCTCAGTTGGTTAAGCATCTGCCTTCGGCTCAGGTCATGATCCCAGGGTCCTGGGATTGAGCCCCGCATCAGGCTCTCTGCTCCTCAGGAAGCCTGCTTCTCCCTCTCCCACTCCCCCTGCTTATGTTTCCTCTCTCGCTGTGCCTCTCTCTGTCAAATAAATAAAATCTTTAAAAAAAAAAACACAAATATTTACATGAATACTTGGTTACTCTTTCACTGTTACCACCCAAGCTGCCCTCATTTCCCCCTTGTGTTAAGTCAACTTAGTATTCAACTGACTGACCCCCCAGACTCTACACAGCAGCCAGACATAGCAGTCTCGTTAAAACCCAAGTTTCTGCTCAATACAATCCACTAGCTTCCCATTTTACCTGCGATAAACAGCAACATCTCTGTTTACAAGGCCCTCTAGGGTCTGTCTCCAGATACCCTGCTGACCTCATCTCTAGCTCTTCTCCGGCGGCTGTAATCACACCCATATCCTTGCTGATCTCCTAACATGACTGACACATCCTGGCCTCTGGGCCTTTACTTGATGTTCCCTGTACCCTAGAACACCATGCAGGCTCTCAGTCATCCTGTTCAGTCTTTACTCCAGTGTCACCTGGTGGGGGGGGGGTGCCTTCCTGACCTCTGTGTTTAACAGCAACTCCCCCACCCCCACCCTGCCTGGCACGTCCTATCCTCCTCTGCTTTCTTTTTCTCCATAGCACTCATCATCAGAGTACATACTATGCATTTTATTTACTGTTTATTATCTATCTCCCACACTAACCTCTGAACTCCTTGAGGAGAGATTTTTTTTTTTTTTTTTTTGTCTTTTGTTTCACTGCTATTCCACTTCCTGGAATAGTGCCTCACACAGAGGAGGCATTCAGTACTTGCCTGATGGATTCAACCCTGCAGTGGTATGAATGTATCCAGGCTGGGGAGTAGAGGGGAATGTACATGTATTGAAATACTGCCAAGTGCCAAGCAGTTCCCAAGTTAATACCAATCATATCATTTAACTGTCACACCCAATCCTAGAAGGTATTTTTATCCCCATGAAAACTGAAGCCCAGAGAAGTTAAGAAAATAGACGAAGATTACACAGCCAATGGTGGAACATCATTCAAACCTAACTCTGTGGTTCTAAAGTCCTGCTATGCCTAGTGCACATTACTTCATTCTCCTTGGTTGCAGTTCCCACTTCTCTAATGAAATGCAACTGCCAGCTTTCACACCTAGTTCCATTTTACAGTGGGGAGATGGGAGAGGTGGGGGTGAATCAAAAAGATTCAGGGTTCCTTGGAGCTGTAATCAAGCAAAACAAACATTAAGAGCCTGAGTCTTGGTAGGAATGCAAGCTGGTGCAGCCACTCTGGAAAACAGATGGAGGTTCCTCAAAAAGTTGAATAGAGCTACCTTACGACCCAGCAATTGCACTACTGGGTATTTACCCCAAAGATACAAATGTAGTGATCTGAAGGGGCACGTGCACCCCAATGTTTTAGCAGCAATGTCCACAATAGCCAAACTGTGGAAAGAGCCTAGATGTCCATCAACAGATGAATGGATAAAGAAGATGTGGTATATATATACAATGGAATATTATGCAGCCTTTAAAAAAATGAAATCTTGCCATTTACAATGATGTGGATGGAACTAGAGGGTATTATGCTAAGCGAAATAAGTCAATCAGAGAAAGACAAGTATCATATGATCTCAATGACATGAGGAATTTGAGAAACAAGACAGAGGATCATAGGGGAAGGGAGAGAAAAATGAAACAAGATGAAACCAGAGAGGGAGACAAACCATAAGAGACTCTTAATCTCAGGAAACAAACTGAGGGTTGCTGGAGTGGAGGGGGGTGGAAGGGATGGGGTGGCTGGGTAATGGACACTGGGAAGGGTATGTGCTATGGTGAGCGCTGTGAATTGTGTAAAACTGATGACTTACAGACTTACACTTTCAGAGTTTCATTCATTTCATTCACTCATGAGTTTATTTATAAATACTTGCTGAGCGCCTACTAAGTGCCCAGTACTACACTGGGCATTGAGGATAAAGAGATGCATAAGGCCCAGATGTTACCCTCCACAAACATTTGAAGTTCAGCGTAGTGCTGTCCAATAGAAGATCATGTGAGCTGAGTATGCAGTTTAACATCTTCTAGGCACTACATTTTCAAAAAAGTAAAACAGTTGAAATTAATTTTAATAATATATTTTTATACAGCCCAACATATCCAAGATATAACTTTAACAGGTAAATCAACATAAACATACTATTGATATCTTACAGTCTTTTTTTGTTTGGCAGCACATCTCTGAAATCAGTGTGCATTTTGCACATACAGCACATCTCCATTTGGACTAGCCACGTTTCAAGAGCTCAATAGCCAAAAAAAAAAAAAAAGAGCTCGATAGCCACATGTGGCTAGCAACAACAGCATTTGACAGCACAGGGTTAGGGAAAAAGGTAAAGTCAAGGGGATTCTCAAAGCAATGTAGTAAATGCAATGATAGGAGAATGACTCAGGATTACTCAACTGCCAGGTAGGACTTGAGCCTCCAGGGATCTTCCAACCCCAAAGACCTTGTTCATTGTGCAGCACATTAGAGACTTTGCCCCACTCCAAACAGTGGGATTGTTGTTGTCCTCAACCAACCAACCACCTTAATATATCCAAACAAAACTCATCCTTTTATCTCAAATACCTACTTCTCATTTTGTATTTCAGTTGATGGCATCATTATCTACCTGCTCACTCAAGTCATTCTCATTTCATCTTCAGGTAAATGAGTAGTACTTTGTCTAGAAGATAATTTAAAATCCAAATATTTAGTATTTTTTTAAAAATGCCTCTTCCTCGGGGCGCCTGGGTGGCTCAGCTGGTTAAGCAACTGCCTTCGGCTCAGGTCACGATCCTGGAGTCCCTGGATCGAGTCCTGCATCAGGCTCCCTGCTCCGCGAGGAGCCTACTTCTCCCTCTAACCCTCCCCCCTCTCATGTACTCTCCCTCTCTCTCATTCTCGCTCTCAAATAAATAAATAAATCTTAAAAAAAAAAAATGCCTCTTCCTCTCCATCCCAACTAACTGAGCGTGTTCAGGCCACTTTCATCTCTCACATGGATCACCACAAGAAACTTTTTTTTTCCAGCTTTATTGAGATGTAATAGACATACATCACTACATAAATTTAAGGCCTACATAGCATAAAGGTTTGACTTACATACATTATGAAATAAATGCCACAGTAAGTTTACTTAGCATACACCACCCCATATAGATACAATAAAGAAAAAAATCTTCCTTAATAATATGGAACTCTTCAGGAATTTGTAGGTCATGCTTGCACGGGGCCACGCTAACCTCTGTATGTTCCAATTTTAGTATATGTGCTGCCCCAGCAAGTACCAAGAACCTTTTAATTTCTTCCCTTGCCTCAGTCTCTCCCCTACCCAGCCTCAAAAGTAGTTACTATTCCATAAAGCCCTTCATGGTTCTCCATCCCCTACATAATAAAAGCCAAGCTCCTTTTCACATAGCACAGAATTCCCTCCAGAATCTGATTTTGGCTTACCTAACAATTTCCGATTGTTTGCTGTTCCTAAACCCCCGAACTCAAACTCTCTTACGTTCTCTGAGCCTGCTACTCTTTTGTAAAAATAACCATCCTAATCCCTCAAAAAGTTGACCTTTTAGGGTTGACCTTTAGGGTTTAAAATGACCCTACACTTTGAACAATACTCTCCCCATCACTCCTTTACACTTTAAATCTGTATCTATGTATCCAGTGCCTCTTTTCAACTCAATACTATTTGTTGAATACACTATGTGCTAGGCACTGTGCGGGACACAGGACAGAGGGAATACAAAAAAGTAGGTTCAAGGGCGCATTCTTTGCCTTCCCCAAGCTCATTGCAATACACTTTCTCAACCATTATCTTTAAGAACTGGATCATCTCTAACATCATGAACAAATCTGGGGGTCCTCCGGAAGTTCAGGCCGTACTGAGACCCCAGCTGACACCACGTGACCGCATCTCCGCTTTTTTCCGCAGCCACACGGAGCCGGGAACCACCCTAAGCGCCATCCCGGTTCTCAAAGCCTCACTCCGCCTAACCTGACCGCCGCCCACGTGGCAGGCGGGGGGCGGGGACGCGTGGAGCAGCTTGGGCCCGGATCTCTGCGCTTGCGCGCTGCGGCGGACTCAAGGACCCGGATTTAAAGAGACAGGCGCCACAACCGTCGTGGCGGCGCGCTGCCTGTGGGCGCCCGCTGCGAGGCCTGCGGTGTGCGCCGGAGTTGGGAAGGCAGGTGAGGAGAAGGCACGGCAGGACGGGGCAGCGGGGAGGGAGGCGGCCTGGGGCTCCGGGGACCCGGGGCTCGGCGCGGCCTGGGAGCTGGCCCCCTCGGCTCCTCCCCCGCGCGCCCGCCCGCCGAGCCCCGGGGCACACCCTCCGTGACGTGGCTGCCCCCCGGGAGCCCATGGGGGTTGGTCCGTAGCTTCCCGGGACCCCCGCGGCTCCGCGAGTGGGAGGGTCCCCTGGGGCCCCTCTGGGTCCGCTCTGGCCGGCCCGGGTCTGCACGCTGGCCGCGCCGAAGCCGGTGCTCGTTGGTGCGAGCTCGGGAGCCTTTCTCTGCCCGCCGCGTCCCCTACCCCAGCCCCGGGCAGTGTCCTTGCGCCCCCGGCCTGCCCGAACCGAGGGACTCGCTTCCCCGCCTCCTCCACGGGCGTCCCCGGGCGTCCGCGCCGGCCAGTAGCCCCTGCCCACTCCTGGAAGGCGTCGGGGAAGACCTCTTCCCCCCCCCAGCCCCGGGAACTGCGGCTGCAGGGCGCTGGCTTCCCCGCCCAGGCTGCGTTGGGGCCCCAGCGGTTTCCTTCTTGACCACCTTGGAGGAGACGCTGAGCCGCGGCCGTTGGGGGCTGCGGGGCAGACGGGCTTGCTCCGAACAGCACGGTGCCTCCTCGTGGCCCAGCTCGGCCTGGGCCTCGGGCCCCGCGGAGGGTGGGGCGCTGCGAGGCGCTCTCAAGTCGGCTCTTTGGGGAAGGGGGGGCGCTGCCCAAACGCTCTCCTGAGGACAGGGTGGAAACCGAATTCGTTCTGAGCTTCTCTGATGGACCTGCCGGACTCACATCCCTCACCTCTGTAGTTCTTGAACTTCTCGGGGTTATAGATCGTCTCTCCGACAAAGTGTACATTTATGAATTATGTACATTTTGTATACATTTTCAGGGAGTTCAGAGCCCACCTCCCCCCAGCCCTTACATGGACTCATTTTAATTTTCCCAGTCATCCCGTGAGGTAGGTATTATTCTCCATATTTAGAAATGAGAAAACTGAGACGCAGATGAGTTAAGGGAGTTCTCAAAAATAACAGTCCCTAAACTGAACAGTCACAGTCGCACTCCCATCCCCGATTCCGATCCACCTGCTTTCCTCTACAGGAAGTAAAGCCTGCTTGTCGTTATAAACCAATAACAATTTCACTGCAAAGCATGTGCAGGCTAGAAATAATTTCCAGTATATTTAAAATTAGAACAACGAAGATACTTGAGAAAATATTAATATAAAAAGGTGGGAGGATACCGTGTGGACATAATCCCTGCTTCCATTTGGGGTGATTTATCAGTTCCTTTGATTTCTTGCCATCCAGTTGCTTCAGCATTCCCCAATTCCCTGTAGGCGATACATTATGAACAGGCTAATTGCACATAGGGAGCCTCTGCTTAACGGATAACTGCTTTACTGATGGTAATAAGAACTAATGTGTCCTGAACCTGTGCTCTATTCTAAGCCGAGCTCTGTTCTAAGGGTTTTACTCTTAGAATGACAAGTTAGGTAGTTTTGTTATCCACATTTTGACAGTTGAGGAAATTGAGGAAGGGAGAGGTTAAGTAACCTACCAAGGTCACACAGCTAATGAGTTAGGATATGAACCCAGGCAGTCTGGTTCTAAGTTCTATTTAATTGCCTCTCAAAATAGGTCATCTGATTACACCACAGATCTATATAGTGACTTAATTATTTTCTGAGGATGGCATATATGTTCTACTTCACATTAAAAACTTCACGAATATCATGTAATTTTTCTTGGTGACTAGAAAGAAACTTAAGGATCTTGTAATACTTAGGAGTCATCATCCATTCTAAGTATCAGGTATTGCTGCTGGCCTGAGAAAAGGTTTTATGTTATTTGGATTTGATTCTCTCAATTGTGATTTACTAGATGTACATGTATACGCTAGATATTTGAACACCCTTCTGCAAACTGAATTTTCCTGTTCTGGAACTCTTCTTCATCCTGTAGGCAATAAATCTTTAATACTTTGGGAAATGTTTGGTTAGTCAGCATGGACTGTATTAGGACTGTGGGCTTTGGGGAAAGTGGCAGCCTAGCTCCTCATTTATATCTCACTTTTCTTGCATCTCACTCTTTCACGCAGCTGTATGACTTTGACTTTCAAGATCCTCTTCCCACCAACCCTCCGCACACTTGGGCGAAAAGAACTGTGCCTATTCCGACAGCAACATCACTGGCCTGACAGAAGACAGTTCAGCCATTGGTCAGAAACAGATCTGCTTCATGGGCATTGCCTCCTCCAGAGAAGAAAGCCTGCTCTGTCATTCCAGGAAGGCCATCTAAGACCACGTGCCACCTGCCTTGTTTTCTTGCCAGGGGCGCATGTGGGACTCTGCAGTGGCCCCTGTGAGATGGCCGAGCAACGATTCTGTGTGGACTATGCTAAGCGCGGCGCGGCGGGCTGCAAAAAGTGCAAGGAAAAGATTGTGAAGGGGGTGTGCCGGATCGGCAAAGTGGTGCCCAACCCCTTTTCAGAGTCCGGGGGTGATATGAAAGAGTGGTATCACATTAAATGCATGTTTGAGAAACTGGAGCGGGCCCGGGCTACCACAAAAAAAATCGAGGACCTCACAGAGCTAGAAGGCTGGGAAGAGCTGGAAGACAATGAGAAGGAACAGATAAGCCAGCACATTGCAGGTGGGTAGGGACTACTGCTTTTTCACCATAATGGTGCTGAGAGAAAAAACGAGAAGGAGAGTAGAGTCCCATTTTTTTCTTCCTTCCTTCCTTCTTTTTTGTTTAGTTTTTTTGTTTAATTTTTTGGAAAGAATTTCAAACTCACAGAAGAGTTGTGAGAATAAAAAAAGAAAAAGCTCATTTTTTTTTTTTTTAAGATTTTATTTATTTGAGAGAGCATGAGCAGGGAGGAGAGGTAGAGGGAGAAGCAGGCTCCCCGCTGAGCAGGGACCCCAATGTGGGACTCGATCCTAGGACCCTGGGTTCATGACCTGAGCCAAAGGCAGTCCCTTAACCATTCAGGTGCCCAAGAAAGCTCACATTCCTTTTACCTAGTCATACCTGTTAACATTTTGTTCTCTTTGCATTATCATTTGTGTTCCTACGTGCACTGTTCCTCTTTCCACACACGCACAGCTTGTTTTTTTCCTGAACCATTTTAGGGTAAGTTGCACATATTATGGCCTTTGCCTTTAAATACTTAAGTGTGTATATCTTAAGAATAGGAATATTCTCTCACGTGACCATAACACAGCAATCAACTCTGGTAAATTGATCCTTCATGTAATACTTTAATGTACCATTTGCATTCCAGTTTTGTCCATTGGTCAAACAATATCTTTTGTAGCTTTTTTCCCCTCCACTGTAGAATCCCAATCTGGGATCAGGTATTGCATTTTGTTGTCTCTTTGGCCTCCTTTAATCCAGAACATTTCTAGTCTTTCTTTTATGACATTGATATTTTTGAAGAGTAGAGTACCTACTATCACTCCCTCTTATCTTTCAGTGTTTATCATACGGGCTCACAGATTACTTTTTCCTAGTGGCTTATAATTTTACTGTATTTTTTTTTTAAGATTTTATTTATTTATTTGACAGAGAGAGACACAGTGAGAGAGGGAACACAAGCAGGGGGAGTGGGAGAGGGAGAAGCAGACTCCCCGCTGAGCAGGGAGCCCGATGTGGGGCTCGATCCCAGGACCCTGGGATCATAACCTGAGCCGAAGGCAGATGCTTAACGACTGAGCCACCCACGCGCCCCTAATTTTACTGTATTTTATTAATTCCATACTTAATTGTCCCATGTTGGGCCACTTGGGAAACCCTTTGAGCTGGTTTCTGTGTCCTGGATGCTGCCTCTTTTTTTTTTTTTTTTTTTAATGTTTTAAAGTACTTCTTTATTTTCTAAGCATAAAAGTATGCTCTTAGGCTTACCTTACCTTTTTTTTTTTTTAAGATTTTATTTTTGAGTACCCTCTACACCCAACGTTCAGCTCGACTCACAGTCCCAAGATCAAGAGTCATGTGCTCTACCGACTGAGCCAGCCGAGTGCCCCTCTTAGGCTTACCTTATATGTATTCTACCACAACTCTGGAACCAGCCATTTCTCTGAAGAATCCTGGTTCCTATTACTGGGGGAATGGCTTTTGAGACCAAAATCTAGATGCTTTGTTGCCATGAGGGGTCTTTGCTTTTAAGCCCTTTCAGCAGACAGAACTAGAAAATACATGTTTACACACAAAACACATGCATATACACACAGATACATATATATGCACGCATACATACACATTCACATGTGTATATTTTAGAAATCTTACACCGAAACTTCCAAATCCGGTTAGTCCTTTATGATCTTCCATGTGCTCATCTTTAAAGTAATATTCATATCTTCAATTAAGTATAGTTCTGGTCACTGTGGGAGAACTCTGGCAGTGGCTTAAAAATTGGCAAAAAAATAAAAATGGGCACCTATCTATCATTGTTCTTTGAGAGGAGAGACTTCCAGGAGAGAAAGCTACTTTGCACATACTTCTTTCTCAAGCTCCCTGTTCTGCCCTGCCCTGACTTGGCCATAGGCCCCAGCCTTTGCCACTTTTTGACTAATCTCCTTCAGAGGAAGAGAAAAACAAGGTAGAGTCAAACTCACACAGCTCAAAAAACACAGTGGCTGGGACTTTCCCTGCCTGTGCCAACCTGATATGCTCTGTTCTCCATCTTCATTTTACTTTCTTGTTCATCTATAAATTGGAGTTAATTCCATGGAGCTGAGGTCCCCAGGTTTTATCTTTGGAAATGTGTGTTCTGATTTTTCCCAAATCTGGAGATCATGATATATGGGGTAAGAGGTGGAGAGTGCTGATGAAAATATAAGTTACTAATAGAAGTAAAGAGTAATGGGGTCTTTTGTCCCACGAACCACCCCTCCCACCCCCAGGACTGTCTTACACACTGCCTCCACTCAAAAAAGATCAGCCAGGCCACGGGCAGCCTTGGAGTAATGCTGTGGTAGTAACTTATCAGCAAGGCTGTAAGAGCAGTTGTTAAATGCTTTGGAAGCTTTTCTCAGGGATCTTTCACTGAAACATACTTTCCCTTTTTGGGGGGTCCTACAGATCTGTCTTCTAAGGCAACGGGCACACCAAAGAAGAAAGCCGTCGTCCAGGCTAAGCTGACAGCCACTGGCCAGGTGGCCTCTCCAGTGAAAGGTGCCTCACTTGTCACCAGTAGCAATCCCCGGAAATTTTCTGGTTTTTCAGGTGAGAGATTAGAGATACTTTAGCTCTTATGATCCTTTTAATTTGGAATCCTATTTGGGATTCTGGCTAAGAGTGAAAATTCCATGCTATCTAGCCTCATTCATAATTCGCTTCCCTCTGAGCAGAGGCAAGTAATGGCTTATTTTCAACATTTCACTGGTAGAGCGTTTTTTTGTATATGTTAATCTCTATTGCAGCAAAAGATGTTTGTTTTCAAGACTTTTTCCGCTTGAAGTAGTCACCTGGGTCAGATGGAGGTGATTATAACCTGCCCTATAACTTCCTTATGTTTTGGTAATGAAAGGATTTTAAGAAATTGCATCCCTAAACTTGCCCAAACCGAGATGAAAGTATGGAAGATGTCCTGCATGGCCTTTACGTAACAGGTAGCATTGGGCTAGGGGCTTTTATCTATGTAGTTTCGTCTGTTCTTCAGTTACCCTTGGGAAGTACTTTTATGAAGCCCATCTTACAGATGGTTCATTATGGAGTTAGTATTGACGCTGAGGTCTCATTAACTCCCAACACCTGCGCTCTTTTACCCTGCACTCCGTGCCTCTTTTATTTGGGGACATTCTTGTGACTGACTCAGGTAAAGAAAGTAAAGCCAAACACACAGACTCAGAAGTTGTGGAGAGGTGGCTTTAAGTGCGTGAAAGCACCACAGACTTGAAGTTGGGAGGCCTGGGTTCTGGGCCCAGTGCTGTCACGTGACAGCTTGCTCAGGGGGCAGGTGGCTTTACCTCGGAGCCTCTGTGGCCGCCTCTGTGAAGGGGGAACGGTGACACCTGTGTCCTTCACCCTGCAGTATTTGCACGAGGAGTGCTGGAGAGATCGCAAAAACAGTGCCTGATTCTTCTGGGGGTTTTGTTATTTTTAAAACTCTGCGGTTTGTTTTTTGTTTGGTGGTAGGCCAAAGCCAGAAATACAGAAGAGTCTGGGTGGCCACAAGGACAGCACGTTCCCGGAAGGGTCTGGATCCTAGGGAGGGAAATTTGGGAGGAGCTGAGAGAAATGGGGTGTTCTAAAGTCTTGCAACCTGCTGAACATCGACACTTTGGAGATTTTGTCCCCTAAAAATCCTCTTCAGACGCCAGGTCAGAGATGAGAATGGATTTATAACTTACAGACCCCAGACAAGAGGAAGCGTACATCAGCAGCCTGCTCGCGGATGGCTCTGCCGCAAGCTTGCAGAATGAAACGTGCTTTGTGAAGGAGGGGAGAGAGGATCACTCAAGAGTTGTAGAGCTATTTCGGGGTGTCTGGAGGAACGTCTTGCTCGCTGACTACCTTTATTTTGGCACTAAGAAGTGGTGGGGGGGTGGGAGTGGCAGAGGCCTGGGAATGCCTTCTTTCAGGCCTTGGGCTCCTCATAGTGAGAAGAGATTGAACCAGGTCATCTTTAAGGCTTCTTTGAGCCTGACAGTCTGCAACAGGGACAGTTTCCCACCAACGAACATGTCCCTTGGCTTCTATTTCCATCCTCATCCCCACTTTTCTGGGGGCAGCTTTACCACTGCTCTGAGGTCCGCTTATTCTGTGCAGCACTTGTATAAAGAAGCTGGGCCTCTGCAGGTGCGAAGCCATGGTCTCTCTACTGCTAACAGCTGTGATGCCTGGTGCCCCGCCTGTGGGACAGGTGAAGGTCTCCACCCCGCCGGGCCGTTCTGGGCAGTTGAGTGAAGCTCCGTATAGAGTGCCAGCTCAGTGCTTATTAGTTTGCCTTCCTTCTCAGCAAGGCAGATGAATCATCCCGATGTTTTTCTCTCCAACAGCCAAGCCCAACAACTCTGGGGGAGCCCACTCAAGCCCTCCCCCTAAGGCAAGTCTGTCCTCAAGCAGATGTGACCCCAAGCACAAGGATTGTCTGTTTCGCGAGTTTCGGAAGTTGTGTGCCATGGTGGCTGAGAATCCTAGCTACAACACGAAGACCCAGATCATCCAGGACTTTCTTCGGAAAGGTTCAGCAGGAGGTGGGGCCTAGAACATCCTGGATGGGCTTTTCCTCTGAAGAGCTCAGAGCCATGGCCGGTTTCATGGCTGTGTCAATTGTACGGCTGCACAGGGCTTCACGTGTGGTTTAATCCTCTGTTAATGCCATCTTGAAATTCCCTCTCTCTTTTTTTTTTTTGAAGTTTTTTTTTTTTTTTAAAGGTTTTATTTATTAGAGTGAGTGCACACACGAGCGCAGGCACGGGGAGGGGGGAGAGGGAAAAGCAGACTCCCCTCTGAGCAGGGAGCCCGATTCGGGGCTTGATCCCGGGACTCCGGAATCACGACCCGAGCCAAAGGCAAACGCCCAACCGACTGAGCCACCCAGGCGCCCCAAAGATTTTTTATGTTTAAGTAATCTCTGCACCCAACGTGGGGCTCAGACTTACAACCCTGAGATCAAGGGTTGCATGCTCTATCAACGGAGCCAGCCAGGCGCCCCTTGAAATTCTTAATAATTTTGAACAGAGAGCCCTGCATTTTTATTTCTTATTGGGCCCCACAAAGAACGCAGTGAGTTCTGCTCAGAGCACATTGGTGTCGCTCTTCTTCTGCCCTTACTTTATCCCCAGGAGGCCAGAAGAACGTACTGCCTTTGACGAAGAGGAAAGTTCCCTATCCTGCACGTTTGATCAGGTTTTTGTGACCCACGTACACAGGTGGAATAGAATCTTCCAGCTCTTTGATTGATCTGAAAAATCATCACTGAGCATGTGTAGTGTGCTCCTCATTGGGGACACTGAACTGGAAGTGTGGCCCTGCCCTGTGGGAGCTCAACCGGAGGAGGTAGACACGGGAGCCACGAGCCACCAAATGCTGTGGCCTCTGCCACTGTAATGAAACTCGCAGGGCATTGTGGCAGCCCAGACAGCGATGTAGACCTCTCTCTCAGTTCCTTGAGTTTATGCATGTATTTGTTTAAGCTCGATTTCTCAAGAAGGTCTCCGTTCTTCTGTCTCCAGATGGTTTCCACGGCGACGTGTACCTGACAGTGAAGTTGCTGCTGCCAGGTGTTATTAAGAGTGTTTACAACTTGAATGATAAGCAGATCGTGAAGCTTTTCAGCCGCATTTTCAACTGCAACCCAGATGATATGGCACGAGACCTAGAGCAGGTCAGAGGAAAGGGAGGGTAGGCAGCGTTCCAGGTGGGGTTCTGCCAAGCCAGGCACCTGCAACCTCTTTTTTTCTGGTTGGGGCACGTACTGTTTTGGGAAACTGAAACTCGTTTGGGCAAGCTTCCTTTATGAGAGCTGAATGTGAGGCGACAGGCGTCAGTTGCACAAGGCTCCGAGGACTGCGGTCATACTCCTGCAGAGCCCCGAGAGGCCTGGATCTCGAGGGACAGGATTTCAGACCTCCCACAGTCTCTCCTGGGCTTGCTGTTCTGGATGCAGCTTTTTCTTGCTTTTTTCCAGTACAACTTGGTGTAACATTCAGCTTTTGTTTTTTCATGACTCCAGCTTGGGCAGCATAGAAAGTTTCTATCCAAGCACCTCCCCCCCCAATCTGATGACCATATTTGTTTCTTAGTTTAAATTCTTTTTTTAATATTTGGGGGGGGCAGTGGGGGAGGGGCAGAGGGAAAGAGAATCTTAAGAAGGCTCCACACCCAGCACGTGAGCCCGACGGCGGGGGGGCTCAATCTCACAACCCTGAATGAGATCATGACCTGAGCCAAATCAAGAGTCAAGCACTTGATTGACTGAGCCACCCAGGTGCCCCCTAGGTTCAAATTCTAACAGGAATCAAATTGGTTCAGTCCTGGATTATTCCTTGCGTCACCTCTCAGCCAAGGCAGGTTGGTGGCCAGATCCTATGGTGGATAGAGGTGCCCGTTCCAGGAACTGTGGGCGGGATAGATTTTTCAAGAAAGAAGTTAATATATGTGAGGTGGGGACAGAAGTGATGTTTGAAATCTCTGGTTTACCTTTAGTCCTGGGGGCTTGGGGGATACACTCGGCCACTCTGGGGTTGCAGCCATTTTGATTTTTGGAGACAGGGCGACGTGTCAGAGACAATCAGAGTCTTCTTTGAGCAGAGCAAGTCTTTCCCCCCAGCTGCCAAGAGCCTCCTTACTATCCAGGAGGTGGACGAATTCCTCCTTCGGCTCTCCAGGCTCACCAAGGAGGATGAGCAGCAACAGGCTCTGCAGGACATCGCCTCCAGGTGGGGGAGTTGCCCGATGGGGATGGGCTTGGGGAGATGGAATCACCAGGAAAGGAAGGTTTGGGGGTCCAGAGCTTTTCAAAGACCAAGTTGAATGTGCCTCACCCCTAGGTGTACAGCCAATGACCTCAAGTGCATCATCAGGTTGATCAAACATGATCTGAAGATGAACTCAGGTGCAAAGCACGTGTAAGTACTGGCCCCTCTCTGACAGCCAAGCTGCCCACTTCCTTCGTTGCCAACTGGTGTCAGGGCTTTGGAGTCCCAATCTGGATTCAAGTCCTGATTCTACCTTACTCCTTCCTGCGCAGCCCATCACTTGACCTCGCTCAGCCTCCCTTTTCTCATATAAAATGTCACAATACTCTTCTCACGCAGTTGAAAGTATGGAATATGTTCAGTAAATCGAGTATGAGTTGCTTGCCCCCTCTTTGCTAAGGCAGCCTCCACGTAGACCCAGGATCTCAAAATTGCTGAGTTTCCCAAGAGCATTTTCCCCTTCGGAAGGCTTTAGACAGGGAAACATAAGCCTTCCCCCTATATTAAGATCCCTCCTGTTTGCGAGAACTGACCGCTATCTAAAGCAATGAAGTCAAAGGCAGTGGTTTTTATTTCTTTGCTCCTGTCTGCCTTGACAGGTTAGATGCCCTTGACCCCAATGCCTATGAAGCCTTCAAAGCCTCGCGCAACCTGCAGGACGTGGTGGAGCGGGTCCTCCGCAATGAGCAGGAGGTGGAGAAGGAGCCAGGCCGGAGACGAGCTCTGAGCGTCCAGGCTTCCCTGATGACGCCAGTGCAGCCCATGCTGGTAAGGCTGCCGCTCCAGCCCCGCTTTGTCCAGATGCTCCAACCTTCCTTGAGAGCTGGGGCGGCAGCGGCGGGGGGGTTGGGTGGGGAATGTGGAGGAGTTGGGGCCGGGCACGGAGCAGATGCGGAAGGGTATGTGTCAGCGGGTCTGTAGAGGCGGAGGAGAAGACAGTGTGGTCTAGTAGAAATGTCTGCACTTGAGGCCGAGCTCGGCCAACAGCAAGCTGTAGAGTCTTGAAGGAGTTGCTTAGCCTTTCTTGGTTTTTCATTCCTTGCGTGAATGATGTATGAAACTTTCTGAAGCATCCACCTAGAATGGTTTACTGGTCGTCGTTCCTGTAGATGGGTGGATGTGTTAAGTAACTCCCAAGGTTCTGTGACCTACCCCAGAGTAGCTTTGAGAGAGGCAGAGCCCAGCTTCCTAGGACAGGGGGCCTTGGCCTCTTTCTTCTGGAAAGAAGAAGCTTAAGCAATGAAGACCAGGTGTGACCGAGATCATCTTGAGCCTCTGCTCATTTTATGAGAACTGGGATTTCCTTTCTGCTTAGGTTTTTCTGTGCGACGGGGGCCCCCACCAGTGCTGCCCTGCCTAGTGAGAGAGAGCCTTGGGGCTGCTCCCGTGGGGTGCCGTGCCTTTCCTGAGCCCTTCTCGTGCGTTACATACTACAGCCTTCCGTTAGGCTTCTATGTTTGGGCTGGGGAAGTGTCCTCTCTCGCCCGGAATGTGGGAGAGCCAGCCCCCAAACAGTGGGATCTTCACCCCGGGGACAGGGCTCCTGGCACCTGCAGTTGTGGCCTTTCTGACTTTTATAGGGACTCTTCTTGGAGTCTCTTCTACAGCCTGTCATTTATTCCAAGAGGCATGGGTTAGATCGCTTCGTGATGAACCGCACGGGCTTTGGAGCTGGGCCTAGCTGCGAGCATCCTTCCTGCCCTTCACGAGCTGTATACCGTTAAGTGAGGACTCACGCTCTTCAAGTGTCAGTTTTCTCATCCATAAAATGAAATCAGTGTCACTCCTGTAAAATAGCACACCGAGGATGCAGTGAATTAAACTACCCCCCCCAGGATGGTCGGTCATCGTCAGGTTGAGTCAGGATGGCGTTGGGATGTG
The DNA here is from genome assembly GCF_002201575.2 of Neomonachus schauinslandi. Classification (NCBI taxonomy): domain Eukaryota; kingdom Metazoa; phylum Chordata; class Mammalia; order Carnivora; family Phocidae; genus Neomonachus; species Neomonachus schauinslandi. Next base: position 22,343,382 of record NC_058417.1, read on the forward strand.
CAGAAGCCCTCCTGGGTCCTGTCCTAATGATCCCCGACCTCTGCTGCCCTGCCAGCCTCCCTGTCACCTACACTCTCTCCTCCCCTCTGCGTACCGCATTTAATAGCAAACCAGGGCCCTGCAAGATCCTGAACTACTGAGAAAAAAATGAAATGCTGTTTCAGTGGAATTTTATTTGCTCTAACATGGATCGCATTCATGGTCCTCAAAAAGCCAGCTCCCGTGTCCGCTGCAGCGACGCTGTAGTCCGAATAGGGCACTGCCTAGCCTTGTCCACTCCCCTCACCTCTTCAGCGGCCTGGCCCGAGGGTATCCTCTGGTCGGCAGGCCCTGGGACCTGGACTCTGGGGCTTTCCTTGCTGAGCAGCCCCCATTGAAGAGCACCTGTAAGTCTCCAGGCTTTTCTTTCCCCACCCCAAGGCCGAGGCCTGCAAGTCCATTGAGCACGCAATGAAGAAGTGTCCTAACGGCATGTTCTCTGAGATCAAGTACGATGGGGAGCGAGTGCAGGTGCATAAGAAGGGGGACCACTTCAGCTACTTCAGCCGCAGCCTCAAGCCTGTCCTGCCTCACAAGGTAGGGGTCCCTTCCTCTCTGCGGGGACTGCCTTTCCCTTCCTGCCCCTAAGAACCTCAAGGCCAGCCTTCCTTGTAGTGATTTCAGCTCCGGGACGCAGTCGGGTTTATTCTGTAGTTGTTGAAGGAATGTATTTACTTTTGGAGTCTTAAAATGAAGGGCTGCTCCGTGGGGACAGCCGAAGAGCCCAGACTTGGGTTAGTACAGAGCCCACAGTGATGCTGGGATAGGGAGCTCACCTGGCAAGTGACTCGCAGTGCTTGTCTTTTGTGTTTCCGTGTCCTGTGTGCTCCCCAGTGCTAAATCACCGCTCGGGGACAGAGGGCTGTGAGCCTGTCATTCATGAGTCTGTTTGATAAAGCTTTATCAAGGGCTCAATCTGGACCAGGCACTGTTCTCGGTAGTGGGTGTGCGGCAGTGGATAAAGGACAGAAGTACTTGGAGGCTCAGGTTCTCATGTAAATGCAATCTATGCAATCTAGTGGGGACATAGGAAAGTGCAGACTCCTGTCCTTTGTTAAGGGGCATTAAGAACCTTGCCCCTCAGTCCTTCTCAGCCCCCAGGGCCTCTGTGAGTCTTTGGACTCTCCTCAGGGCGGAGCAGTGGGGACATTTGGCCCCAGTAGCTTGTGAGTGATGGGACTTTCTGTGCTAGGACCAGCTGCATTCCTCAGAGCCCTGGGGGTGAGGGGATGAGTTGCGTGACTCCGTGCTGCCCTCACCCTTGCCTTCCCGCTGGAGCCCTTCATTCCACGTGTCCAGAGGAGAGCTAAGCACTGGCCTCCGCGGGGCCCCAGAACTGCTCCCGGGGAACTGCCCAGGGGGTACCTCTGTTACACGGAAGAAGTTTGGGCCCAGCTTTTCAGAGTTAGAGCCCTTTCCCTGCTCTCCCTCACCGGCTGTCCCTGGTCTCTCCTGTACTTGTGGTTTGTAAAGAGCTGGGTTAGGGATTGATGCCGAGCGGGACGGTGGGACAGATTTCTCCTGTCCCTGCTCTGAGCACACCTGTGTGCCCTGCCCAGGGGAGGACTCGGGCCCCAGTCATGCTCTCTGACCCTCACGGCTGGCATCACTTGGCAGGGGCCGCCCTGGGTTCCAGTGGGACTATTCCCTGTCTGGAACTCTCAGAGACTGGGCTTCTGCCTGTATCAGGAAAAGCTCTTGGTTGCAAACATCCGCTCTTACTCATTTCGAAGACGGCTGTGGGTTCCGAGCTCCCGCTCGGAGACCCTCCTGTTTCCTTGCTGCTCCTAAGGGGGTTCATATCCTCCTTTCCATCCATCTTTTTGTAGCTCACCTGTTCTCCCCCACAGTTGTCTGCCTGCCCGTGTTTCCTCCTTCCACGTTTGTCTGCCCCCACCCCCTCCTCCACATACTCAACTCCCTGTTTCTTCCTTTTTCCTCCCAACTCTCCTCCATGGCCCAGAGTGGGTTCATCCAGGCCGACCTCTTCCTGGGCCTCAAACACTCCTCTCCTCTCGTCTCGGTGGCTGCTAAGGCCTTGGTCTGTTTTGCACATGAGTTTGGCTTCCGCATGTTGGTGTTCTGTGTTCCTTCTCAGGCCTGGCTTTCGCTTTCTGGCGTGGCTTTAGGTCACTGCTGCCTGTTTCTCCCTCACCTGAGTCCCCTTTCTGCCCCCCAGGTGGCCCACTTCAAGGACTACATCCCCCAGGCTTTCGCCGGGGGCCACAGCATGATCTTGGACTCTGAGGTGCTCCTGATTGACACGAAGACAGGCAAACCGCTGCCCTTTGGGACTCTGGGAGTGCACAAGGTACTGGCTCAGTGCCAGGTGTGCAGGAGTGAGCGGGTGTGCGCATGTGTACACGTGTCTGTGTGCGCTCTTGCTCTCGACGGAGGGGAATCCGTCACCCACTCGGGGTGGGCCTTATTCTTTGTTTCTGGACTGTTTCTGAATTTAGCCCTGGGTTTAGACGTGTTTTTTGTTTTTTGTTTTTTTACATAAAAGGAGCTAGTATTGGGGACTCAGAATCGGGTTGGTTTCCATTTAGGACCATCTGCCAAGTGCACTTGTGGCCCAGGGGCTTCCAAGCACATACAGGAAGGACTGTTCTGTCCAGAGCTTCACGGGTCCATGTTTTACACTTGCTTATTTTTGGCCTCGAATATCTACGACCTCATTTTCCCTTACAGAAAGCTGCCTTCCAGGATGCTAATGTTTGCCTATTTGTTTTTGATTGTATCTACTTCAATGATGTCAGCTTGATGGACAGGTGAGAGATCTGTTTTTGGTTCCTGGGTTGAGAGGTGGGGGTTCATACTGGACAGGAGGGAGGGGAAGAGGCTGAAGCCTGTGCTGCTTTGTGCCCAGGAACTGGGGAGGAGGGAGCCGAGAAGTCGCACACTTGCCACACACTCAACTCCTCAACTCACTGGGAGAGCCAGTTTGCTGACTGGATTTCCTGAGAGCTTAAGTCAGAGAGGAAACCCAGATCCCCACAGAAGTTTCTGTGCTCCAGCAAAGTGGACTGTTGAGAGAAACAGACTGTGAACAGTAGAGGTTTTCAGTTTCTCTCTCCACAAACAGCACCCATGGGGGCATGAGGCAGGTGCTTTTCAGCTCAGGTTTTGCTTTTGGAAGTGTCCGCCAGGAAGCTGGGGACTAGAGGAGGCCTGGAGGTGGGACCGTCTGAGGGAGAACTAGCGGTCTTAACTTCACTGCATGCAGATTCTTGGGCCTGGGAAACCAGGATTGGCCCCTTGCACACCTAGACATGTGTCCCTGCCCCCACCCTCCCACACTGGCCCTGTCACTGAGGGGGATGGGGGGAGGAGAAAGGGGGAAAGGGAGAGACTTGTCAGGACTTCGGTCCTGAGAACCAGCCAGCCTTGGGCCTGGGGGCAGGGGGGCGGCTGCATGGATGAGAAATGAGAGTGGGAGTCATTTTTCATATGGGACCAGACGGTCCGGGCTAGAGGCCAGTTCTCCCGCAGCTCCGTGACAGAAACAGGAACTACGAGGATGAAGTGGCTTCGTACCACAGCTCACAGTTGTCCGTGTTCAGTCACGAGGGAGCCCTTGTTGCCCCCGACAGGCAGAACTGTGAGGCTGGGGGGCTTCCCTCCTCAGCACTCCTTATGGGGGTGGCAGGGGCCCGACCTGACCTCAGCTCTCTCGTTCCCCTTAGGCCTTTGTGTGAGCGGCGGAAGTTTCTTCATGATAACATGGTTGAAATTCCCAACCGGATCATGTTCTCAGAAATGAAGCAAGTCACTGTGAGCAAAGACCCCACCCCAGACAGCAGCCTGGTGGTTTGCGAGCAGGGCAGAGAGCCCCTTGGTCAGATGTGACGGGGAGAATGAGTCCTCATTTTCTCACGGGGCTGCCACTGTGTGTAGGTTGTCTAAGTCCCCACCTACGAGGGCAGGCCCTGAAACATCCTTCCTAGCTGGGCTCCCCGTGTCTCAAGGCTGCAGCCACTTTCTGGTTGGGAGAACGCCTGCTTTGCAAGCCCTTTGCCCGGTGTGTTCAAGTCGGGGTGTTTGCAGCGGGCGCTCTGCTAGTGTGCGAAAGGGAACCACCTCCACCTCCCCGCCATGGTGCTCTCTGTTCTCACACCAACCTGAGCATCTCTCTGTTACCCTCAGAAAGCTGCGGACTTGGCCGACATGATAAACCGGGTCATCCGAGAGGGGCTGGAAGGGCTGGTGCTGAAGGACGTGAAGGTGAGCCGCCCACACCCTTTGCTTACTTGCTCCCACAGGCTCTTGGCCCCCCCAGCCTTTCCCGCCCTGGCCAGCAGAGGGCGGTGGCGGTCTGAGGCGGCCGGGGCTGGGGGGCCGCGGGGCCACCTTTCCAGGGCCTGACGGGCTCTGTTCTGAATCCGCCCTGGATCCGGAGGATGGGTTTGTGTATGTTCCCTGGGCCGGGAGCTAAGGGCTCTTGCTCAGAGTGGCCTGGGCACTTTGGTAAAGCCGAAACGTCGAGGAGGTAAATCTCGGCCTCCTGGAGTTCCCATTCTAGTTTGAGGTCTCTCTCTGCTCTTCCCTCAGGGTACATATGAGCCTGGAAAGCGGCACTGGCTGAAGGTGAAAAAAGACTATTTGAATGAGGGGGCCATGGCGGACACAGCTGACCTGGTGGTCCTTGGGGCCTTTTATGGGCAAGGGAGCAAAGGTAAGGATGGCCTCAGCCCCTGGGGCGCTGCTTCTGTGAAAGGCACCACTCAAGGTGTAGCTGGTCTTTTTACTGGCGTGGTCTGCCGGCGCAGCCGGTCCTGCCTCCCACGGTTGTGGGGTCAGGGGCCCCAACCCAGCCCATGTCTCCTCAGGCGGGGACATCTGACAGCTACAGACTTGGGCAGGGAGAGGTCAGGCAAGAATATCCCATGCTCTCTGGCACAAAGAAGCCCACTGTCGGCTAGTTTCTGGGGGCCTGGCCACTTTCTCCTCAGGGAAAACCTCAAAAATCTCCTGACTGGGGGGGAAGGTGCGCGGTCTTGAGTTGACAGTGTGCCAGACGCTGTTTAATTTTTTTTTTATTCCTCACCAGAGTCTAACGAGTTATATACGATTATCCCCAGTTTACTGAAAAGGAAAATGGAGCTCGTAAAGGTTAAACTTGTACAGTTAGTAGGAGGTAGACCTAGGAGGTGAGCTCGGCGCTCTGATGCCAAGGCTCAGGCCTCTCCCCTCCAAGCAGGCTGCCCCTCACCAGGCCTCCATCCACAACTTAACTCACCCCCCTCCGCTTGCAGGTGGCATGATGTCCATCTTCCTCATGGGCTGCTATGACCCAAGCAGCCAGAAGTGGTGCACGGTCACCAAGTGTTCGGGAGGCCACGATGATGCGACCCTTGCCCGCCTGCAGAAGGAACTGGACATGGTGAAGATCAGCAAGGTGAGCAGGGGAGCTGCTTGGCCCAGGCCTCTGGACTGGACCTTGTCCCCGAGCCTGGCTGTGCTTGGCAGACGACAGGGATCGTCTGTGTCCGCAGGAGAGCCGCTGCTTGGCCGTGAGAGCAGCGCAGTAGGTCTTCCGAGGCTTTGCGCACCCCCCTTGTGGAAGCTGGCCCGCATGCCCCCCAGTGACGCCCTCTCGGGGCAGGGAGGGTCCCATGGGGTGAGGGTCAGCTTTTTGTGAAAAGTCACCTCTTCACACAAGCCCCTGACAAAGGGGGGTTCACGTTTCGTTTTGGCTTGGGAACGGCCCAGGACAGCATCTTTTTTCCTCCAGGATCCCAGCAAGATACCCGGCTGGCTGAAAGTCAACAAGATCTACTATCCTGACTTCATAGTCCCAGACCCAAAGGTACCAGCCCAGTGGCCTGGGCTCCCCCAGCCCACAGAGTGAGCTTGCTGCCTCTCTAGCACCACAGACACGCCCTCTGGGCCTCACTGACCGTGTCCAGCCCAGGATGGGGGTCTGGACTGTTCCGCCAAGGGATGGGCCAGTCAGCACTGAGGAATCGTCCTTAGTGTGGGCAGGAGGAGAGGAACCGTCCCCTAGACACACACAAATGGTTTGCTCTGGAGGCGACTGGGCCCATTCCTTCCACGCGCTGACGGAGGAACTGGGGCCCCAGCCCCAGAGGGGCTGGAACTTGCCTCGGGTCACGGAGCAGCAGCAGGCACGGTGGGACTAGGGCCCATCTCCCGGCCGACGGCCGGCGCCAGTCTGCATTGCTTCTCGCTGGTTGCGGGCAAGCCTGCCTCCCTAACCGGCGACTGAACTCCTGACAGAAAGCTGCCGTGTGGGAGATCACGGGGGCCGAGTTCTCCAAGTCTGAGGCGCACACGGCCGACGGGATCTCCATCCGCTTCCCACGTTGCACCCGCATCCGTGATGATAAGGACTGGAAGTCTGCCACTAACCTCCCCCAGCTCAAGGTGCCAGCTTCCCTTGCATGTGTGTCCTCCACCCCCGTCCCAGCCTCGCAGCCCTGGCTCTCTGGCCTGCTCACGCGTTCTCTCCTTTTGTGTGCGCGTGCACGCAGCACCACCTCCCCCCCCCCCCCCCCCATCCGCTGAGACGGGGCTAGGAGGGCAGTGGCGGGAGAGCCGCCAGCCTCAGGGCCTCGGAGGAGGGACCTCTGCGGCTCTCAGCCTCCGCCCTCCTGCTCAGGCTGGGCCCCAGGCTCTAGTCTGTGTTGCTGATAAGAACCCGAGGACCGAGAACAGTGATTTGCACTGATGACCCAAGAAATGGAGTTCAGAAAAGCTCCAAGAAAGCCAGCTTCTGTCCCTTGCCCTTTGTCTCTGTCTCCTCTTTGTTCCTTGGCCGCATAGGCCTCCATCCCGCCTCAGAGGCCAGTGGCTGGGAAGGGGGTGAGCGCCGCTGCGGTTGTCTGTCGCCCCCCAGGAACTGTACCAGCTGTCCAAGGAGAGGGCTGACTTCACCGTGGCGGCCCGAGAGGAGGGGAGCTCCACCACCGGGGGCAGCAGCGGAGAGAACGGGGGTACCTCGGGGCCTGCGGGGGCTCGCAAGGCCTCCAGGGCCTCCCCGAAGCAGCCCTCCACCGGCGCCAGGAAGGCAGGAGGGAGGCTGAGTGGCCCCAGCAGCAGAGGCGGTAAGAGGAGGGAGGGGGTAGAGCGGTGAAGCGCGTGCCGCGGGGGCAGAGCTCACAGGACAGCACGAGGTTCGCTGGGCCCACCGCCGCAGACCCGGACCACATTCCTGTGGCGTGTCCAGCCGCGGGCCCCCCCCATCTGCTCAGCCCACCTGCGTGCCCGGCCCCTGGGGGAGCACCCGTGTGACCCCGGGGAGAAGCCGCCTCCAAGCCAGAGGCCGCCTCGGCTCCCAGCAGAGACAGGGCCTGACCCTTGCATCGGCTGCCCCCCGCCTTCCGAGCTCCCATCCCAGCCTCTCCCCCGCAGGCCAGCAGCTGACCTTGAAGGCAGGCCAGAAGCGGAAGGCCCCCGAGGAGACGCCGTGCCCAGCCAAGGTGAGGGGAAGAGTGCCGGCGGCCCGGGGCTCTGCCCGTGGCCACGGAGAGGAGCGGAGGCCTTGTGAGGTGTTGTGGGGATGAGCGGCCAACCACACCCCCCCCCCCCCCCCCCCCAGCCTGGGCAGGCCCCGCAGGACAGCCGCTCCACCCTGTGCCCTCCCGTTGCCTTGCAGAGGCGGCCGGCCAGCCCGCAGAGCCGAAGGAGAGCCGTGCCAGCGGGCGGGAGCTAGAGCAGCCCGGCTTAGGTGACAGAGGCCGCAGGCTGCCCCCGGGCTGCTGGTCCCGAGTCACAGTTTACATTAAAGACAGGGGACAGAGCCCGGTCTGGGTGGTGCGGCTGCGTGAGTTTGTGCTCAGGGCCCAAGGAGACCCAGCCTGCGGGGAGTGGGTGACTGTCCTCCTACCCGCCGTGCCGTCTCCTGGTGCCCGCCCGTTAGTGTTTGGTTTGAAAACAGCTGTTGGGCCCCTCCTGGATGCGGAAATTAGTCTCAGCCCTAGGGGGGCTGCTGGCCCAAGGGTACAGAGAGGTACACGCTGGCGCTCTGTCCCCACACGGTCCTCCTGCCCCCCCAGCCCAGTCCCCAGCAGAAGCAGGCAGCCTTTCCCATCCTTTCCCTACCTGAAGCCCCTGCCCCCGTGCACGGCAGAGCGGGGCTGACCCCCCAAGTCTAGCTACCTGTGCGCGGCGCACTGCCCCGTCCGCCGGCACCTGGAGGCCGAGAGCCACCGGCCCTGCCCGCTCGATGGAGCCCAGATAGACCCCCTCTCCCCTTCTCCAGCTCCCCAGTGTGGGGACCCACCAGGCTCCCTCCTTTTCCTCTAGACCAGGGCAGGGTGTTCTCTGGAGTGGCTGGGGTACTGGGGTTTTGATGCCTGGTCCTTCCCTGCAGTCCGCTCTGAGGGAGGTGGCGGCCCCCCCCGCCGGCCCGGGCTGACGGCTGTGCGTTCGCAGGTGCTGCTGGACATCTTCACTGGGGTCCGGCTCTACCTGCCCCCCTCCACACCAGACTTCAGCCGCCTCAGACGCTACTTCGTGGCATTCGACGGGGACCTGGTGCAGGAGTTTGACACGGCCTCAGCCACACACGTGCTGGGTAGTGGGGACAAGAACCCTGAGGCCCAGCAGGTCTCCCCGGAGTGGATTTGGGCATGTATCCGGAAACGAAGGCTGCTGGCCCCCTGCTAGGACCGCGGCCCTCCCTTGGCCTGGGCCGCGCTCACTGTGCCCCGGCTGCGGCGGGTGGGCGACGGCGAGGACACGGTGGGAGGGGATGGCCTTTCTTCTCCAAGCAATGCGTCTTCCAGAACCCACCAGCCGTGCTTGGTCTCCTCCCGGCCAGGACCTTGGGGACTTCGGGCTGTGGGTGCCACCAGGGAAGTCCGTGGCTCCTGCTGGTTCACCGTAGATCTTTCCTATCTGGGTGCTGGTTTGGTTGTCTTTTTCTTTTAAAAGAAGCTTTTTTTCATATAAATAAAATATCTTGCAGTTACCCCGTCCTCCACCCCTTCTCCCCATCATCCTCCTAGTGGTAAGGCACAGAGTGACGCTGAGCTGTTGAAGCTCCGTCCGCAGAGCCACCTGCCCCTTTACTTGCAGGCTCCTTTTAAAGTTATATTTAAAAGATTGCCCTCAGAAATGCTGCTTCTATTTGGCAGGACTTGTATTCAGCTTGACCCTTCCGCCGGGAATGAAGCCTCCTTTGAAAGAAAACAAAATGAATTTTATGACTTAATTCTCTTGTGTTCTCTTACAGGGTGTGGGTCCCAGTTTGAAGGGAGGGAACCAGGATCAGGTAGGAAAACGGGTCCTTTATAAAGAAAAGGGAGGTTATTGGAGCTACTCCTCTGGGGGATACAGAACTCCAGGAGGTTCTGCCTCCCCCAAATCTGGAAACGAGACTGGTCTTTAAGATTAAAAAACCCACTTGAGGACAAAAGGCTCCCGTGCCACCCGAGGCTGGTTTATTGGAATAAATGGCAAACAGTTTCGTGGAGAGGAGTGCTGTTCAGTAGAACTTTTTGTGGCAATGAAAACACCCTGTAAATCTTCACTGGCCAAAACAAACCAGACACGCTTAGCCACACGTCAGGTGCTCAGCAGCTGACAACTGAGGAACTGAAGTTTTGGTTTCACTTCGGCCTTGACACGGTCACGTGTGGCTACGGCCAGTGCGGGGCCGGGCCTGGTTCACACCTGAGTTACTCAACACGTGGGCCTCCGTCCGCCCCGGATCCGCAGGCTGCTGCCAGGAGCAGACGGACTCGGGCTACCTTACGTGAAGCGCCCGGCACAGGGCCTGGCACGCAGTCGTGTCGAGCTGGGCCCGGGCCTCTCCCTCCCCGGCCGCACGCCGGCCTGTCGCTGTCGCGCTCCTGGCTGGGGCAGGCCCGCTAGGTGGTCCCCTCCTTACAGACTGGCTCCCTGGAGTTCATTTCTGCTGACTCGTGAGAGTCCGTTCTTTTTCTTGCTGTCAACAGGTTGCCAGGCTTGTTTGTCCATCCCCTGTGAGTTAAGGTAATGAGACTCAACCTCTGAGACTCAACCTCTGGAACACATTTTGGGTCTGGGCCTCTAAGACAGGACCACTGCCTCCCCCAGCCCTCCAGTGTGCTCGGCTGAGGTAGTACTCCGCCGGAGGCTGCTGGCCGGTCAGCCCGGACGCCAGCTCTGACCCAACCTGGGTCTCTCTACCTGCCGGCTAAAATGTGGGGAGGAAGGGGCGGGGGGGCTGGCACTGCCCTGACTCTGGCCCAGCACGTTGGTGTTTTTGAATAGGCCCCGTTCAGTCTAGCATGAGTACACAGAGTAGGACCGTCTTCATTCCGCCCTTTGTGGAGACAAAAGCCGCTCCTTTGAGCGCTGACCTACATAAATTTCCATCCCCCTCTCGAGCCTCCTCAGGCCAAGCCGCCAGACCGGGCAGCAGAACAAAGCATTCCCTTTGGGATTCTGCCAAAGGACACGGTCACTGCCCTCTGACCCGGCTGCCCTAGACCCAGCCCCCTGCCCTGACTGGCGGCTTACACTCGGGGTGCAGCCCCGCGGCCCTGCCGGCGGCGGGAGCAGCTCAGGAGTGAGTAACGCGGCCTTGCTGGGTGTTCTCTCCAGTTCCCTGTCCGAGGTGTTCGGTCTCTTTCCTTCCGGTCCTTTCTCAGGCGTGTTTTTCTTTGCTGCCGATATTATACTGTCTGTACAATCCTCTATTTCCACGGACACCCCCCCCGCCCCGGGCGACAGCATCTTACACCTCCCCAGCACTGCGCTCGAGGCCTGCCCTCCTTTGAGCCTTTGTTTTCACGCTGCTGGTTGGCAGTGGATGGTAGGTCGTCCTGGGTGCCCAGCGGGTCAGCTGCACAGAACAAGAAGGCCAGAGTGCTGCAGCTCAGCCTCCAGCCTTCACAGCCTCCGGGCAAGATTCCGTCCTCTTCTCCCTTCAAGTCCCAAGGCAGATCTGCACATCCTCAAGCTCTCCCCACATAGGTCTGTGCGCACACCAGCTGTAGAGCTGTATCTGAAAGGTACCAGCTGTCTCCCGGGGTCACCTGCAGCCTTAACTGAGCACGCTGGCTGGCCTTCGATTCCGCTCTACCCACATCTCTAAGGCCCATCTCTCCACGATAAGTGTCAACGGCTGACCTCACTTGGTGTTTCTTTCTTGGTCCTAAGGCTGGTCCTTTTGCTACACAGTTCCCATCCTCTTCTAGGCTATGCCATGGCAGCTCCCACATACTAGTTGTGAGATCTTGAGCAAGTCAAAACACTACCGAACTTCGGTTTCCTCATCTGTTGGAACAGGAATGGCCGAATGGCCACATGGCCCAAGCACCTCCACAACTAATGCGGTCTCTCAAGAGCCTGGGACCAGCATGTGGTCTGTCAACTCTCTTTGGCAGTCTGAACTGTCAGACCTCTGGTGTCCTCCACCAGATGAGACAGGCATCTGTAGTGAAATTTTATTACAAAATTATAAAGCAGAGCTCTGTAACAAAAAAAATACACATTTGGGTTTAACACCCAAGGAAGTCTGAGAGAATCTTAATATAAGCCACATCTGAAAGATTTCAACAAATTTATACAATATACACGGATTCCTGTACAGCTTAATTGTCACTAGCTTGGATCCAGCTATTCCAAGGCATTATGAACGGGTCAGCTCTCCCAAGTCTTAAAACAAGTCTCAGATGAAATCTCAGAACGATCACAGCCAAAGCTACAGAGTAATTGGAAGAATTAAGATGTTGCATGATAATTAAGACCAAGGATCCATGAGGGGCAAGGGAGAGCACTCAGTTACAGTGTTCTCTACCTAGGTTAGAGAGTAACTGAAATGGGATCCCAGCCTTTATTTGGTGTAATAATGATGAGTAACAACAAATCAGGGTTGTTAGACACCTTTTTTCCTGAATGGAAACCTTCACCAAAAGAGATCGAGAGACTTTAAAGGCAAGTTTTCTCCAAACTGAGCAAATGATATCAGTTCTAATTTTTAACTGAGATTACTAAACAACCTTCAGGATATTATTTTTAACTTCTGTCTAGGAGGGAATGTGGGAGGTAGGGAGAGGTAAGGCCTCAGCAGTGAAAAGCTTTAAGTAGGGAGAGAGCCAGCTTCTGCCCTGAAGTTATTACTAGACCGTAACTGAGTTGCATATATATATATGTAGACCTGTTTCACAGCGGAATCGAGAAGTAGCTGAATCCTCCGCTAAACTGGTAGGCATTGTAAACTGTAGTATGTACTGTCCAGCAAAAAGGTGAAAGAGGTCCTCTTCGCAGACCTCTCTCTCGATTCCCCGGATTTCTACAAAGGCTGTCCCAGAATCAAATCATCCAGGACTTGGTGTAATGTCAAGGTAAGTGGCCCAGTGTGCAACTGACAACTACTTTATGAAATAATTTCATTCCTCCGAAGGGGAACAATGGTTGATAATGGGGGAAAGCCAAAGTATGTCTGTACCAATAAGCAGGTCCCCTTGGAGGTTTCCTACTGTTTTCCAAAGTCCTGACTGGTTCCAGTCTGAGAGAACTTGACTGCACAGCAGGGGGGATGGTGTGGGAGGTGGCCTGCCAAGGCCCTCAGGTGCTTAGGGGTTGCATAGCTCACCCACAGGTAACGGCAGCACACACAGCTCTTTCTGATAGCACGTGTCTGTTCTTGGCTAAGCTTCTCCAGCAAACTTAAGCCCTTCGGCTCTTCCAGTGGTAGAACCACCCTAAGAGGGCTCGAGAATATCCTCTAACTTATCGTACGGTCTTTCCTAAAGGGCCTGGAGAATGCTTCTTCCAGACCAGCCCTCAAGTCAGTAGGCTGAGAAATGAAATGGGAGCAGGGAGTCCCCACTAACCTGGGGAATTAAGACTTGCAGCTGTCTACCCCAGGGCTGAATCCAGTCTCATTCAGGACCTTCAGATATCCCTTAGCTGTTCAGTTTTGGTCTCCAGGAACTTCACGAAAAGTGTAGCTAGAGAAGAGCAAGGCTCCTTGCCTTAGTCTTTATGCCTTCGGTGAGACCCTGTTTAAAACTTCCGTGGGAAAGAGAGGGACATCATTCTCAGGGGAAAGTGGTTTGCAATTCCTTTGTGTTGGAGAAGTCAAAGTTAAGCAGGAAGCCACTGCTTCCACCCAAAACTTCCCCTTTTCTCGTAAACTAAAATTAAGGATGGTGCACAGGCCCTAAACTAAAATTGATGGCGCACAAGGCCCTAAGAGCAGCAGAGATGATCCCCGGGCCATCTCACACACACGACTCAAACTTCCCTGCAGATGCTTTGCTGGCTCCCAAGGTTCGGTCAGGAGACTCACTGCTTCCAATCCCAGCACTTAAGGAAGCAACTATAAATGACTTTGAAATTTTTCAATAGCATTTGTGTTTCACTTCTCACCAGAGAAAGTTTACTGGTCCAAATTTAGTCCTAAGGAGGATCACTATTGGTCTGGTAAGCTAACATCTTTTTGGTCTGAAGAAACAAATGAATTTTAGGCAATGCAGCAAGAGACTAGCAAAGCTGGTTAAAGCACAGAAAGCCAGAGAGACCAGAAATAAATCCAAATGTGCTGGGGAGGAAGAGAACCTTTTCTACCAGGACTTCTGACAGTTGGAATTCAGACAGGCGGCTCGGGGATGGCCGGGGTGCAGGGGGAAGGGGGGAAGATCTGGTCCAAGTTCTGGAAAAGTCCTCTCTTGATCAATTACCATCATTACCCCAAGACCACTGGAACAGGAACTTGCCCACGCGATCTGTACCAGTTCCCACCAGCCTCGGGCTCCGCCGGCCGAAAGGTGCGCCGCCGAGGCAGGACAGGCACGCCCAGAGGTGACCGCATCTTTGCTCGCAGATTCTCTTGTTAGCCTGCCCCTCTGCAAGCTGGCCAATCTGGAGCCCAGACCCTTCCAGCTCCGTCCCTGTAAGGCACTGAAGAAGCCGGCACAGCCCTCAGGATCGGAAGACATGCACGGCTCGGATCACATACTGCCGGCAGATGGGACACTCGTTCATGCGCTTGCCGCACTTGGTGCAGGTGACCATGTGGCCGCACTCCAGCAGGACACAGTCAATGGGCGAGTCCATGCAGATCCTGCACAGGTTCTCCTCCACGCTGGGCGGCACCGCTCCGCCTGGACAAAGAGGGCAGAGAAGGGGTGGAGGGGAGAGGACACCATAAGTGCAGGGGGTGGCGGGGGGACTGAGGATGGAGAGAAGGGCATGCTGCGGACACACCCCCAAATCCACACACTGCCCTCAGCTAGAACTCCAGGTATCAGCCCCCCCGCTGCCTGTTTCAGCCACACCTCTACTGGCCAAGCCATAGAGGTGCAGAATAAAGTACTTGGAGATCAAATACAACCCAGAACAGGACAGCTAAATAAGGCAGAGTCCTCAAGGCTTCAAAGAATTTTCAGACAGTTGAGGCTGTAATATTGTAAGTAAGTGGCACTTAGGGACTCATCATCCCCTGAGGCAGAACATGCTGAAAAGATAAAAACTGGTTCTAAAAAGTGTGATACCAATGGAACTGTAGTGAATGGCTCATGAAGGATGGCAAGGCTGCTCAGTAAACCTATCCCCAACTGAATACAGCCAAGGATCCTGGGGGGCCCCTGTGCTGTCCCACAACCTTCCCCAGAGCTTCCTCTGAGGAGGCTTCCTGGTGGAAGAGCCCAGCAGAGATCACGGCTCCCTCTTCTGTGCTACCCCCACCCCAGCTTCTCACATGGCATTAAAATGTCTAACTACTTGGCTCCCCCACGACCCTATGAGCTCATTTCTGCAACTATATACTTAGTATTTGTTGGATGCTCTGAGGTCAGATCTTCCTCTTTGAATCCCTAAAATGCCAATCATGTGGTAGGTATTCTCAGAATGTCTGCTAAATGAACATCTCCCAAGGGAGTCCGAACAGCTCACATTCGTAGAATGCTGTGCCAGGCAGGGTCCTAAGAGTCTTGCATATTTTAACTCTTTTTGAATCCTCGTGAAAACTATGAAGTACTCATTACTCATTTTATAGACTTGAGGCCACTGAGGCCAAGGAGTTAAGTGGCTTGCCCAAGGGCACACAGCTGCTAAGCAGAGCCAGGATTCAAATCCAGGCAGGCCTTCTGGGCAAGTGGCCTGAGGACAGGGACTCTCAAATCAGTATTAACTACTCAGTGCACAGAGTTCTCAGTAACAGCTGGCTGGCTTGTGTGAGCGGGGAGGTGCAGAGGGCATGGCCAGTATCCTATTTTAGTGCAAACAGAAAAACCTTCACGTCCAACAATGTAGCCATCCCCAGCAGGTTTTAAATGGTGGCCTGAAGCCCCAGGTGGGGCTCCATGCTCAGTGCAGAGTCGGCTTGAGATTCTTTCCCTCTCCCTTCCCCTCTGCCCATCCCCCTACCCTGTACACTCGCTCTCTCGTTCTCTAAAAATAGTAAAATCTTTAAATTGTAGCCTGAACCAGGGAGCCATAAGTAGGGAGCTGGCTTCATACCAGTCACCTGTCCCACTCCACAGGGGAATTCTCTGTACTCTGCTGCCTGGCACTTTCTTCTGCTTCCTGGACTATTCAAAAAGTCAACACTTAGGGAGGCTAGCTGTGAAAGGCAGTGAAACCGATTTACCCCTCTGGAGCAGCTGTTGGCCCTAACAGGGGTTTGGAAAAGGGCTGAACTGTACGTATAACTGAACTGGAGTGAATTATAGAATATCGTATTAATTTTCTTAGGAATAACAGACTCAACCGACTCAGTTACCAGTATTCCCCCAGGGAATCAAAAAAAAGGCGGCAAGGGCGCCTGGGTGGCTCAGTTGGTTGAGCGACTGCCTTCGGCTCAGGTCATGATCCTGGAGTCCCGGGATCGAGTCCCACATCGGGCTCCCTGCTCGGCAGGGAGTCTGCTTCTCCCTCTGACCCTCCCCCACTCATGTGCTCTCTCTCTCTCTCAAATAAATAAAATCTTTAAAACAAAACAAAACAGGCGGCAAGACAGCAAGTGGAACAGCCCGATCTTGGTACTGGGGAGGGGGGACTAGAACCCACAAGGGTTTTGGGGAGCCAAGAAATCAACTCTTCAGGATTTATCAGCCGGAAGACTGCCCCATTCTGAGCAAAAGGCCATTTTGCCAAATAACAAATCTGGAGTCTTCTGAAAGTTTTAAAATGGTTTGCAGGCCCCCAACACTACTCTGAGAACATTCTCTCTTGGGGGAAGAGCTCACAACCACACAGCCTTAAAGCTTTCAAAAAGACAGAAGGTATTTCAGAATGAAGCCCAGACCCAGCCAGATGCCTGCAGTGCGTCCTGGGGTCCCCGAAGGCCCCGTGGTGGTCTTGAACACACTGATGGGTGTGTGGCAGCTGAGGTGGTATATGTGCCTCGTGTCCAGAGAGCACACAGGTGACCCCTTTCCTGCTCTGTCCCCAGAGCAGCTCTAGCCACCGCCCAGCCCTGTACAAACAAGGCTCAGGTCACCTCCCTTTATTTTTGGTTGGTCCCAGAAGTTGTCAAGCATCCCAAGTGATCTCCCTGAAAGTCCACAGGGACCCTCCCCACTCGGACCAAAACGGAGTGAAAACCGTAGGGGAAGGAGTGCCGTAGCAGCAGGGGTATGAAAAATGAACCGGATGTGACACATGCCACCACTCACTTTGCTAAATATTTTACAAATGCTCACTCCTGAGCTCTGGCAGCCCCAAGACATGCAAATCAAGCTGTCCCTGGGTCTGCTGCCACTCTTCACCCTTCCTGGTGAGGCGAGAATGAGGATTTTTAAAGATGCTGAGAAGCCCTGCTTCCCCGTGCATTTCCCCCAACTCACTCTCTGGACGCCACTACGCTTAGAATTCTCAGACTGCTAAGAGGAAGCAGGGTTGGCGGAAGGGAAGGGCCGCAGGGCTCAGAGCCTAAGCACGGTTCCAAGCAGAAGCAACTACGTACCGTTTTGGTCTTCAGCACCACACACTGAAAAGGAAAGAGAAAGAAGAGGTCTGCATATGCGACGGCGTGAAGAAAGTCTCCCACCAGCCCGTCTAACTGCCGCACTCGGACTGCTCCCCTGGCCTGGGAACCCGGCTGGCCGAGAGCCCGGCCGGACGCCCGCCCTCCCCTCCTATGCTGAGAGCTTGCGCACAGCCCCGGCCGGTGTGTCTGGTCCGGTCTTCGAGAAAGGGATTCCGCCGGCTCGCGTGAACAACACTGCCAAGTAGGCAGGACACTGCCTGGGCACGGTACCCTTTTCTATCGCTTCTGAAGCCCGCGTTAGAACCGACTGTTCCAGTCAGCCAAGGAGTCTGGATGGAGTGCCCCGGTGGGGCCATGTCCTGTTCCCCAGGACCTCACAACTCTATGGAGATTCTGGGGACAGCCCCAAAGGGAAGTGAGTCTGACTAGAGGACTGGTCAGACATCCCCAACTCGGATGAACCAGTGGGACAGGAGAGCCTGGAATCGGACTCCAACCACTAAAAGCAGGCAAGGAATCAAAATGCTGATTGCAGGAGCTAAATCGGTCGGGGAGGGGAAGGTTCTGGGTAAAATTTTAGGAAATGAGTTTAAAACAGCCAAATACACTCCTCTTCTGCAGGACTTCTCTAGAGACCTCTACTATTTACCAGGAAGACCTAGTTTTCTTCCCCAAACTCAATTAACCACAAACCTAGACAACTTACCTTACTGGGCATTGCCTAAAAATGATACTGTGTAGAATCCTTTGGGAAAGGACCATAGGGAAAGCCCAGGCTCAGGCAGCACAGATCTATTTCCCTTGTACCATGGGTTCACTTCCCCGTCTCCCAACTGTTGAGAGCAGTACTGCTGAGGTACTAGTGGGGACGGCAGGGTGACACGGGGTGGGAAAGGCTACGGGATCAGTCCAGGAAATCTTCAGTGACACCCAGGCTCTACACTAAAACGGTAATGCCAGGGGCGCCCGGGTGGCTCAGTCAGCTGAGCGTTCACTCTTGGTTTCGGCTCAGGCCATGATCTCAGGATTGAGCCCCGAGTTGGGCTCCACACTCAGCGGAGTCCGCTTGAGACCCTCTCCCTCTGCCCCCCCCCTACATTCATGCTCGTGCTCTCCCCCCTCAAATAAATCCAAAAAAAAGGGGGGAGCGGGTAGTGCTAATAATGGCTATTTCACAGGCAGCCCTGAGGACGGGATAAATGTTTACGGAGCCTAGCCCGGTCCCGGCACCCAACTTAAATGGCAGCTACTATTAGCCGGTGCCAAGGTGGAAGGTGACTCCTTGCTTGGCTAAGCACACAGAAACCCCGTCAGGCTGCAGAGTGACAGCAAGCACCCCCCAGGCAGCGCCTCACCCAGGTGCTGGAGCCCCTTCTGGTCCTTGTACAGCCGCGTCACCCTCTCCATCAGCTCCCACTTCTCGCAGCAGCCCTTGTAGTTGACGAAGTTGCGCGCCAGGATCTCTTTCAGCTGCCGCACGGTCAGACCTTCAATGTCCTCCAAGTCGGTGAGGTCAGACAGAGAGGCCCGCCGGCCCGGGGCGAAGCCGTCCTCTGAGTCGACAGACTGCAATGGCAACGGCGGGATGGGTGGGCTCAGCTCTCACCTCCCAAGCTCCCTCTCCGAGGACCCCGGAGCACTCGCCAGGCCGTGCCCGCAGGGACTGACCTCAGGAAGAGCGGGAGCGGAGGCAGGAAGAGTGCCGGCATGGTGCTCTGCACGGCCAAAGAGGCCACATCTCTTCCTGACCCGTGGTTCCGGGCTCGGGCACGGCCACAGCCCCCAACCAACCCATCAGTGGGACGAGTAGAAGGGGCAGCAGTGTGAGTCACATGGCCCTGATTCTGACTCCTCCACGGACTGATGCTAAACACTATGGAGCCAGTTGCTCCCCGGCCTCGGCCTGTCTGCCCCTCCATACAGGAGACCCAGCAGTCCCACCGCACCGGGTTCCTGTAAAAACTAGCACAAGAAACCAGCGAGCCTGATGCCAGTCTCTGCTCTCCCTGCTGCTTCCTTGTCGCAGGGGCAGACTTCCCTGGCGAGCACGCCTCTGTACGCAACCTTGACCACTGCTTCGCGGCCCCGCTGGCGCTACCCGCTGGCTGGACTACCATGGCTGAGGCCTGACCCCTGCTCATCCTTCCTCCTGATTTTCCGACCTCCTTCCCCTGACGATGGCTACTGTGTGCTAGCAGCAGACGAAAAGAACAAGATTTGCACAGCAGCACCAGGAGCCCGCCCATCGGCAGCTTACAGGAAATCAAGAGACTAGGAACGAAGGGGCCATGAGGCTCCCCGGTCTCCACTGGGAGCTCACTACTCTGCCCCTAACAACTGACAGCTTCGAAGGCTAATCTGGAAGGCTAACACTAAGCCCACCCCTGACAACAGAACTGTAGGACTGTCATCACACACAGATTCTTCTGCGCATCTGAGTCTGCTGAGAGGGTCCTAATCACCGCCTACCACCACCAGAGAAAAGAGCAAACGCAAAGGCACGGACCGGAGCAGAGGCCCCACCTGGGTCTCATCCTCAGCAGGTGCTCTGGCTGTGCTCTCCAGGTAGACGGGTTCCTCTTGGTCCTGAGACACATGGCCATTGGCCTGTGGGAAGAGAAAGGTGCCATCACACGCACAGAGATGCGGGCCTCTTCCCAGCTCATTCCACATCCAAACATGTTGCCATCTCCCCAGGAACCTGGTGTCTCGAACAATAGCATTACAGAAGCCTGCTCCCTAGTACCAACTTTGTCGGGCAGAGACATGACGCAAACAGATTTCAACTCCAAAACGAGAAGGTCGCTAATTCTGCTCCCCACCAGGATGGCATGAGCGGCCACTCACCGTCAGTGTGGTCTCAGCTCGAACAGTCCGAACGCGAGGAAGAGCACAAGTCCACGCCACTGCGGGACTGCTCTCTAACTGCCATCCGGTCTCTCCTGGACACTGAGCCCACACCGCCCTCCCCATTCACTCCCACCCACCGTTCTGGGCTCTGTCCCGAGCAGCAATGGGCACCGCTTTCTTACAGAAAGTTCATACCATGTCTTCCTGCCTCCACGCTACATCTCCCTGGCTTCCTCCTCTGACAGAGGAAACAGTTCTTAGTCCCTCACCACTCTGTCCAGTCACTGCTCCACCATTCTAGAAATGGGCTCCAACCAGCAGCGCTCACTAGTACTAAGAACTATCTTGAAGCCTGGTCAAAAATTATTTTAACGCACCTAAGCATCTATTAGCCTAAAACTATAAAGACAGACGTCTATGCTTAAGGAGTTTGGAATTCTAACTTCTCAAAAGGTTTTGCCAAACAGTAGTTCAAACTGTGAGCCTCCTCGTCCCATCACCCTTTAAGCCACAAACCCCTTCACCAGACACTCTTCACCGACTGCTCCCTCCAGGCAAAGGGGCTGGTATGAGCCCGGAGCAAAGACGTGTCTGAGCTCACAGGCCTTTCCTCTAGACTCTCAGAACACCAATAAAGGGAACAGTCCCAGGAAACCAGTCACCCATGGCCCCAACCACTCATTCCAGATTAGAATGCCTAACACAGAGTTGGTTAAGAGGCAAATAACTATAATGGAGATAAAAGGAGAAATGACCACCATCATCCAAAATGCCAAGTGGTCAGAGGAGCACGCATACAGCATACGTGTACGGGGATGCATCCCACACCATCTCCCCTTAGCTTTATGGAAACGTGGCACCCACCAGTCTCCTGGTGTTACCTTGGAGTTACAAAGTCTCTCCAAGCCTAACCTGTTCCTAAAGAAGGGCTTCTGTATGTCCTTTTTTTTTTTCCTAGGAAGAGAAACTGGAGGTCCCACTGCAAAGCATGCTCTTGTCTCTTCAGTTTGCCTACTGGCTAAATTAAAATCTCTTAAATCGTATCTGTCCACCATCTTGCTTCCTCCACCCACTTCTTTCCCCAGCAACCACTGCCAGGGCACTAGGGGTAAAGGGCAAGAACTCTGGGGGGCAGGCACCCCGGGCAGATCGGCATCCTAGGTGCGGGTAGCCTGCACAAGTCACTTGACTTCCCCACGTCTGTTCTCCTGGCTTGACAAACGCAGATCTCACCGGGACAGGGGATGCGAGCTGACACAAAGGACCCGATGAGATCTGGCGCCTGCGTGGGACCCGCAGCTGAAGTCTGGAATTTCTGGTTAACGACAGGAAATTTAGAACCCCCTGCTTTGCAAAATCCACCTGAAGGTTCTTCAGGGAAAAACAATTCCCTCCAGTTATGCCCTGGGCCCCCCCAGACAGAGAGGAGTGCTCCACGGAGCCGAGGGAGGAGCCCGCGTGGGAGGCGGACGCCGGGCACAGCTCGCCTCGGGCCGCCAGGGGAGCGGAGTGCGGCCCGGGCTTTATGCCCCGGTGCCCGCCAGAGCTGAATCAGGGGCCCGGTGCTCGCACACCGGAGGTGGTGGCCAGCCACGCCGCGCACAACCCTGGTGCTGCGCCAGCCGGACGGATTTCCCAGCTCTTCAGAGCTGCTGTCACGCCAGCCGGTCCTCCCAACAGCCTGCCAGGAGCCACAGTGCCCTGGGATTACTAGCCCCATTTCACTGCTGAAGGCTCGAATTTTGCCCGAGGTGACCAAAGAGTCAGCGACAGATTGGTCCGAATGCCCCAGCTACGGCCCAAGCCACATACACCAAAGGGTCACTGAGGCACTGAAGTCTTATCTATGGGAGGCCATCAGCCCTCACGCACTGGTTACGTCTCCCGGCCTCACCAGAGCCCAAAAGCTGCTTTGCCCGTCTATCCCGCTCCCGCGGGGGCCTTCTGAGGGCACCCGCCATTCTGCACGGCCCCTGCGCAGTCCGCAGCCCAGCCAACGGGCCGCTCTTCGCTGACCATTTCTGAGCGCCCCCCCACCCCAGGACGATGACAAGGCAACTTCCGGTTCGAGAACGTGCCAACCATGACCTGGCCCAAGCGGTGACTGGCCACAGAAGCCGTGACCGCCCCCCCTTCCGTCGACATGTGCCTTTCCCTCTGCGCCCTGTGATGGTTCCCTACCCGCTAAGAAGACCTTAACAAAGGTAAGCAGGAGGGCAGTCTGAACAGAACAAAATTTAGAGAGTTAACAGTGAGTTTTCTCAAAATGTTTCTGGAACGAGTTTTTCAAAAATGACTAGCTGGGATAGGTATGTATTAAAAACATCAAAAATACCTGGTACCATGCATGATCACCTCTGAAAAAAAACCCAAACAGGAGTCTGAGGTCCAGAAAACATCCCTGCAGCAGTAGGCAGAAGGGCCTCCCCTGATCATACCACCCCCACCCCCCACGCAGTGCAGGCAGGGGAGCAGACTGAGCCCACAAAGCGGCAGACACGGGCAGGGGCCGCAAACCCGACGCGTACCTGCTGGCTTTCCTGAGCCGGGGCCGGGGACACAGACGTGGCTTGTGTGGGTGAAGAGGGGAGGCTCGCCGAGGTAGGAGGTACTGTGCCGGCATGAGGCTGGGCCAGGAAGGCCTGCTGCTCGGGGAAGTCCGGGGACAAGGGGGGGGCGCGAGTCCTGCCCTCCTGCTGGTCAAGCACCAAGAGCACCAGCTCCTCTTTCTCTCGGCACACTTCGGTAGAGATGTCATGGAGGCTGAGATAGTCCCTCAGGTCCTTCACCTTCATCTTCATGAGCTCCTCCCGCCGAAAGGCTGTGGCTCGGACCCGCTGGCAGAGGAGGCAGAGGTGGGGGCCGTTCCCCACTTGGCTTGAACAGGTCATGCAGAAATTCTTCTTGCAGTCCAGGCAGGTCTGCTGCTTAGACCAAGAGGCAGAGGGAACCATGTCAGACTGAGAACAAGACAGTGGGAGGGGGGCTCAGGGCCGCCATGCCGAGCGGGACTCCCCTGATCACTCCTGCCAGTACGAAGCTACCTCCTTACGTCAGAGTGCAAGCTACCTTGATTTCAGTAAGCACCACTCAGAGGTGGCACACCCCCCCCGTAGGCACCTGTGTGCCCACATCCAGGACACTACATTCATTATTCCAGTTGAGACTTACTTTTTTCATTGCAGATAGAGAAACAGAGGGTTTCGATTCTAATCAAAAAAGCCCACATTTTCATTTAGTCTGCCTCCTCCATTTTTTTATGGTGTCACCTTGGGTGTGTAACTTAGCCTCTCTGGCCCTCAGTTCCCTCATCTGTAAAATGGGGGTGATGACAGTACCTACATCTCAGGATTGCCCCACAGTTAAGAGACAACGCATTTAGCGTATGTGACACATGATTCTTCAGGGTAAGTATTAACTCTTTTAATTATTATTGTTAGGAAACACGAGCTAATTTTGAGAGCCAGGATTCAAATCCTGAACTATGATTTTTTTCTACTTTATTGCTGAGAATAGAAAGCAAATGCATAAGTACGATGGTGATTATTATTACTATTATTGATTAAATTTACTGAGAGGCTACTAGGTGCTAGAGCTTGTCATTTAATTTTCAAAGCAACCCCGCAAAGTATTACTCTATCACTGTATCACGTATTAACATACATCACTGGGGCGCCTGGGTGGCTCAGACGGTTAAGCGTCTGCCTTCAGCTCAGGTCATGATCCCGGGTTCCTGGGATCCAGCCCCGCATCGGGCTCTCTGCTGAGCAGGAAGCCTGCTTCTCCCTCTGCCTGCCCCTCCCCCACTGCTTGTACTCTATCTCTGTCAAATAAAAAATAAAATGTCTTAAAAAAAAACCCACATCACTAATAATTACTAATGTACCTCCCTATGTCACAGACAAAGCAAGCAAGGCCTAGAGAGATGAAGCATCGCACTCAAGGGCGGGCAGGGAACAGCAGAGCTGGGGTTCACGCTCAAAGCCTGTCCCTGTGGAATGCCCACAGTCACGCCCTTCCCACCAGGCCACGCTGCCTGACTCGGCCCCGTCCAAGCCGACAGCAGGACCCAGTCCAGGGCCTGGCTCTCCATCGCCAAACCCCCGCCCGGTGCCCCATCCACAGAGGCTGTGCCCAGGCTCCCCCACCCCAGGAAGGCCCACTCAGAGCACCGGGAATCCAGTGGCACAGAACAGCGTATCCAAGACACACTCAGACAGCTACGGGGACGGGTAAGGGGTGGAACCTCTGGAGCCGATCAGGGAGCTCGTGGTTTGTGCGCGCACAGGTCTCAGCCCGCAGTCGGCACACAACAGCACACGCCACACCACACCAGCGCTCGCTCCTGAGCCCGCACAGTGACATCGGACTGAGCTCTGCTCCAGCCGAGCGCAGCCGCACTCCCACAGCAAAGGGAGTTCCTGGGCACACTGGGATGGTCCCGGGAGCACACTCACCAGTCCTTTAAAGAAATGAAGAACTTTTCATCCTCTGGTGACTTGAGCATTAACCTATTTCTGCTCCCTCTTTTCTAAGTAGGGAAAACTGAATGCAGAGTAACGAGAATTCCCGGGAGACTGAGATTCTCATCACCGAAATCGGACTCCGGCGCAGGGCTGGCAAAGGCTCCACAGCTGAGGCAGTGGTGCCCGGCTCCGTCCAGGAGTCCTGCGTGTTGACGGGGAAACGGGCAGAACGTTCACCACCCACGTGTGACTGTGAATACTGAAAGGCGTTTCGAAAGGACGCGTATCAAGCTCCCTCACTCTCTACAGTTACAGCCAGACCACAACACGCTTAGAGGCCGACTTAAAAGGACGCAGGGCTGCACTAGCGTCCTAACGGTTCTGGGACCTGCAGCCGCTCAGGTGGAAAAGGACATTTCGGGGTCTTGGGGGTTCCTTTATATCAAAGGCTTTTCTGTTGGGAAATGAAATGCGTTTAGGATGACTGAGAGTGCAATGAAGAGGCTTCAGTGTCAGACGCTGTAGGACATGGAACGTGACTCAAGTCCGTGCAGTCTGACAAGACCTAGCCTGACACAATTAAAAAGCCCTGAGATGCTCCATCAGCCAGATCTAAACAACTCTCTATTCTTTCTTCAAACATGCACGGCTTATTGGAGACAAGACCAGAATGCAAAGGTGGCACCCCAGCTTCTCCGCGTCCCCTGGCTCACCAGGGACTCTGAAGTCGGCCTGCATCCAAAACACGCCCTCTAGGAATAGGACAGCGCTCCAGGCTGAACGCCCAGTTCGCAAAGGAGAAGCTGGCTATCAACACAGACGGGCAGAATGAGCGAAGGAAACTCGTCCGTCTCAACTGAGGCAAACCGCGCGCGACTGAGGAAGCAGGGGGCCTGAAAGATGAATCAGTGGAGCCAACATGCTTGCAAACAAACCGAGAGGACACGCAAACCTCCAGCAGCAAACGGCCGCACCAACTTCAGGGATGCTCCGGGGCCTGCTCGCCCTTGCTCCTCTGCCCTTCCCTCTTCCTACCCGGCCACACACGCATTCCCCAGACTCCTCGGCCAGGCAGAGCTCCTCCTCACCGGCCTTCCTCTAGGCTCCTTCTCTCACTCTTTTTTTTCTTTCTCTTTGTTTCTTCCTTTCTCTCTCTTTCTTTCTTTCTTTCTAAGATTTTATTTATTTATTTGACAGAGAGACAGCGAGCGCAGGAACACAAGCAGGGGCAGAGGGAGAGGGAGAAGCAGGCCTCCCATGGAGCAGGGAGCCCGATGTGGGGCTCGATCCCAGGACCCCAGGATCATGACCTAAGCCGAAGGCAGACACTTAACGACTGAGCCACCCAGGCGCCCCAACATGCTTTTCAACATGCTTAGCATGCTGGTCCCTGAGCCTGGTCACCGTCACTGTCCTCTTCTCTGTTCCCCACTCCACAGACTATAAATGGTATTTTTTAAAAAAAGGTTCAAACAAACCTACGGCAAATTCACGCTGCCTCATTTAAACAAAGGCCCTTTCGTGCTAATTACTCTGCCACTTCGGCCAGCAGTTGTTCCTAGCATTTCTCAGTGTAAAACAATGAAAACAGCAAGATCTGTGACTACCCAACAGACTCTAGATGCACCTGAGGAGTCCTTGAAACAACCACCTTAAATAGAGCAATTTCTGGGGAGCCTGATGGCTCAGTCATTAAGTGTCTGCCTTCGGCTCAGGTCAGGATCCCAGGGTCCTGGGATCGAGCCCCGCATCGGACTCCCTGCTCAGCGGGAGGCCTGCTTCTCCCTCTCCCACTCCCCCTGCTTGTGTTCCCTCTCTTGCTGTGTCTCTGTCAAATAAATAAATAAATAAATCTTTAAAAAAAAATAGAGCAATTTCTTCATCTATAAAATGGGAACAAATAATAGTATATATTTTGTTAAAGATTCAAAGAGAGAAGACACGTGAAATGCCAAGCTCAGTGCCGGGCATGTGACAAGTCACCCTGGGCCTCCTTCCATTTCACCTCAGATCCCAAAGCCACCCCCTTGTCTCCATCCCTGAGAAGACTGAGGCCATGCGGCACCAAGCTCCTTCCAGTCCCTGCTTCGGCCTCCGTCTATAGACTCAACCTTCCAGTCTCAGTGTAAAGGGAGCAGCACCGCAGCTTGCCGTACCACAGTCCCCTGCGACCCGCAGCAGCCTCTCTGGTGGTGTCCTCACAGTGACCGGGGCAGCCAGGCGCATCACGACAAAGCTCTGCTACGTGCCCAGCCTCACTGCACTACAGCGAGGCGCAGGCAAAATGCCAATCCTCCTTCAGCTTGCGGGTACAAAAGGGCGGTTGTTCAGCACTGCAAGCTGCAAGAATCTGGACATGCTGAATGTCTTCTGGGAGACAGCCTGAGAGTTTAAAGAGCTGGGTTTGAATCCTAGCTCTGCCATTTAATAACCATGTGATCTTGGGCCACTACCTATGTAGCCGGAAAAGGAGGAGTATTTCCATCTCTCTTATGCCATTTATCAGGAACTTGACAAATACAGTTTCTTTCTTTCTTAACTGTTACACTCTAAATCTCAGTGTCTCATATGTAAAATGGGAGTTTAGGGACCCTAAAACCTCTACCATAGAGTTACTGTGAGGCTTAAATGAAACCAAAAGATCTAAATTGCTCACAACAGTCCCTAGCATACAGCACATAGCTTAAAAAGTAGCTTTTCAGGGCGCCTGGGTGGCTCGGTCATTAGGCGTCTGCCTTCGGCTCAGGTCATGATCCCAGAGTCCTGGGATCGAGCCCCGCATCAGGCTCCCTGCTCGGCAGGAAGCCTGCTTCTCCCTCTCCCACTCCCCCTGCTTGCATTCCCTCTCTCGCTGTCTCTCTCTAAAACAATTTTTAAAAGTAGCTTTTCCTCTCAAATTTCCCATCACTGCCACTTTAACCTCACATCCAGGGCTACAGACCTCTCTGTTCTGCAGAAGAATGCAGAATGCAGGTCAGGGTTCACCCTCAGCCCCGGTCGTGCTTGACCCCATTGGAGAATGGGCTGCCTCTGGGCGCTGGCACAAGGATGGCCCCCACCCACACGCCATCACCCAGCCAGTGACTTCCCCTGCTGCTCGCTAATCTGGAAAACACGGCTGCCGAGCATTTCTCATGAAATCGCTACAGGAAAGGAGCCCCAGTCTTTGTCCTGCTGGGGTCTGGATGTACACGAGATGTCCTCGGCACCGCGTGGGATACGAAGACCAAGCTAATCTGCAGTCAGGCGTTCACAACGACAGCTAATGAAGGGAGTGACACCAGTGTCTGCCGCATGCTGCACAGTGCTGGGGCCCTTGGTAGCCCAGCACATGTTATTCTCACAACCCTGTGAGATAGGCACGACAGCTGTACCCCCATTTTAGAGATGGGGAAAAAGAATCTCCAGAAAGGTTAGGTCATACAGCTAGTAAGCAGCAGAGCTGAGGTCTGAATTCAGGCCTGTCTGGGTCCAAATTGACGCTGAGATGCTTTGCTTTTGGGTGGCTTTTCTGTAATGCTTTTGTGAAAGGATCCAGTGTGGGTTACCGGCACCGCATAGG
Source organism: Neomonachus schauinslandi (assembly GCF_002201575.2). Taxonomy (NCBI): domain Eukaryota; kingdom Metazoa; phylum Chordata; class Mammalia; order Carnivora; family Phocidae; genus Neomonachus; species Neomonachus schauinslandi. Next base: position 22,371,190 of record NC_058417.1, read on the forward strand.
CAAAGGCAAGGTGGCAGGCATTGTGGAGGGGTCAGCAGGCTTGCCCGAGGGCTGAGGTTGTAGCCCCTGAGCCCGCCAACAAAGCCAAGAAGTCAACACTTGGGGCGCCTGGGTGGCTCACTCATTAAGCGTCTGCCTTCGGCTCAGGTCATGATCCCAGGGTCCTGGGATCGAGCCCTACATCGGGCTCCCTGCTCTGCGGGAAGCCTGCTTCTCCCTCTCCCACTCCCCCTGCTTGTGTTCCTGCTCTGTCTCTCTCTGTCAAATAAATAAATAAAATCTTTAAAAAAGAAAAAAAAAAAAGAAGAAGTCAACACTCACCTTCCTGGCCGTGTTTGCGAAGTGGGCCCCGCAAGCCTTGCAGCTTGGTTCCGAGCCTGTTGGGGAAGGGAAGGAGCTGTACCCAGGGTTGGAATAGGCCTGCGTCCTGGCTCCCTGGGCCGGTGGGGCCTCCTCAGGCTGTCCATCCAAGCAGAACCAGTTGCAGCAGGTTGCCCACATGATAAAATCTGGTGCAAGGAAGGAAGGGGAGAAAGGTCAGAGTTAAGACACACCTCTGCTCCACTCCCCCATTCCCGAGGGCGCACGTGAGCAGGGCAACTCAGTCCACATCTGCTGCCAGAGTCAGGAGTCGAGGTGAGGACGTGTTTTCGGGGGCCAGAGATTCCTTGCCACCTCCTGCTTCACCACAGTTGCCACTGCTCCCAGGAGGAGAGCACAGACACCTGATCCGCCAGGACAACACGGGATGCCAAGCTGGCGCACTACCTCTGAAAGGTTGCTGGTCCCTGCTGTGGTTTAATCTGAGATCTAATTTTGAATAAAAAATGGCCTTAGCAATTACAAGTGGCCTGAAACCCCCTTTATTCAGGCACATGAACCTGCTCCTAGAGCTCAGAGACATGGAACTTTATCATTCATGTGCACGTGCGCACACGCGTGTGATCCCATATTCACACCAACTGTGTAGAGGAGGGGTATTATCTCCTTTACACGGATGGGGCCACCCAGGCTCAGAGAAGTCCAGGTCACACCGCTAATATACAGAGAACTGAGATTCTGAAAACCCAGGTCTTCTGACCCTAAACCTAACGTTCTTTTCCTAGACCATACCGCCCCTCCTTGATTTTCCCTCCGCCGGCCAGCAGCATGAACTACTCTTATCTTTGTACTTCCAACTCTACCTAAACCTCTCCCTCAGCACCTCTGACACTCTGTTCTGTCTGCTGCCACTACACCATACATTCCTTGAGGGCAGGGTGACTTATTCCTGTGTCTACTGCAGCCTAACAGCCTCGTGCACACAGAAGATGCTCAACTAATGTGGGCTCTCTTGCTGAACAGGTGCCTCGGTGGATTTATTAAGAAGTTTTGGAATAGGATTCCCATTTTACATATAAAATATGGGTACTAGGGACAAAGGGATAGATGATTTTTTAAGATCACAGAAGAAAACCCAATCCCTCAAATGTCAGAATAATCTACAGTTGCAAAACGGTCCACCAAAATGCCAAGCATTGCTGTGATTAAGAGTGTGCTTTTCTCAGCAGACCATGGACATCTGGAGCCTGACCTCTCTGCTTACAGAGATAATAAATGAAACACTTAGTGTTACTGCTCAATCATCAGTTCACACAAAAGAATGGTACCTTCAGCTCTCTGCCTCCTGACTTATGGAAAGTGCCTTTATTAAATCGCAGTTCAGAGACGTGCTAAGCTGGAAAGCACTAACAAGAAGCTGGCTGGTTCAACCTTAGTCATCTCACAGAGGAAGCCAGAGGCCCAGCAGGGGGAACACAGATATAACCTCACACAGCTATAACCTCAGGTCCCCCAATGACTCTTGGGCCTTTTTAGCTTGCAGCACTTCCCGAGACTCCTGATCTAGCATTCACTTTTTTTTTTTTAAAGGGAGAGAGAGAATCTTTTTTCTTTTTTTTATTAAGATTTCTATTTATTTATTGAGAGAGATAATGATAGAGAGCATGAGAGGGGGGAGAGTCAGAGGGAGAAGCAGACCCCCCGCTGAGCAGGGAGCCCGATGCGGGACTCGATCCCGGGACTGCAGGATCATGACCTGAGCTGAAGGCAGTCGCTTAAACAACTGAGCCACCCAGGCGCCCAAGAATTCATTCACTTTTATAGGCAGGTCTGATCCACACCTGTCTCCCCCGCTTGCCTGTGGCCCCCGTATGAAGAGGGACCATGACAGTCGGGTCAGTGCCCAGCAGACAGGTGGCTCAACAAGGACTACTGAATGAATCACGCGATATTTGAATTTTACCTAATCATGTTCATTCTTTCCATTTCCTACACATCAACATTTCTCTCTGACTCACTCTTACTTGTCCAAAGCCTCTAACTTCCCAGAAGACAACTGTAATGAATAGTTCACATGGAATAACAAAGGAAAGAGCAGTTAAACAGATGAGTTCTCTGTTGGCAAGATAAGGGTGATAACAGCAGTGTGGGCCCCCCCCCCCCCGGGAAAGAGGGTTTTTCAATTCTCTAAATCACCTGCTGACAAAAGCATCTGAGGCTGCATATGATAATACAAGGGAATACAGGATCCAGACTCAGAAGACCCGGGCCCAAGCCCCGCTTGACTACATACATCTTTATAACAAGTTCTACCTTTCTGTGCTTTCTCTTTCTCACTGGACATTCTCCAGGCTGTGAGGCACTAAATAAAGATCAGTCGTGGCTCTGAGCATTGTAACAATGCTTCAACTACAGTTTCTCTGGCAAGGCTCAAATAAAAAGGAAACCTAGAGGTGTCCCCACAATTACCATTTGGCTCTCCGGACTCATCCCAAAAAAGGACAGGGAAATCTGTGACAAAATCAGCAGAATGGGTCAAGTAACTGAAGGAGCTGGGGGCAAGGCAAGAAGCAGAGCAGCCTTGGGACAAGGCTGTGGGTGATTTGCTGGCCTCTGTCAGGATCTCCACTCACCCAGGCATGCAACCTTTAGTGAAGCCAGTGCCTTGCTGTTTCCAGTGCTAGGTAAGTAAGGCAGAGAACCTGCCCTTGAGGAGTTCATGGTCAAGGAGAGGAACAAGAAATGTAAAACCCAAACAAATTTCAGAGTAATCAGTGCCTTACCAGAGGTTCGTACAGCATACCGGGGGCTAGGAAGATAGAGACACAAGCAGCTCTTCAGGGGCCGGAGGGGTGACTGGAGAAGACTTCTCAAATGATGTGCCACACATATCCTCCTGTTGGAGTAGCTGGGGATTCATCAGGAAGCCCAGAGTAAAAGGAATTTTCAAGAAAAAGCAAACAGCATGCAACATGGCATTAAAGAAACTACAAAATGTTTGGTTGGGCCAAGAGTAGGGGTGGGATGGATGAGGGCATGGCAGGCAAACAAGCAGCCACGAAAAACCATGGTAAGGAACGTGGACTTTATCCTATAGGCAGTGGGACACAATGAGCGGTTCAAGTAATCACGTTTTGTGATCTTATTTGCATTTTATAGTGGGCACTCTGACAGTAGGCAGGCTGGAAGCAGGCAGCTGGTGTGGCAGAGGCAAGACAGGAGGAGAAAGGGACAGACAGATCTCTGACAGAACTCGTGGGATGTGTCAGTGGATTGAAGCGGTGGAAAAAGGGGGAGAGAAAACAGTCTTGGACGAATCCCAGGGTCTCTGAATTACACAACAGGACACAGAGTGGAATTGTTAACAGGAGTAAGGGACAAAGCCCTCAGGATGAGGCATGTGTCTGTGTGTGAAGGAAGCGGGGCAATTACGATGATGGGTTACATTTTGTACCCGAGGGACTTGCTGGTGGATACACGGCACACAAAGGGAAGAGTCCTGGTTGAGGAGAAAGTCTGGGAATCCTCAGACCACCAGAAACATGAAAAGCCGGAACAGGGCAAAAGACTGACTGGACATTGGGGTTACAGAGGACGGCCTGGGAGAACCCCCGGGGGCGCCCAACCTAAAGGGCTAGCAGGGGAAACCAGCACAACAGTGGCAGGAAGACTGCTCAGAGTGGGCGATCTGGAAGAGGCTTTTGAGTTTCAAGAAGAAATGACTGATGCTGTTGAATGACCCAGAGAGTGGAATACAGGAATACAAAATGCCTGATGGACCTAGTTTTAGGAAAATGTGAGCGTGCTCTTGGCCCGAGCAGGTAAGGAAGAGAGAAGCTGACTGACACCTGTAAGTCGGAAAGTGACGGGGAAGTGAGGATGTGCACAGACCCTAAGGATAAACTATTCTCTGAAGAAACTTCTGGCCATGAAGCAAGGGCCGGAGCTGAAGAGGATCCAGGTCACTAAGATGGCGATGCAGACGCATGCATCGACTGTAGAGGAGACCCCCAAAGATGAAGAGCCTGCAGAGGAAGGGAAGCTGATAACAAATGGTGAGAGTAAGGGCCAGGAGCAGAAAGAAAGGTGACCTGCTGGGACGCCTGGGTGGCTCAGTCGGTTAAGCATCTGCCTTCGGCTCAGGTCATGATCCCAGGGTCCTGGGATCGAGCCCCGCATCGGGCTCCTTGCTCCATGGGGAGTCTGCTTCTCCCTCTCCCTCTGCCTGCCACTCCCCCTGCTTGTGTGCACTCTCTCTCTCTGACAAATAAATAAACAAAATCTTTTTTTAAAAAAGGAAGAAAGGAAGAAAGGAAGAAAGGAAGGAAGAAAGGAAGAAAGGAAGGAAGGAAGGAAGGAAGGAAGGAAGGAAGGAAGGAAGGAAGAAAGAAAGAAAGAAAGAAAGAAAGAAAGAAAAGGTGACCTGCCGACAGGTTTGGGGGCAGGAGAAACGTCACCTCTCACCAGAGACTGGAACGGAGGGAAGAGAGAAGTCACCCAAGAGAAGCTTACAGCCTCCTCAGACAAAGGTGAACAAATGAAGTACAAAGGCAAGGAGGGGGATGCAGTTAACCACAAGAAGAAAACAAACTCTTCCTGTGCACAAAGAATCGGCACGGGGCAATTTCTTCTGAGAGCCGAGGAGGACTTTGCCGCAGGAGGGCCAGGCCCGCTTGGTAAAGCGCGATCGAGGGGAAAATAACAGCAGGCCAGCCAGCCGTCTGTCCTTTAAATTCCTGTGCTCTCCCGAGCGCGCAGGGAGCACCGGCGGCCTGCTGGGCCCCAGGAACAGCAAAAGCCATGGCCACCAGGTCCTGGCCCCCAGCGGTCTCCGGGCCCAATGAGGCGCTGCCGCTCGCTCAACTCCGCCGCCCGGGCAGGAGAGCAAAGAAAGCTCTTCCTCAAGCCGAGAACCAAGACAACCTATCTCCCTCAGCACTATTTTCTCTCAACTTTGCTTCTCATCTTTTTTTTTTTTTAAAGATTTTATTTATTTATTTGTCAGAGAGAGAGAGACCGAACAAGCAGGGGGAGCGGCAGGCAGAGGGAGAAGGAGAAGGAGGCTTCCCGCCGAGCAGGGAGCCCAGGACCCTGGGATCATGACCTGAGCCGAAGGCAGACTCTCAACCAACTGAGCCACCCAGGCGCCCCAACTTTGCTTCTAATCTGAACCGCCTCCTGTGACGAGCTCAGAAAGAAAAGCCGTCGGCCTACGCCAAGTCTCTGGTTACTAGGCTCAGAAGGACTTGGCTCTGGGAGAAGACTTGAAATGTGCCCCTGGGTTATTGCCTAGGCCTCCCCGTGCCGGTGGAGGACTGAGTCTTATCCCGGGCACACATATACGCGGGGAAGGGACTGGCACAGTGGAAAGTCTCCAGGGCTAAAATACCTACAGACTTGCTCAGCCCAGCCAAACAGGGGTACCAACGTCAGGAGACTAGGCTTTTACTCTTTTTGACCTATATTTAAATACCATTTCCTAAAGGGGTCAGTTAAAAGTACTCTCTTGCCAAACCGGAAAACACTACGCCTAAATAACAGCTAAATTCGGGGTTACTTCAAGGAGTGCAAGGAAAGAGTTGGTCATTTGAACACTGCCATACAAACTTGGCCGTATTTTCTCCTCCCTTGGCCCCAGACCGACAGGCACACTTGGCATCTGATGATGTTGCCAAAGGGCTGGAAGCAGAACCAACTGCGGGGCGCGTGATGAGCTCTACCTATGGCCACACTGGGAGAAACTCCACTCTCCGATCTGCAAGCCTCCCAATCTTGAAAGAAAATGACCAGATCTTCTCGCAGGGCTTAAAACTCGCCCCACCCCACTCCCAGTCCCCTCACCCTCCTCAGAAAAGAGGAGGACTTGGTGATCTCAGCCTCAAATACAATCTCCCACAGCTGTCCCACGGAGCTTGCTGGAAACCTGCCGGGCCCGCCTCTTCCACTGGGCCTGCCCCGGGAGAAAGAGGGGAGGTGTCAGGCCAAGGGGGATGAGAAAACTTGCTCCTCCCTCTGGAGGAGCCCCGCGGGCGGGGGCCAGGACGGCTAGTCAGCACCTGGGAGTTTGTCAGCCTGACAAGGATGCTGGCATTTCTTGGGAGACTAAGCTCTGCTGAACAGGAAAATTACAGTTTTAATAACAGGGTAAGATAAATGACCTAGCCCAGGTAGGCTGAGTACAGTCGTAGTTAGAGGCAAGAAGGGAGATAATGTGATTTCTCCCCATTAAGTCCTAGAATCCTAAGTAATTTTAAGACAGTCACTTCTCCACTTGTTCACCTGCCCCAGGCAAATCATTTTAAGCGGATCAGTGGTTGTCATGGGCTTTCCCAAGGAGGAGAGAAGGGTCAGAATGGACCCATGGAGTAGAAGGGTAAGAATGTCAGGGTCCTAGGAAAGTAAGTGCTAGTGTGCAATGCGGCTCCAAACCATCTTGCTAACCACCCAAATCGAAGGCAGTAAAGTCACGTCCCCAAGGTTCTCCTCCAATCTATTTGGATTTTAATTAACTGCTCTGCGTGCCAAGGTACTTCTGCAGCAATGGGCTTTTCACAGACAGAAGATCTCAGAATTAACGGACTTAGGGTGAACCCACTGTGTAAGACTTCACAAAAACCCTTTTAAAAAAACCTAATTACGATGCCCCCAATCTTCAAAGAAGTACCCTTCTGACGTGGCAAATCAGAAAGCAGCTCCGTGGCAAGCCCGCCTGCGGTCACTACCATATATATTCCCGGAATTGTTCAAAGCAGCTGGGTTATAAGAGCACTAGGAAAAGTTGTCCACGTTGAGGATCATTAATACAGAATGCATTTTGCTTCATCTTGTATATTATCCTTAAAAAAGCAATTAAAGTACAATTGCAATGACTTTGAAAGGAAATGCTATGAAAGCCTATCAATATGGCTTAGTTATGCCTCTCTGAAATAACTGATAAGTAATTACATGGTTTGAGAAGTAAAGAAGAAAGAAATCATTCTTCACTGGAAGGATGCTTCTCATCTGCCAGGCACTGAGCTAGGGACTACCTAGCGCTTTATCGTATGATCCTCACAATCCGGCAAGGCACATTAGGGATTTCACCCCATTTTCAGGTAAGAAAACCAAGGTTCTGAGAGTAAAATACCTGTTAAAGGACATAGCTAGAGGGTAGTAAAGCCAAGATGTGACCCTAAATCACTTAAACTGTGAAGCCGGTGCTCTAAGGGCTACAAGAAGTCGTCCTGATCCCACAATCACTCAAATAATAACAAAATCAGTCTGAGGGGAATGGGCTGCAGAGTATACAGAGCTTTTGCTTTCCATCTCGACGGGAGCTTTCCCATCAGCACACAGGCACGCTCCAAGATCTCCCAGATTTAAAAACTCACGCTTGTCATGAAGAAAGTACAGAGTACAACCCAACATATTACACCAATCGCCCACTGGAATGGCTAAAATGGGAAAACTGGATACTAGCCACTGTTGGCAAGGATTTAAAGCAACTGGAACTCTAATATTCCTGGCAGAAGTGTAAACAGGTACAACGCACGTGTACACACACAGTGTAAACTGGTACAACACACAGTATAAACTGGTAACACACACACACACACCATCGCTTGGCAATTTCACTTACAGGTATATTCCTAACAGAAACACATTCACCAAAAAGAGTACATGAGAAGGTTCACAGCAGTACGATTGTCCCAGCCCCAAGCTGGAAACCAGTCCAAATGTCCATCAACAGGAGAATAGAAAAACAAATTACAGTATTTTCATACAGCTGTGAGAATATACAAACCAGTGATACATGCAACAATACAGATTAACGATGAGTGAAGGAAGACAGGCACAAATGAACACATACTAAACAGTTCCGTCCATACAAAATTAAAACACAGGCAAACTAATCTGTGGTGTTAGAAACAGGATAGTGGTTATCCTCGGGAGTAGGAAAATAAATGGAAAGGGACACAAGGGGGCTTCTGGTAACGTTTGGTTTCTTAGCGTGAGTGCTGGTTATATACACAGATGTTTACTTTGTGAAAATTTAAACCGTACACTTACAATTTGTACACTTCTCTCTACTCATATTTCAACTAAAAGTTTTTTAAAGCATCTAGTAGAATATTTGCAAAACATAGTAACAAAATATTTTGACCTCAGTAAAGGTCCTTTTCTTGGCTCTCTTCTACATCGGAATTTCTTCAAATACTTGACTCCACTTCCTCAATCTCAAATCCACTCTTTAACCCTCTCCAGTCTCGCCTAAACCATTCTACCTAATTTCTTCTTCACAAGGTCACCATGGAACCCCAAGTGGCCAGATCCAAGTGACACTTCTCTACCTCTCTCTTATTCAACCTCCCAGCAGTGCCAGACGCGAGCAACCCTTCCCTCCTCCTTGAAACACTCTCCACAGCTCTGCACCGTTGGTTTGCCTCCTATCTCAAAAGCCTCCCTGTTGGTTCTCCCCCCTCCCTCTGTTCTTCAGTGAGGTAGGGAGCTCCCAGGCTGTCTTTGGCACCCTCTCTGTCCACACTCTGTCTCCCAAGGACAGCCCTGTCAGGTGGCTGTGGTTACTATTTTTAAGCTCGATGATTTCATAAATTCCTCTCCCTATCCTACCTGTCCCCCTGCGGTGATCTCAATCACCATCTCTATTACGCCCATGTCCCTCCCTAGACCCTTCGAATCTGCTATTTGCTCCTGGAAGAGTCCCACCTGGACTCTTCTTGCCAGGATACCACATAGTTGGCTCCCTCTTGCCATTCACCCCTCAGTTTAAATGTCATTTTCTAATCTCATGCATAAGAGCACTAACTGATACGCCTGGCTTACTTGTGAACTGCTTTTCCCCAACTAGAATTAACAAAACACATGAGACAGGGATTTTGTGCTCTATTGTAATTCCAGAGTCTAAAATGGCATCTTGGATGAAAGAACTGCTCCTAACTAGTTTCCCAGCTTCCGCTCTTGCCTCTCTCCAATTCTTTCTCCCCAACACACACAGACACTTAAAGCTCTTTAATGGAATCCCACTGCATTTTATTTTAAGTTTTTTAAGATCTATTTATTTTAGAGAGAGGGGAAGAGAATCTCAAGCAGACTCCCCGCTGAGCATGGAGCCTGAAGCCGGGCTCAATCTCACGATCCTGAGATCATGACCTGAGCAGAAACCAAGAGTCGAATGCTTAACCTACTGAGCCATGCAGGCGCCTCCCCCCACCCACTGCATTTTAGAAGGAAAACTCAACTCCTGGCATGGTTAAAAGACCCTGCCTATGCCACTAGTCCCTGTCGGCTTCCCCATTCGTGCCGTGCGGCTCCTCTCCCGGCTCACTAAGCTCCAAGCCCTGATGGCCTCTCGCCGGTCTCGCACTCCGAGCTCCTTCCCGCCTGGATCGCTCCTCCTCATCATTCAGGTCGCGACTCCCACACCACCCACGTAGAGGAGCCCCCCTCAGTCACACGCTCTCTCCTTGCCCTTTCTGCTGCCCTCCTGGGCACTGCCATAATCTGTCATTACAAATGTTTGCTTACAGCCTGTCTACCTGCAGACTGGAACCTCCAAGGGCAGGGAACCCATCTGTCTTCACTTTTTTATCCGCATCTAGCAAGTGCCACTTTGCAGCAGGCACCCAAATTGGTGCAATGAACAAATGGAGGTCAGAGGAACCTTCAAGTATCTTATCAATACAGCCAATGAGGCAAGTACTAGTTATCTCTCCTTAGGGCCAGAGCATTTTGTCAACATTTACAGTGACATAAAGGGACTATGAAAAAAGTCCTTTATCAAAAACAAAGGGGAGCTAACCTTGGACGGGTTACTTAAGGTTTTTGAGCCTGTTTCCTCACCTGTATAAAAGAATAATCCCTCCCTGTTGAAAGGCAAGTGTAGGGGTGAAAAATAATATTCATAAAGTGCCTAACCTAGGGACACCTGGGTGGCTCAGTCGTTAAGCGTCTGCCTTCGGCTCAGGTCATGATCCCAGCATCCTGGGATCGAACCCCGCATCAGGCTCCCTGCTCGGCGGGAAGCCTGCTTCTCCCTCTCCCACTCCCCCTGCTTGTGTTCCTGCTCTCGCTCTCTCTCTCTGTCAAATAAATAAATCTTAAAGAATAAATAAATAAATAATAAAGTACCTAACCTATAGTAAGTGATCGATAAATAACATGTTAAAACTATAAAATGGCCACAGCCTAGATGTTCAGTAGTGACTACTGGCTGGAAAGCCCAACATGTCTCTTGCTCTTTCTCTCTCTGGTCACACCAAGCTTGAGTTTCCCACCAGCTAAGGGATGAGGTTGGGTGGGGCTCTGGCACAGCTGATCACATCACCCACATAATAAAGAATCAGTCCTTATCTTAAGAACTCACCTGAAATTTAAAATCATCTCTCAACTTGGAAGGCTGCTTACTTTTAAAAATAAGTTTGAAAGGAAATTTGAAATCCCTCACAACTGTTTAAATTTAAAACAGAATCTCCGAGTCACAACTGGTATTTTCCAGTAAACCTGCCTATTACGGTGCCCGCCCTGACCAGGGAAGATTTAAACCGCTGGTGACAACACAATGAGCATGAAATAGGGCAACTGTCGCATCTGCGAGGAAGTGAGTTGCAGAGTACACAACAGTACTTGCTGGGCCTGCGACAGTGAAGTGTGTTCTCTGTGATACTGAGATCATTTCCCAGACATTTGTTTTAGAATAAAGAATTCCAAACACCTAAGTCACAGAGGAGACAGATATATTGTGGAACTCTAGAACCCCAGGCCTGAATCAGATCGGCAGCCCTGCTGAAGTGGTGTCTGGGCTGGACATAAGGGATCGTTCACCAGGCTGGAACACAGAAGAGGAAAACATTTCCAAAGGCTTAAAATCCTAATCCTCCATAGCAGTCCCTAGGATGTGGGTAGTGGATAATGTGCATTTCCTAGATAGGAATTTCATTTTGGGGCTCAATTTTTAGAAAATAGACGAGTTAAAATAAAAATTCCCAACTATGTTTTACTTTGGTTTTAGACTCAGTCAGACATGACCTTAAATCCTGGCTCAAATACGGAGTAACCGAATGAGCTTGAGAAAGTAGACTCCTGAGCTTCAGCGGAACATAAACTTAACCTACATCTCACAGGCTGGACACAGAGTAGGTGCTCAGTAGAAAGAGGGAGCATACCTTTACGAGCTTTCGAACATTACATAAAGAGCAGAAGATGGTACTAGACATTCAGCAAATGGCAGGCATTATAATAAGGCATGGGGCTACTGATTAAATGTTTGCCTCTCTCCAAACCAGCTCCCAGAGCCTCCATTCACACTAAGACGTCAGACTTCAAAGATACTAGGACTCCTGTGCCCTCCAGTTCTCAAGGTAGACTTTAATATAAAGGATCAAAGCTTTAGGTGAAAGAATTTCCTGTCATGTTATTTTAGGGGTAGACAAGGGAGAAACAGAATGTATTCAGACTCAGGGGTTCAGAAGTCCCTTCTCAGATGATCCTAGAAAACATCATTTTTTAAGTAAAAGTAAAAACACTACAAAACCGAACATGTGCCAAGTGAGTGGTTTTGTCTGCATCTGTTGTGTATTTTAATACAATAATCCTGCAAACATCCAAACTAAATTGTTCCTTCTGTAAACCCAGAGGCTGGGCCCTAAGGGTTGGCTAACTGGACCGGGGTCACAATGCTAGAGGGTGATTAACTGGTGGTCCTATGGAAAGAGGGGGATGCTTTCACCACCCACAACTCCCTCCCCATTAGCACCAGTAACTCAGAGCCTGTATGCTTGGAGAGCAGGTAAATGAGCTGCTTGCAGGAGAGACCATGGACATCACCGACGCACCAAGCCACCCCTTCAACACTTGAGGACCTCGTAAGAGGTGCGGCAGACAAAAAGCCATCCCTGAGAATCCACAATTTTAATTTCTACATCCAGTAAGTCATCTGCATTTCCGATCTACTAAAACTTACAGGGTACTGATGCTACGAATAGACCCCCAACTTTCTAAAGAGAAATATTAATCCATATTTAAGAGGTTTCAGTTTCTATTCATGCCCACCTGTTCCAGCTGGAGGAAAGGCTTTTGACTTAATTGTCTCAACTACCTAATGCTCTATTACTCTCCTTTGAACACGTGTTTTCGCTGGTGCCCATGAAATAATGATGAAAGCAAATCCTTAGCGCTCAGGGCCTCACCCTCCTAGCTATTAGCCCCAGCTCCGCTGCCGTCCTCCCAGCCCCTCAAATGCCAAGCTTATTCTGATTTTCAGGAACTTCCCCCAAGCCCTCCTCGTGCAGCACTTATTTCCTCAGGAAAACCTCCTCTGACCCTGTCTGTGCTCTCCCAGCATCTCGGACACCTCCTGGTAAGTTTAATTCATTCATGTGACTATCTGGTTAGCACTACTTTCGGACAAGCCCCCTTCCAAGCCCAGCGACTCCGAGAGGAACAAAACCAGGCAAGGTCCCCGACCCACAGGATTACTTGCTGAGGGGGTGAGCACGCTCACAGCACTGCATTTAATCAATGGGCTAACAATTTGTATAAATTCAAGTATTCTCCCACGGTAAGGGAAACAGGAGTCTACAGCTTAATTTTGAGCCTTGGTGCCAGGTAAATGTGATCACCAGGTATTTGAAGTCTTACTAATAATAACAGCAATAAAGCTTTAAAAAAAAAAAAAAAAAAGGACACAAATTCATGCTTGAAAAAGCCACAGTCATGATTCCAGGGTAATGGGCAAATTAAGGGTTTTAAACCCAAATAACTATGGCAGTCCCTTGAGGGAAAGGCCTAATAGGAACATGCCTACCTCACACTTGCTGAAGATAAGTTTTTAGTGTCTGCTAAGATGACTTGAAAAATAGGAACAGTAACAGACTGAGTTTCTAGAAGTAGCAGAAAAATGTTAAAATTATCAGTTATGACAGCATTAGAAAGTCAGAAAAGGGACAGCCTCGAGGATGAACAAGAACAGGCATGTCCGTCCCCTCCCTGCGTGAGAAGGCACAGAAGGCTTCAGTGGCCTCCCAGCGGCTTTGGTTCAGAATACACAGCACTGTGATAAGAACTGCAAAGAATACAAATGACAGTGAAAACAACACATGGAGAAGTAAAATAACAGAGACAAGAAATGCCAGAAATCGAAGAGGCTCTACCAGATACACCCAGGTCTGGGCAGAGCTTTGCTGGTGGCTACCGACAGGCACAGCCCAAGCAAGACGAGACAAGAAACCACAGCCGAGGGTCTTGGAGCAAAAAGTGTTAAAATGACAATTTGAAGAAGGGAAAGGAGAGAGGTTTCACTTTCTGCTAGTAATAAATGAGCTCTTTTCCTGAAGTGATAACTGTTGTAAACAAGTGAAAAACATACACAATAATCACAAGTTATAAATGTTCTTGAAAACTCCCTGGTTTCAACTAGTCTATGACAAATATCTGCAGAGGGACCTCGGCATCTGCTATGCAGTTCAGGGAAAAGTAATTCTAACCAACGGACTTGTGCCAAAATCTCACCCTCGGGGTCTGACCAATTAAATGGCTGCTTCTTACTGTGGCCTTCAGGAGAGATGACAGACTGAACACTGCAGCGGAGAAGGCTACACATTTAATTTCAGCCCAGGCATTTTGCCCCAAAGGGTGAGTCAATCAGGAAAGAAGGCAGTTCAGAGTACAGTCTTCAAACAAGCTGAAAACAGAATAAACGGACCTACAGTTTAATTACCACAGGATCCTTCTTCCATCAAAACTGATGACAAAGCTCCTCAAGAATTAAGAGCCTGATCCCCCTGTACTCTTATGCAGGAAACAGGATTTACCAGACAGGCTTTTTCTAGACCGAAGAAGCTGCTTTCACAAGCTACTATCCCACTGACTGACTACCGGGTAACCAGGATGGAAACGTTAAGGAAGGGGAACCTGGCGGGCTCAGTCGGTGGACTGTGTGACTCTTAATCTCGGGGTTGTGAGTTAGAGCCCCACACTGGGTGTGGAGATTACTTAAAAATAAAATCTTTGAAAAAACAAACAAACATTAATGAGGCCAGGGATTCGTATGGTGAGTGGGTCTCTGGCACAACCAATGCCCTGGGGAAAGGCAGCGCTTGGGGACATGAGTTCTGTCTAGGGCCAAAATCATGCAGTTTGCCTTTCCAAAGTGGACCGCACACAAGTTACTGCAGCCAAATGTCCAGTGTGGTGTGGACTCAACGAGGACTCTAAACCCTGGTGTTATTTAATCCCTTTAAACCTTATTTATTAAATATTATTACATTTAAAGGGTAATAGAAAGGATTAAAATAATGCATGTCAAGCATTTACTCCAGAGCTTAGCACCTAAAAGGTGCTCAAAAAAAGCTGGCTACAAATAAAGAAAATCTTTTTCAAGGTTCTCTAAAGTGGCAGAGTTTATCTGCTCTATCCCCTATCTACTTTTTAAGACCTGCTGATACCTTTACATCAGGCTCAATGTAGTTTTTTTTTTTAAGATTTTATTTATTTATTTGACAGAGAGACACAGCGACAGAGGGAACACAAGCAGGGGGAGTGGGAAAAGGAGAAGGAGACTCCCTGCGGAGCAGGGAGCCCGATGCGGGGCTCGATCCCAGGACCCCGGGATCATGACCTAAGCCACCCAGGCGCCCCTCAATGTTGTTCTCTAATGATCCTCCCAGAACTAAAGCACTCTAGGTCCCTCCCACCAGCTCTTAACTTTATAAGCCTGGGAGACCTTCTCTCAGAGGTGGTTTAGCCTCTGCGCAGCCCAGCCTGCTGGATTTCTTCCTAATTCTACCACACTGCCAATAAGTCTGTCACTTTTCCCACAGCGCGGCCAGTTTAGACTTTCTCCCTTAGCTCCTCAACCCTCTTGGCCTCCGGATTCAGAGAATCGAACACCACCCCACCGTGTTCCATAACTGCCCTGCTGCACTGAAGTCAAATGGGAGTTTGCGATGAAGCCAATGAATCCAGACCAACCACTCCCTTCCTCCCAGAGACCTTTGGCTTGGTTTGATGTCTGATCTCAATCTGAAAATAATGCTGACTTTGCTGAAATGTTTTCTGCTCCTGCGAGGATGTGATATGCCCACTATCTATCCCAAGAAGCAGAAATGGAGATTTCCAGTTCGCCTCATGCCGCAAAGAAAACCTTTGTATCCTCATCATAATCTCTCCTTGGGAAGAACGCCTGTGTTTAACCTGGTCTTCAGGTTTTATTCTTTGCCGGTATATCCCACAATAGAGCGCAGACTGGCTCATATTCACCGCTCCTTGACAGATTCAAGAGAAGAAACACGTGTGCTGATATCAAGATGTCATAGTGCTGTTCTCATCGATGCTACTAAGATGTGCCACTTTACCTATTTGCTCCTGGAATTACAAAGTGGAAGCATAATCTGCAATGTGGCAAGGATGCGGATGGCACAAAAAACATTACCCAGACTTTCACCTGTCCCATATTCATTCGTCTATGGTTGGAGACCATCAGAATACACCTGCTCTGGGGGCGCCTAAGTGGCTCAGATGGTTAAGCGTCTGCCTTCAGCTCAGGTCATGATCCCAGGGTCCTGGGATCGAGCCCCGCATCAGGCTCCCTCTCAGTGGGGAGCCTGCTTCTCCCTCTGCCTCTGCCTCTCTCTCTCTCTCTGATTCTCATGAATAAACATAAAAAAAAAAAAAAAAAGATTAGACCTGCTCTGGAATAGCTCAAGTGGTTATGGTAATCCACAGATCTCAAGATTATTCCTCACAGGATTATGCAAATCCAGCCTGCTGATGAACATAATAAAGCAGATTTCAGCAGTGGGAAGCAATGAGGAATGAGAAGGGGATTCAGAAAAGAGGGGTTCCTAAGACTGTTTACCAGCTGAGTGACATCTACCCTCCCCCCCCAAGCAGACTGCTTATTTAATCTCTTCTCCAGAAATTTGCCTATAGGGGTAAAACAGTTCAACAGTTAGCATTAGATCCAGCCTTCAACACTCAAGGAAATTTTCAATTCAAAGACTACAACAGCCCCAGGATAATTTGTAAACTACCACACTCAGGAAACACTCAAAAGGTGTGCTAGAAATCCTGGAATCCAACAAAAGGAATCTGTAATTTATTATTTTTTTTTAAAGATTTTATTTATTTATTTAATTGACAGAGAGAGAGAGAGAGAGAGACAGCATGAGGGGGAACACAAGTAGGGGGAGTGGGCGAGGGAGAAGCAGGCTTCCAGCTGAGCAGGGAGCCCGATGCGGGGCTCGATCCCAGGACCCTGGGATCATGACCTGAGCCGAAGGCAGTCGCCCAACCAACTGAGCCACCCAGGCGCCCCGGAATCTGTAATTTAAAAGGCTGGTGAATTACAGGCTAAGATTTCCTATTGTTATTAAGAAATAAATAGCCAAGCACAGCTTGGATCCCTCATCTACCAAAAGTAACAGACCAGCAGGCATTCAGGGGGTTCGCTTTATAAAGTATATGGATGCAATATGGTGTAAGTGAGGAAAAACCATCATGCACCAGGAAGAATGGCCTGATCCCTGGAAGAAAGAGTGCACCTGTATAAAGGCGAGGGCAGTGAAGGACTAGTTGCCTTAGCTCCTTTTCAAGCCAGAAACAGAGACATCTTCAGTCAAGCTCAAATACTAGAAGTCTTGACCTTTTAACTACACCAAGTTTCAAAACACAGACACACAAAGACAAGCACATCCTGTTTGCACTTGACTTCCTGTTCTGGGCCGGCTGATCTATTTACACTGCCGCTGCCTAGACACAAAATAGGTAACCTTTCATATCTGCCAACAACCGGTTCACTGAGCACTATTTCACAGACAATAAAACACATTATTCTACCCATCAGGTAGAAAAGATTCACCTAAAGAGCACCAAAACCCATCATGAGCCTCTAAGCCACTTTGTCTCTCCTATGCTTCCTAATGACATCTGACCTACATAATAAAAACTTAACACAAATATGCGCTGAGATAAGAAAATTAAGCCTGAAACAGAACGTGTAATATGGGGGCTGGGAAAAGCAAGCAAGATTGGAAATGTTTTTATTATTAAACGTGGGCCCCTTGGGTGCCTGGGTGGCTCAGTTGGTTAAGCGACTGCCTTCGGCTCAGGTCATGATCCTGGAGTCCCGGGATCGAGTCCCGCATCGGGCTCCAGTCCCGCATCGGGCTCCAGTCCCGCATCGGGCTCCCTGCTCAGCGGGGAGTCTGCTTCTCCCTCTGACCCTCCCCCCTCTCGTGCTCTCTCTTCCATTCTCTCTCTCAAATAAATAAACAAAATCTTTAAAAAAAAAAAACAAAAAAACGTGGGCCCCTTTTCAAAAGTAGAAGGAACAGATTCCTATCAGCCAGAATCCCCACTGAGCAGATCCCTAGAAGGGAACACCGGGAGTGATTACAACAGTTAATAAAGGGCCCTTCTGGTGAACACTGCGCCCCCAATCCAACCAGCTACCAACCGGAGTCCACATGTCAGCAAAAGTTTTCCAGTTTTAGAGAACTGAAGCCCCCACTTGAAGTGAAATTTCCACCACTTTCAAAGAGCTAATAGTTCTCCCCACAAGCTATATTCAGTGTTGGGAGTAAATGCTGGACAATGAATATCCCAGTTTTTATGGACCTGTCAGCCTCTTTGGGTCTGTTTTCTGATCTCGAAAATAGGAAGGGTAAGAGGACACAAATCTCTAATGTTTCTTCCAGCTATCGAAAAAGTTCCAGGATTCAACACTAAGAGAGGAAGCTTCTGTGGCTCCCAGAGTTATTTCTTTGGTCAAATAAGACACCTCTAACACCCCACAATTCAGTGTGAATATATGCCTTGATCTATACCTCTCAGTACTTAAGGATTCTTTTCCCTCTCCCTTGAAATGTGGATCAGAGGGGAACATGGGTGGCTCAGTCGTTAAGCGTCTGCCTTCGGCTCAGGTCATGATCCCGGGGTCCTGGGATCGAGCCCCGCATCGGGCTCTCTGCTCCGCCGGGAGCCTGCTTCTCCTTCTCCCACTCCCCCTGCTTGTGTTCCCTCTCTAGCTGTCTCTCTCTCTCTCTGTCAAATAAATAAAAAAATAAAATCTTTAAAAAAAAAAAAAAAAAGAAATGTGGATCAGAAAGTTTCCCCCTGAAGGCAAAATAACAAACCTTAAGGACTATTCTCTTTACACATGGTCTTTATATTAAGATCTTAATGTAATCACCACTCGGCCCATGCTGGTCATATGATTCCTGGACAGAATAAAGCCACAAAAGGATGAAGAAAATCTGACCAGCAGCTTGTGGCCCTCCCACACAGTGACTGCTAATAGCAAAAGAATGAGGCAAAATCTGGGTAAGAAAAGGGAGTGGTGAAGACAAGCTGGGTGAGTCAGTGAAAGGGAAAGCCCAGCAAATTTAACAGAAAAGAAAAAGAAATGAGAAAAAAAGAAGAGCAAAGGGGGGAGGGGGGAAATCCAAACTAATGAGCAGAAACTTAAATTCTGCTTATCCATTCATCTATTCATCCAACAGACACCGAATGCCTACTATGTTACCTGCAGGGAACTGAACTAGACACTAGAGGAGATAAAAGGTCAACCAGATAAATCTGCTCAATGAGGTTATGGTCTAGTAGGAGAGATAAAGACATGTATACAAACTATTGAAATATATGCAGAAAGTATACTGTGCCATAAAGGAGACATAAAAGAGAATTCTCTACTATGAGACCCAGAGGAAGAAGTGATTACTCCCAGTGAGGGATCAGACAAGGAGGCTTCATAGGAAGAATGACATTCCAAGCCAAAAACACAACAGAAACAAGGACACCCAAGTAGGAAATCAAGGACATATAGGTACAGTGAGTAACTGGATTTGATCTGAGATAGAAGTGGGCCTGAAGGGAGGGACGTTAATAACAATAGCTAGCAATCCACAGAGCCATGGCTAAATTGGTAACTGGATTGGAGTCAGACAAGTATTCCAAAGTCAGACTCAGAATTTGAGTTTAAATCCAGTGGAGAAGGAAGGAAGGAGGGTGACAAGTTAGGAGCTTGGAGGAATCTCAGAACCCATAAAATTAAGATAATAAAATTAACACAAAATCAATGTGTACAGATATACTTAAAGTCCCTCCAAAGAGATGCAATGTCTTCCAAACTAAAAGCAAGAAGACAGGAGGACAAAAGGGCTTGGGTAATGGCATTAACATATTTAAACGAAGAACATGACCACATATGGGCTCCTGGCTGGCTCAGTCGGTAGAACATGTGGCTCTTGATCTGAAGGTTGTGAGTTGGAGCCCCACGTTGGGGGTAGAGATTGTTTAAAAATAAAATCTTAAAAAAAAAAAAAGTGACCACATCAAAGTGTGATCTACAAACTTGGAAACATCTAGAAAAAATAGAGGGGGTCATTTTGACTCCAGAATCACCCAAGGCAGACAAATACTGCAACAAGGTGACACACCATCTTCTCTGCTGTGGGACAAGGTTCTTTCATGAAGCTTAAATGGGAACTGCACATAGAAGCAGTTAGGGGTATGGGCTCTTAGAATCCGAGGAACTTGGTTCCAATCTAAGTTCATCCTCTTACCAGCTTGGACAGAGCCTTGGTTTCCTCATTTGTAAACTGAGGATAATGGGCCCACTGGGAGAATTAAATGTCCTACTGTATGCAAAAGCACTTAGTACAATACCGAGCATATAGTAGGCAATCAATAACCTTAGCTTTTTTCTAACTTCCCTCACAAAGTATTCTATCATATTATTCCATGCTCACCAAGCAAGCTCGGTATTATTAAATTTCATTTCTCAGATCTCTTGATAACAGAAAAGCAATACCCTAGCAAAACCCAGAATCCTGTCAATAGGGAAGGCCTCCTTCACTCAGGAGTAAGAAATTGTCATTCTGTTCTGAGCATAGTCACTCAAGTCTGAATATAGTGCTATTCCCAAAGACTGACTGATCATTTCCAGATACAAAGCAAAACAAATTTTGTGACCTGAGAACCAGACCTAAAACACAGTGACCAAAACCCTGAGGGGTCTTCCTGAGAAAATAGATGGCACCCACCAGGCTAGCCCTACCTACTGCCACCCTCAATCTGCAACAAGCCAGTTTGTATAACATAACTTCCCTATACTTCTCCACTTTTCACCTCTCCATACCCTTCAATCATGCACTATGGCGAAGCACTTTACCTACCTCTCTGACCTTCTGGAGGTCAAGGATCCCATCTTATCATCTTGGCATTCTTTCCTCCATATCCCAATGTACCTTGCATCAAACGAACTACATTTATTATAAAAATGAATTTCAAACACAACTTTCTTTAACAACACAATCCATTGCAATCCACCAGTCCTACACCCTGAGGCAGGATTTATTGAACTCTTTTGATTTACTGAACTCTGATTCTATGTCCTTCTTCCCCTCTAACTCCCCAGCCTTTCCACACCTGAGCTACCGAGTATTACAGAAACGTCAGAAGACTTTATTTACCGGGTGCCCAACAAATTCATACAACTGGGACCAAGCCACCACTGGGCTCAGAAGTCTTTTGTTCATCTCTAGTTGATGTCTCCATAGCAACTTTCCAAAGAGCAGCATTGTGCAGGGTTGAGGACATGGGGCCTGGAGTTAGACAGAATTCAGTCTTCCTCTGTGACCTCAGTCAAGGTGCTTAATTTCCCTGATCTTCACTTCTGTTTCTGTAAAATGGAGAACCTAAATGAGGTAATTAATGCAAGCCCTTAACAACACTAAGTGCTCAAAAAGTGGGATCTAAGTCATGACTGTTTTCTACTTTGTCTAAGCTCAGCCCCTCTCCTCCTCCACTCCTTTGAGTAACTAGAAACCTCCTCATCTACTTTATCAAAGCAGTTCAGTTGGGTTCCGACTATTTATTTTGAGGCAGTGGTGATACCATGGGAAGAACACGGAGATCAGGAGTCCAGCTGGTGCCCTACGTGAGATATGGGACCACGACCTGTTTCACCTTTGCCTCCAATTCCTCGACTGCAAAATGAGTATTTTAATATGTGAGAATGAAATGGGAAAATATGAAAGAGGATCAAGCAGATGAGGGGAGAGGGGAAGTAAAGTAAGGTAATAAGGCTTTCAAGTAAAACAAACCTGGCCTCAAATTCCAGTTCCACCACTTAACTAGCTGTGTGACCTCAGCGAGTTTCTTGTGTGTAAAATGGGGGAAACAGCACCAAAGGGTTTTGAACAGGTTTAAAACAACGTACAGACGACTTGGCATGTTGGTTTTCCCTCCTCCTTTCTGCCTCTTCTTTCCTTTCCATCTCAAACACTCCCCTTTATTCACTTAGACCAGAACAGCACCATTTCTGACCATCAGTTAAAAAAAAAAAAATTAGCGCATCTCCAATTATCTCTATATGTAACAGCAAATTAAGCAAGGGCTACTGTAAAAATGTGCTGCGTTCTATCTAAAACCTAACACTAAAAAGAAATTTCAGAGAGTAAGATGAAAATATAGAAAAACTTAGTTCTGGTATTTCCTTCCCATACCCCAAAATAAGGTCTTCCATACTCTTTGACTCTGGAAATTCATTCTGGGAGTCACTACACTACTAGGCACCCTTTTTAGAAACAAAGATACAGAGAACAGACTTGGGGCGGTTCCTAGCCCGGGGACACTCATGGGGTCAGTGCTCAGCAGACATCGGCCTCCGCACACCTGCTTCTCTGTGCAGGTCTGCGCAAGCGAGCTCTCAGCCTCATCTTCCCTTCTCTTCAGTTCCCTACTTCCCCCCACAAAGCAGTGGTGCCCTGTTTCACCCACAGGTCACACACGTGTTTGCTCACTCCACTCCGCTTCACCGAAAGCCCCCTCTCCAACGTCACCAGAGATCTTCTGACAGCTGAATGCATGGCTTTTTCCTAAGTCCTCCACCTTTCTGACCTCCCCACAGCCCCAGCCATGGGTGACCTACCCATGTTCTTCCTGCAGGCTCCTTCTTCCCCTCCCGTTTCCACTGAAAGTGCAATAGCTGACTCCCCTTTGACTTCCAAGACCAACCTTTCTCCCTGTCCTTCCCTGGCTCCTCCTTTTTGCTCCCTGAGTATCCCCTAGGGCTGTACTTACTACTCTCTCCTTCTCTAATGAATTCTACTGGCTCTTTTAAAAATCTGGGGGTGCCTGGGTGGCTCAGTCGGTTAAGTGTCTGACTCTTGATTTCAGCTCAGGTCATGATTTCAGAGTTGTGGGATTAAGCTCCTCATTGGGCTCCACAATGACATGGAGCCTGCTTGGGATTCTCTCTCTCCCTCTCCCTTTACCCTCCTTCCCCGCTCATGCACACGTGCATGCTCTCTCTCAAAAATTAAATTAAATTAAATTAAATTAAATCTATCCCATAAATAGCCCATTCTCACCACATACATTGCCATACCCTGCCCTGTGTGCCATTATCTTTCTCAAGAGCTAGAGCAAACACCTCCTGACTGGTCCCCTCTTTGCCACTCTTTCTCATATAGTACTCAGAATAATCTTCCACCGCTTGTCACTCTCCTGCTTTAAAACCTTCAGTGGCTTCCCATCATGCTTTTCTGGTAAAGCTTAGACTCCCCATATAGCCCACAAAGGCCCCGTGTGATGTGGGCCCTGTCTTCCTCTCCTGCTTTACCTCATGCTGCTCCCCACCCCCATTCACCTCACTCTAATCCCTTGGCGGTCCTCCTTTCAGTTCCTCAAAAATAAAAAGACTACTGGGGCGCCTGGGTGGCTCAGTCATTAAGCGTCTGATATAAGGCAGAATGGTAGGTGCCTTAAGATAGGCCTGCTGATCTCCTCTTGCTTCTGGGACCTGGCAGGTTCTACCCTCCAGTCTGCCTAGGTTAAGTTCTATCTCCTTCAATAAGCCCATCATTAAAGGAATGTTTTTTGATGCCTCACATTTTTTTCTTCTAGTTTCTAGCACTTCGGCTCAGGTCATGATCCTAGGGTCCTGGGATCGAGCCCCACATCAGACTCCCTGCTCAACGGGAAGCCTGCTTCTCCCTCTCCCAGTCCCCCTGCTTGTGTTCCTGTTCTCCCTCTCTGTCAGATAAATAAATAAAATCTTTAAAAAAATAAATAAATAAAAAGACTACTTATTGCCCCCAAGGTCTGCACACTTGTGGTTCCTTTCCTGCCTAGAACATTCTCCACAGCTCTTTTCATCAAGCTGGCTCCTTACTTATCAGCCAGACTTCTGCTCACCTGCCCTATAACGCAGTTGTCTGGCACACGGTGGGAGCTCGGTGAGTATTTGTTGAATGAACAGATTCCACAGTCTTTAGTCAGAGAACTCCAAATCGAAATACCCGGAATCAGTCTCACCCTTCAGTTTCAGCACCTTGTTTCTAAATGCTTGCTAGATAGGTATCCATACCTTGAATTTAGCATAGCAAGTACAATCAAGACCAAACCCTTCATCTCTTCCTAAACCAGTTCCTCCCATCTTCCGAAATTACACGAGCAGTTTGATCCACACCTCCACTTCAGAACCATGAATTTCCCATTCATTTGCTCCACCTGTCCACAATTCTAACCAACCTTTAAAACTGAATTCAAAATCACTTCACTCATTCATGTATTCAATCAACCACTTATTCAACAAACACTGAGTGCCTTTTATGAGGCAGGTACTGTGTTAGATATCGGAAAGCAAAGCAGACATATTTTTGTCTACTCTCTATCAAATAATCACACAAATGTTATAAATTATAAAAATTATAACCTACAAAATGCTAGGAAGGTAAAAGTGCTAGAAACTAGAGGAAAAAAATGTGAGGCATCAAAAAACATTCCTTTAATGATGGGCTTATTGAAGGAGACAGAACTTAACCTAGGGTAGAACCTGCCAGGTCCCAGAAGCAAGAGGAGATCAGCAGGCCTATCTTAAGGCACCTACCATTCGGCCTTATATATTATACCTATCAGGATCAGTCCTGTTCCCTTCCCCAACCTCCATCCTCATTTTACTGTCACCTGAGAGAAAGGACATAGAGTGTCCCATATGTGCCACCACCCCCCAGAAGATACTGATTAACATGTCTGGTACTATGGAATCCATGCTTGTAAAAAGCTCCCAGACGACTCTGATATGCAGGCAAGTTTGTAAATCAAATGCCTAAACCATCCACTCAATAAACATGTATCAATTAGTCTCTCATTAAAAATCCCTAAGGTCAGTGTGACAAACTCTTTCCAAAATTGGTCACAATAATCTCAACCATACTGTATGGCCTTTTGCAGTGCAACGTTGATACTCTAACCTTCCAGAAGTGGACTGTGTCCCCTCCCCTTGGACGTGGGCTACATTTGTGACTTACTTTAACCAAAAGAATGAGGCAAGTGATGATGTAGGACTCCCAGGCCTAGGCCTTAGGAGGCCCTGTGGCTTTCGTTATGGTTGCCTTGGAAGCCAACCACCATATAAAAGGAGCCCAATATTGATTAATGAATGATGAGAGACCAAGACAGAGTCAAACCTCATGGAGGAGAACCAAGATGTCTCAGCCAACAGCTAGCACAGAGACCCACGTATTGTGAGTGAAGCCATGTTGGAGCCCCTAGTCTAATGAAATCACATGGAGTAAAGCGGTAGGTCCTTCTTCCCTGGATTATAACTCACAGAATCATGATCCATGATCCATAAAATGGCTGTCATTTGGGGCGCCTGGGTGGCTCAGTCGTTAAGCGTCTGCCTTCGGCTCAGGTCATGATCCCAGGGTCCTGGGATCGAGCCCCGCATCGGGCTCCCTGCTCAGCGGGAAGCCTGTTTCTCCCTCTCCCACTCCCCCTGCTTGTGCTCCTTCTCTCGCTGTCTCTCTGTCAAATAAACAAAATCTTTAAAAAAAAAAATGGCTGTCATTTGAAGCCACTGAAAGTTTTAGGGTGATTTGCTGGACAGTAGTAGATAACTGAAATAGTCAGAAATTCAACTCACTTTTAGCAATCATTCAACTGTTTCCCAGCTTTGATGATCACAAGAAACTCTTCCTCATATTCATTACAATTACTCCTCCTTCAATTTAAGCCCATTTCCTCTTAAATCTTTGAAGTACAGGAAGAACAATTAATCAAAATGCCCCCGGCAAAAACTATTCTTATACTTGAAGATGGTAATCAAGCCATCCCTTAGCTTTTCCTTCTGTAAGCTAAAATCATTTTTTTTTTTTTTAAACTTATAATGATAGGACTTATTTTTAAACTTTTTAATCATTTTTATCCTCTCAAGTATTGGGGCAGCAGGGATGGGGGGAGAACGACAAAATTGGATGCCACATGCCAGTATCTAACAGAGTCTATTTCCTAGCCCTTATGGTTCATCTTTCCATGATCCAATTCCACAAAAGTTTATTACCCTACAAATGTAATCATTTACTGAAAATACTATGAAATGTTTTGGGCTCTTAACACTCAGCTTACTCTATCTTGTGCTGACTCCCTTCACTCATCAACCTGGTTTGACACTCCATTATTGAAATAGGTTTTTAATAAATTTTAGATATTTGAAGCACAATAGAAAAGCTTGAGGTTGGAGTGGGCACACCATTAATTTCAGTCAAGATCTCTAAACACAGTCAAGGCCTTTTGTAGGTCAGGCAGGCTCTGGGTATCTCCTTCTACCTTGATGGTAAAGTGGCCTTATAAAAGGCAAGAACTTTAGCACTTGCCTATTAAGCAAAGGCACCTTTTCTGTAGAACCCAATAGGATATATTTAACTACAAAGAGACAAACCAGTTGCTTAATGCAATGTAAAAACATGCTGTCTCTCTGAAGTCTTACCTGAATGGACGCTTCAATGTCAAAAGTAGCTTTATAATCACCAGTAAAATAGGCATAATAAAGCCTACCCAACACAGAGTACTGTAGGTATCATAAAATGATACAAGGGAAATAATCTTGTAAAGTATTATAAAAATGTTAGGTGATATTGTGCAACTAAGTTTAAGTTTCAGCAAGCCCAATAAATCTTCAAATTAACTTTGGATGGTTACCTGATGATTTCGGGTGAAATATATGGAATAGCACCATGGGCTCAAGTTCATCAAACAGGAACTAAAAACATGCTACCTCACAAGAGAGCTTATGGATTTTCTACTACTACCAAGACTAATAAACATGTTTGGACTAATGGTTTGAACCTGGGGACCCACTTCAGCCACTGTCTGATGGTGTCAGTCTCTAGGCCAGGGAACAGGTTCAGTGAAGGAACAGTCTACTGGAAGAAAGAGACAGTGCTGTGGAAGTCCAAATAAGTACTTTGCAAGTCAGAGCAAGGGAGGCCACTAGGAAGAGACAGAGTCCTAGAACAACATCTATAGCCAGGGACTGGGAAAATGGGAGCAGTTCAGTGAGGATGGAGAGGAGAGAAATGACTGGGGAAAGGAAGGAGATGAGCCAGGTAAGAGTAACAGGTAGGACAGGGTCACATCGTGAAGGGCTTTACCTATCAAGCTAAGTAGAAAACAGGAAGCCAATGGCACTCTGAAAACCTGAGAATGATTTGGGCCTTTAGGAAGATAATTTTGGCAACAATGTGGAGGAGACAGGAGCAGAGAGAGACCTACAGTGGAGTGGCAAAAGCCGAGTCAAGATTTGATGGAAGGTGCACCTGGCTGGCTCAGTCAGTACAGCATGCAACTCTTGTTCTCAGGGTCATTAGTTCAAGCCCCACACTGGGGGTAGAGGTCACTTAAAAATAAATAACGTCTTAAAAAAAAAAAAAAGATTTTTTTTTTTTTTTAAAGATTTTATTTATTCATTTGAGAGAGAATGAGATAGAGAGAGCATGAGAGGGGGGAGGGTCAGAGGGAGAAGCAGACTCCCCACCGAGCAGGGAGCCCGATGCGGGACTCGATCCTGGGACTCCAGGATCATGACCTGAGCCGAAGGCAGTCGCTTAACCAACTGAGCCACCCAGGCGCCCTAAAAAAAAAAAAAAAAAAGATTTGATAAGGCTCTCAACCAGAAGTTACAAACTCAAATTCCTGGAGGCAACGTGGATAAAATGTGATATCTTTAGTCTTTAATATCTGGGAGAATGGTTACCTGTAATCTTTGAAGAGTGCAGGCCCTGCCTCAAAGCATTCACACACAAAATTCGAAGCCACTGGGCTGGTTAAACAAAATGTCTAGTTTATGACCTCTAGTAAATTAAGGCAATACAGTGGGAATGAAGAAAAGCCACATATCAATCAAACAGTACTCCAATAATATCAAAAGCGCTTAGCAACCACGGATTTAGCATACTTAGGTGACGTGAGGTATAAACAGAATGAAGAGGAAGACCTGGTGGACATAATTAACAGAGTTCAAACCTACAGCAATATAAGTAGCCAATGGATACTGGGTGGGGGAGATAACGTATGCCATTTAAGATGCCTTTTGAACACTCTGGTACGTTTGTCAAGTTGGATAAAGTTTATCAAGTTGGAAATAAGGATCTAAAGCCTGGGAGAGACAGTTGGGCTGCTAGACATACTGAGGATAGCTGAATTTATGGGCCTATTTGAGATCCCTGGAGTAAGGGGGGTGGCAGGGGAAGAGTGGAAAGATGCTCAAGGTGAAGTCTTGGAGCCTCTCAACATTTATGGGATAGCCAAAAGAGAATGCAAAGAAATAATAGAAGGACACTCTCTAAACTCAGAAGATTCAAGGTAACCGCAAAGCCAAATGAAGAGGGTCACTGGGGGAAAGAAGAATGGCCCAAAAGTGCCACATGCCAGGCCGAGATTAAGTGAGGTGGAGGCTGAAACCGCAACATTGAGTTTGGTAATCTGGAGTTTACTTGTGATCTTCAGGAAACATGAGTAAGGTAATGTGGGCAGAAGCCAAAATAACAAAGCGTTGATAAGAGGCTCAGAGTTGAGGAAGTACAGCATAGGTTCTTCCTCACTCTCCCCTTACTGAGAATCAACTATGTGCCAAGTAAATGGATATCATTCTAACAAAACAGACACTGATTCTCGACATACCCTATGATCAGAGTAAATAGAGTGTTCCCCTGAGTTCTCATCCAGTCTTGGTGAACAGGAAGAGACTTCATGGAAGAAGTGACTTCCGGGCTGAAGCCAGCCGGCTGGGTAAAGCTGGGGCAGGGTGTTGCAGAGACAGCTGGCTTGTGTACGGGCCTGGGGTGAAAGAACACCTGGGCCGTTTGAGGGGAAACCGTAAGGGGCAGAAGCAAACTTTGAGAGGGGCAACTGCCTAGCAGTGAGGCTTAAGGGGTAAAAAGTTTGGAAGTGAAGAGCAGGAGGGAGATAGAGCAGTAGTCTGAACAGAATTAGGGATGAGGTGAGGTTCTTCATAGTCCCTCAGAGAAAAATATGGAAACTCACTGGTAGGGCAGTGTTCCCTACAATTCAATATTCCCAATGATTAGATAATAAAATACATTTGCTTCTCTCTTGTCCTTCAATAATGGTTTAATTTGACTAAACTACTTCTCACAAGACACAGAAAGGACAGAAAATACAAGAGCAAAAGATGGATAAAGCTGTAAACCTGACATGTTTGTCTTCTCTAAGGTTTCTATGATAAATGGTCTACTTAGGACTAAAACCACATCCAGATCCCAAATGAAATGAAACTTTTCCCCCTTAAGACCCCTCCAAAGGGCTGAGGGACTGACTTTAAGATATCCCAATTTCTAAGGCAATTCTGAAGACAAAGGATTTCCCCAGTTCCTCCTGCAGCTCGGTTTAGCTAATGAAACAGAGAAAACAGTCTGGGGTTACCTGATTTTGCCTGTTTCAAAACATGACCACAGCAGAGAGCAAGCTGCCTCCAGTTCCTGCCGCTGAGGTCCTTGGAGCCATTTCAGATGAGCTCATCTCAGGAACGAACAGCAGCAGCTTGCAGGCAAAGCGAATGGTGCCGCCTGGGGACGTATCTTTGGTAAGCAAGATTGCAACAGAGCAGGCAGTTTACCCAGGGCAGTGCTGACTCATGCGAGGCAAAACTCCTATTTCCCAAACAACCCAGCCGGAGCCAACCACAATCAACTGCAACTCAGAAAAGAAGAGGCGCCCCACTGATTTTTTTAAATCCAGTGCTGATTACTGGGGGCAGGTCCCTCATTGCCCTCCTGCTGGTGGCTCGGCTGCCCCTGGAGCCCTTACCTGGAAGGCTCCAGTGGTCACTTTCTGAAATTTCGTTTGAGAACAGCCCGGGCTAAGGACAGCAAGATTACTGAAGGTAGCAGGTTCACAGCCCTGAAGATTTCCCCCAAGAGGCTGCTAAAGAAGTCACTTTGCATTTACAAATTAGAACCTCTGGGTCAGAGGAAATGGGGAACTTGCCCCGTCATCGCTAGGCTGGTCAAATCATCAGAGTGTATTTTTGTCAGCTTTAACCAGGCTCCCAGTTTTTTTTCCCCCACTAGGCCATCCCTGACCTCTCTATTTCCTTAGACAACGCAGAATCTCTAATTAACACAGAAGTAACTGAAGGCTTTAATCAGCTGCCACACACAGCTAAAGCCACATTATCCACCATCACACCTACTGGATGCTTAAGGAATCCAGGAGTCTGTGAAAACTGTATTAACACTTGCTTTTAAAAGAAAAATCCCTAAATCCGTGTCGATTCTCATTTATTGGCCAGCTTATTAAAAAATCAATTCTAGAATGACTGGCTCATCAACAGCTATTAATTATTATTGAATTTGCCCTGACCAGCTAGAATGGGCTTTGGTGCTATATAAAGAAAACAAAAGATTAAGCCCTTGCTTTCTGTGTTGTTATTGTTGCCTTTTCATTTGACAAGAAAGAAACATTAAAGTTCGTATCAGATCGTTCTGTTCCCTACTCAAACTTCCCAAGGCCATCAGCTCTCCCTCAGCATGGGCATTCAAGGCCACCACACCTAGCCTTGTCCATCCTTCAAGGTAGGTCCCACGTGGCGTGAACTCCAGATGTAGCTGCCAACCCAGTTTGTCACTCAATAAATGCTATTAGGTTAATAAAAATGTATGTGCAGACCGTCAGAATTTGGGTTTAAAAACTATGCTACTTAATTCTATTCCTTTTCAAGCGGCTAGTTTAAAAAAAAAGTTATTTATCCAATTGGCTTAATTCCCCTTAATTACACTATTCCAGTAGGATAGCCACACTGAGCTTTTATAAGGTTTTATAAAATGTTCCCTCTTTTATTCTTCCCTTTCAGTGTTTTCTTTTTCAGGAAATGGCTGTGTTTAAAAAGTTTTCCTACAGTATGTGTTAATTAGTTCTTTTCAAATGATAAAAGCGTCTTTACAGCAGTTGGCAACCATTATCTCATGGAGCACACTTTAAGAAATATTTCTGTAGTTGATGATAAGTCACAAACATTCTAATATGGAGCAACCCTCAAGACACGTACAAAATGGGCAAATAGGAAACCTCTTTTGAAAGAACACATTATTGTTAGAAGCTTCTGGCGTGTTCTATATATTAGTAAACTTTAAATAAGGAAGAGAAAATTCAGACAGTACTGTGCCCAAGAAGTAAATGTGAATTATATAAAGAGCAATACGGCAGCCAGAAGCATCAGAATTTCCTAATTCTGCTAAAATAAACACCATTTAGCAGGTGAGGAGAACCATCGCAGATTATCATTTCCCTGTTTGAATTTTTTGGTTTTGCAAGAAACACATATTCAAATATCACTTGGTAATTTAAATTGGGTTAATTTTAAATTTTTTACCGTTTTATGAACTAATCTTTTCCCTTTCTCTCCCTTTTCTCTTAACATCTCCCTTTTACCTACTTTCCCCTCCCTAACATCCTAAATGATACTGCACATTTATTCTGTTCAACAAATTAATCCTATTTATGTCTATATCCTTTTTCTTACTGAGAAGGGGTTGAACTGACAAATCCAAGTTTCCAGGAACCAGTGGCTGGCTGTCTCACCTTCTTGAAAATTAGGGACATTGCCAAATTCTAACCTTCGGAGTTCTAGAATCTTATAATGTTTAAAAAAAACAAAAAAAAACTAGAGTACCTCCTCTTCAAAAAAGACAAATGAGCATCAACCAAACATCTATCATCTAATAAATCACAGAAATTAAACATGAGAAATGAAGTAAATTTTAGGATACTCGAGAATCCACTCTAGGGGTACTTAACAATCAGCAGGGGTGCTTATTAAAAATGGTTATTTCCCATCCCAGTCCCTCAGACATTCTGGATTAGCACAAATGGAGAGACCCCAAAATCAGAATTTTCAATAAGGAACTCCCTCTCCCACGTGATTCTGATGCAGGTGGGCCTTGGCTATTTTGAGAGATAGGTCATACAGCTATGTTCCCTGAGGACTCACTGTTCACAGAATGAAAAGTTTTATTTCAAAGACCACCAAAATGAACAGTAGTCTCACTGAGTAGGTCTTAGACATTAGTCCCCTTACCCACCAGAACCGCCAAGAACATAACAATTGAACTGTATTTATTTTGTCAATTGGGCCATTATTTTCTTCAAGACTCCAGAGACAATTATCCTAACTACTCTTAAGGATTTTAGCTGTCACCCACAGTCATTATACGGAGACATCTTCACACCTGGGATGCAGTACAAGGGGCTTAATGGAATTTTTATGGCCGTGAAAATTGAAGTTCACTTGACTCAACAGAATAGTCAAATAAAACAAAGGATAAAACCTCCCCAAAGGCGCGGGTTGAAAGTAGAAGCTTTTGACTTCCTGATGAGGCAGTTTTGCCCAGAAATTCAAACCATGGGATGCTATGCAGCTCATATGTCTTCAGAGTACCCAAATGCCAACTTATCACCACGGCATCAGCCGACACAGGCTCACTGTAACATTTGGAAGCACAAACCTCCTGTATAAAATGGCCTCTCCTGGGAGACAAACTCTGTCGCCATGGCGGGGATCATTCCATCTTGGGGCCAGAAGGACCAGGCAGTCCCTTTAATCTTTAACGAGCCACTTTCATGTTCAGATGTAGGAACTGGCACTGCGTGAGGCTCAACCTGCCTCACAGCACTTTGCTGCACAACCCCCCCACCCCCCGGAGCTGTGTGAGGGCACGCGAAGTGAGTCTGTCCTTGCTGGTACAGTTACCAGAATCTGTCCTATAACGTAATTGTGGGCACTTGATTATCCACTGTGGTGTAATAGTTCAGAAAGGTATCCAATATCAAGGGTACAGCAACTGCCTACCTCAAGCACAGTGAAATACTAGATCCCTAAATGTCAGGGAATTGAAAAAGTAGCGAGCCTGCAGGAAAAGGAGGAGTCCAAAGCTGACAGGACACAGGCTGAGGCCCTAATAACAAGATGGGAGGCGGGGGGAGGAAGTCAGCGAATCAACAAAACTGCCATCCTGGGCAGCTCACTTTAGAAACCTGGCAACAGGGGCACCTGGATGGCTCAGTCGGTTAAGCGTCTGCCTTCAGCTTTCAGGTCATGATCCTAGGGCCCTGCTCACCCGGGAGCCTGCTTCTCCCTCTCCCTCTGCCACCACCCTCTGCTTGTGCTCTCTCCTTCTCTCTGTCAAATAAATAAATAAAATCTTAAAAAAAAAAAAGAAAAAGAAAAAGAAACCTGGCAACAGAAATCTTGGAACCGTTTGACAGTGTAACTTTCTATACAAAGCTATTTCTTCATTTTTTCCCCTGAGCTGCTAACACAGAAGGGCAGGAAAAGGCCCTTGTCATCCAACTCCCATCACCAAAACAACTCCCATAGCTTTATAATGGAGTGATTAGTAAGCTCAGGTCCTATTCCCCAGTAACCAACCACCCTCTCAGAACAAAGATTCTGTCATTCAACTCGAAAAATTTCTTGAATTCACAATTCTTCTTTACTGTATACCTCTGGATTCTTCTCCTCAAATACATCCACACACACTCTCTTCTTTCTCTCTACTCCCTGCCACCTCCTATAGTCACACCCTGCCTCCAATAAGTCAAACTTACTAACTTTTCACGTTGGTTTCCATTAAAAATGCCACAAGATTTAGTTACCTTCTCGCAGGTTCCCAAGCCTAGGGTGCCTTTGTTGACATGTGTTTCATGTGGACGGGTGACTTCTAGCCAAGTAGATAAGGTTACCTGTTCACCTACAGTTAATCTTCAAACTAGCTTGTGTAGGCTATGGAAATAAAAGGATAAGACGGCACAGCTTGAATGTCCCAACAAGGTAATCAAAATAATGAAAGAGACAGAGAAGACAGGAGAGATTTCAAAATAAAGACTAAACTGTGCATTTCAGTAGCACTTAAGAAAACACTCCATCTGACTAAGCACTTGATGAGTAGACTAATACCCAAAGGACTGTACATTCTCCAAAGATTACTGTGCTCACAGTTCTTGCTTTCTTCAAGGTTCACAAAATCAGACCTGCATTATTTATAATAAAGCAGATAGGCAGATCCTAACATCCAGAATTTTACTGATTTCCTTGCAAATAAAGCTACAACCTTATTTCAACCCAAGCCCATGTAACAAGGAATAAAATATATTTTGTTTTGGTCTTTCAAAGGTATCTCTCAACCCCCCCCTTTTTTTTAAGATTTTATTTATTTATTTGACAGAGAGAGAGAGACAGAGCGAGTACAAGCAGGGGGAGCAGGAGAGGGAGAAGCAGGCTCCCCGTTGAGTAGGGAGCCCTATGTGGGGCTCTATTCCAGGACCCTGGGACCATGACCTTAGCCGAAGGCAGAGGCCTAACCAACCGAGCCACCCAGGCGCCCCTCAACCCTTTTATAAGAAAACAAAAAAAGGGTTAGAGAAAGGAATGCAGCATGGTCCCAGGCTGAAGCGCTTAAGAAAAAAAAAAAATCAGGGAAAATGCCCGTAATACATTATCCACTGAAAACAAAAAAAGCATTAACAGAACAGCAGTTGGGGACTACACAAACACACACAGAGATATATACGTAGAGTGAAAAAAAAAAAAGATACAAAACATATAGCTTAAAAGTCTAGAACCATTGGGGCCACTAGGTGGCTCAGTCGGTTAAGCCTCCCACTCTTGGTTTCCGCATTGGGCTCTGTGCTCAGCGTGGAGTCCGCTCGAGGGTTCTTTCCCTATGCCCCTCCCCCACCACTTGTGCGTGCACAAGCTTGCTCTCTCTCTCAAAGTCTTAAACAAAAGTCTAGAACCATTTAATAGTAGTTACTTCTGGTAAAGGTGATGTTTACCTTCTGCTTTATATGTATACTTCTGTGCTATTTTAGTATTTTAAAATGAGCTGTATAAGCTAATTAATATTACCAGAAATAGGATCACTTGACAAAATGAAACACTTTGAACAAGCTGGTAGGGCCATTCTAAGCCAAATTTTCAGCGTATTTAAAGCTATATTCATTGAGGCACACTTCTAAAGAATTTACCAGAAATGCATAATTTGGGGATAGCACCGTTCGTTCACCTTCACTGGCAGCGCTGTGCTAGGTACTACTGGGTAAAGGGAGACAATCTCATGCTCACAGTTCTTGCTTCCCTCACAGTGAGTTTTGGTTGCTCTTCCCTCTCTCAAGGAAACCACAGCCAGGGGATTAAAGAGCAACTCAACAGACCACTGAATGCTGTACAGAGGCAGAACCATGAAGCATGCTAACAACACACGACTCAAAAATCTATGCTCTTCATCAGTCAGGTCAGTTTTACCAAGTTATCTGACGAACTTACAAACCAGATTTCTACCTAGTAGAAAAGCTAAAATAAAAAATGGTGACAATTCCGAATGCTGGCAAGGATGTGGAGAAACTGAATCTTCTACATTGCTGGTGGGACTGTAAGATGGTACAGCCACTCTGAAAAACTGTTTGGCAGTTTCTTTAAAAAACTAAACAGAGGGACGCCTGGGTGGCTCAGTCGTTAAGCGTCTGCCTTCGGCTCAGGTCATGATCCCAGGGTCCTGGGATCAAGCCCCGCATCGGGCTCCCTGCTCAGCGGGAGGCCTGCTTCTCCCTCTCCCACTCCCCCTGCTTGTGTTCCCTCTCTCGCTGTGTCTCTCTCTGTCAAATAAATAAAATCTTTAAAAAAATAATAAAAATAAAAAACTAAACAGACTCTCACCATCGGACTCAGCAATTGCATTCTTGGACACTTAATCCAGAGAAATTTAATTTCCTGTGTCCACAAAACACCTGTACGCAAATGTTCACGATGGCTTTATTTATATTGCCAAAAACTGAAAACCACCAAAATGCCCTTCAACAGGTGAATGGTTGAAGAAACTGCGGCCCATTCACACCAAGGAATACCACTTAGCAATAAAAAGGAATGGACTATTGCTACACACAACTTGGCTGGAGGGCGTCACGCTGAATGAAAAATGCCGATCTCAGAAGGTCACATATTGTTATGATCCATTTCCATAACACTTCAGAAATGACAAAATTAGAGAGAAGAGATTGCTGGTTGCCAAGGATTAGGGATGATGTGGCTCTCATAGTGCAATTACTCATTCCACTGTCCAATCACTATGGGGAACCCAGAAAGGCGAAAAGTTTGTAAAACAAAGCACATTTCTTATTATTTTGCAGTCCCTACTATGCTGGGGGGTGAGGGGGAAGACTCTTTAAGCATGGATCAGTTGCTCACCCAACCACCTGACATACATTTCAGGCATTACCCGGCCCCATCCCTCCCTGCATTTGCATCTGAGCCTTGAGTAATGAGCCAAAAGGCAGAAGTAACCCCGCACAGAGTGAAGCCTGCTGTAGTTCCAGCTCAGCATTCAGCTGAACTGTCCTGCTTGAAATCAAAAGCATCGGAACAATGCAACAATTAGACAAAGAAACTGTGAAAGACATGGTTACCAGGCAGGGCAGCTCACATTTGACAGGCTTCTGACCACAAGCTTTTCTTACAGAAGTCTCAGGAGCAGTCTCCAAAATGCGAGGGAGAGGTTAGCAGAAAAACCTTCAGGGACGCTTCCTCTGATTCTTTGGGCCAGTCCTCACAGGGCCTCAGAGTAGGGGAAGCAAGACACAGGTCTCAAGCCCGGATAGCAAACTTTTACTTTCTCTGCTGGTCAGGGCTTCTTCCTGAAAGTGGTCTGTCATCATTTATGCCACTATCACTTACAACATGAGGCCAGAACATCTATACATCTTATGTAGAAGGCACTTTACTGAGAAGGCCTATCGACAAACAGGAAGACACTCCCCCCCACACGAAAAAAAAAACTGAAAAATGAACTGCCACCAACAAATTCTCCTCTAAGCCAGGGTTCTAGCTGCTTACCCAAATGTGCTTTTAAGGGTGACTGGCTGATACATCAAATATCATTATAATGTTAGAATTAGGAATAAACTATAAAGCAATCCTTCAGTGCTAACAGAACCAAAACTAGAATACGTAACAAGTATTGTTAATATCATTTTTAAATCACATTCCACACAAGGAGGCCCATGTATAAAAAATTTCAAAGCCCACCACTATATGAAATGGAACCTACGTCTGAAGACCTGCTCTGAAAAGTTAATCACCATAGGTGAGCCAGTGGAGTGAGGCCACTATAGCCTGGTGATTGAGAGCCTGGTCTTTACAGCCAGAAGGGCTCACTGTGTGGCCTTAGGCCTGTCACGTAACTTCTCTGTGCAGTGTTTTCACATCTGTGGAACACAGATACTACACCTCATAAAAGTGTTGGGAGGATGAAATAAGTTCCTATAGTAAAGTCCCTGCACATAGCCAGTACACAACGACTGTTGGTAATTCTTATACAGGTAAAATATGGCACAAAGACAAGTATCACACAGCAAAAGAAATGTCAGTCTTACACAAAGCTCTCTCCTACTTTTAAACAAAAGTAAGCCTTCTCCTAACTCCCACCAAAGAATGCATACAATCCCATTCAGAAAAATGTATCATTTTACACAATGGAATGAGTAAAATACACCCTGCTGAGCATGCCTAATGCTTCCCGAGCTCTCTCGTGGGCAACATATGATTTCAATAGGAAAGGGGACTGTTTTGTAAAGACAGTTTTATAACATCCTTTACCAAATGAAATGTTCAAAGTGAAAATTCAAGGCTTCACACAGCAGGCACAGAATTTCAAAAACATCTGTACCCTCACTCATGTTCCCTATCCTTCTTTCTTAATCAAGGTTATAATAACCAAAATCCTCTGTAGGCTGCCACACAGCCCGAGAGCATGCCATCCTCCTGAATGGTCACTGACCGGGGAAGGCAGTATTCTCTTCACAGCCCCAACCCCCACCCCGCCCCAGTCAGAAAGATGGGAGATTGTTCTAGAGACACTTAAAAAAAGTTTGGACTTGAATCATCTAGACAAGATGCCATACCTTTCTCTACTTCTAGGCGTCCCAACTATTCAGGGGACAACCACAGACATTTTGGGATCAGAAACATAAATTGTTTCCAAAATTGTTCAATAATGCTTGTCCAAAGGCCCCAGTAGAGCTGGTAGTTTGGACAGCTGTGCTAGGAGCGACAGAAGCAGCATTTTCTAACTAGTATTGCTTCAAAACAATTGAAACTTTCTCCAGTGCAAAGTCAAGACACAGGGAGCAGTGTTCTTTGCCAACATCCACAACAGTTTCATTTTTGTTTAACCACCAAAATAACAGTTCCAATAATCTATCAAGTTTGACATTTTATCCAACTAAGCAATTAAACCAGGATGCAAAGCATGCAGAGATATTTTCCCCCCTGCTCTGTATCAACATTCATTTTGACATTACAGCAACACAAATAATACTTGTTCCTAGACTACTTATAAAAGGCTTCTAAAAAGCAAACACAAACTTTAGTGCCTCAAAAAAAACTGTATGCCCCCAAATTTTGTCTTCTACCTTTAAGCAGCTTTATTCATGGTGAGTAAAGGCCAAGAAGTTGAAAACTCCTTTTTAGTATTTAGTCAAAAGAGGTCAAGATCCCTCCTGATACAGACACCAAATGCAAGTTCTATTGACTTATTCTTAAGCATATTAAAGGTAAGCAAGCATCCCTCACCTAATCTCCAAGGATAAAAATTGTGGTTGTGATCTAGTAAATCAACAGGGGATGGAACTTCTTCCCCCAAGTAGGAATGGGAGTCCTCAGCTGGTTGCTTCATTTACAGGTAGCATAAGGAAGAAAATGATCTCACTGTCCTCAGAACCACCTAGAACAATGTTGTTCAAAGTGCCTTAAATTCCTCTGTGCCTTAAATCCCTCCTCTGCAAAATAAAGGCAGCCCCGAATTTCTGAGTTTCTCAACATCATCACCACTATCATCGTGGTTGTTGCCATCAGAATCCCCAATTTCAGTCCCAAACACTTTGATTCTGTAGGTACAGGCTAGGAATCAAGAAACTGGATTTTTTACAAGTGCTCAGGAGATTCTGGTGCACACTAAAATTTGAGATCTGCAATAGATGATGTTACCAATGTTTTTAGGAATAAAAAAAGGTCATAATTTGTGTGTAACCCCTGATAATAAAAATTATCTTAGGTAAAGAATATTTTTAAATCAGGATATTAAAACTTACAGAAAGCATATCTTAATATGCTTTTATAATATTTGTGATATGTAACAACAAATTTCAACTTTTCCCCATTTTTTTAAGTTTATTTTAAGGTTTTTTTTTTTTTACGATTTTATTTATTTATGTGAGAGAGAGACAGTGAGAGAGAGCATGAGAGGGGAGAGGGTGAGAGGGAGAAGCAGACTTCCCGCTGAGCAGGGAGCCCGATGTGGGACTCGATCCCAGGACCCAGGATCATGACCTGAGCCTGAAGGCAGTTGGCTTAACCAACTGAGCCACCCAGGCGCCCTATTTACTTTTAAAGGTTTATTTATTTTAGAGAGAGTGAGTGCACACCAGTAAGGGGAGGGGCAGGAGGAGAGCAAGAATCTCAGACTCCCTGCTCAGCGCAGAGTCTGACAGGGGTCTCATGACCCTGAGATCATTACCTGAGTCAAAATCAAGAGTGGGTTGCTCAGCTAAGCGACCCAATGGCCCCTATTTATTTTTTTTAGTATTCTCTATACCCAAGGTATACAGATTGAACTCACCACCCCAAGAGATCAAGCCAGTTAGGTGCCCCAAATTTTCCCCATTTTAAAAAATGATGTTTGGTGGGGGCACCTGGTTGGCTCAGTCAGTGGAGTGCACAGCTCCTGATCTCAGGGTTGTGAGTTCGAGCCCCAAGTTGGGCAAAGAGGTTAAAAAAAATATTAAAAAAAAGATGTTTGGTTGGGAAGACCAAATGTAAATTAAAATACATGTAAATATTTACACTCTATGGCATCAAAAACTGCTTTCTTGAAATGATATTCAGAACTCTTGAGTTCTGTACCAATCCCTTCCAAATAAAACCAGTGGCTTATTTTTATGTTTGGAGAATCAGGCTGCTGTTTGCAAGCTTTTCCACAAGTAACAGCGCAGGTGTGGACAGCCTGCATCTCAAATAAAAACCAACTGAGATGTAATTGCAAATGTATTTTCCTTTTTAGTATTAGTTTTGGTAGTACAAGAGACATGTTCATGTGCTGTATGAAAAATTTTATTAAATAAATAAAATTTAGGAATCTGATGAAGATCATCTGGAGGTGAAGCGGCAGAATTACTATCATTTTTATGTCCCCCAGTAACTAGTTGGCTCACTGTCCCTATTCATCAAGCTGCCGGTCTGCAACTGTGTCAACAATCCAGTCCTGAACTAGACCAGTAGGCATGGGGGTGGATGATTCAGAGTCACGGGGAGTGCTGGGTCCAACTACATGGTGAGGGTCGTAAGCAAGGTGGAGTGGCCTCTGTCCAACTCTCTGGGAATATTCTGGCACCCCTCTCCCCACCTGTTCCACAGCAAACACTAGGGAAGGTAAACTTCAACTCTCACTCGGAATGACTAAGCAAACTCTTCCATCAGTAAATAAAATGACCAAGAATGGTACCTGAATCTAGTAGTGCCCAAAAGGAAGAAACAAAGGTAGACAGATGTGAGAGAAACTGAAAGACTAGGAATTTTCCACTGTGGACTGGGCAAGTCCTAGCACCTGCATTATTCCTCCCCACCTCCTGCCCACTGTACAAAATGTTAGCCCCTGACTCTCCCTCTCCGCACCTCTGTAAAATCCAAAATGCCCAAACAATGGCTGCTCATTTGCAAAAACAATTCCTCCCCCTTCCTAAAACCGTCCTTGACTGCAGATTGCTCCAACCAGCTGAACTTCAGCTGACCCAATCCTGCTAAAACAAGCCCTAGAAAACACTCTGCTCTTTCTCCAAACTAGAATGCTCCTTTTGTCCAGCATTTTCGAATAAAGGCTTATGCTCTGGTGAATCTTCTTCCACACCATGTAAAATAATAATTTAGCATGGTCAAGAGGAAGTATAATTAATTCATTGTGGCCCCACTGACTCAAGACCTAGGGAAAGGCTGGAAGCAGAAAGAGGATGAGGGCCGGTTGTTTCTCCAGCAGATGTCTTAATCATCATTAAAGTTAAAAAAAAAAAAAAAAGGTAAGATTCACAGAAAATCCTGGAAGGACAACACACTTTTCTATGCATTTTAGGATCAAATATATTGATTCCTGTGCCATAACTCTGTATGCATGTGATCTAGACTGAGACTGCAAAGATTTTCTAAAGCAAATGAAGAGTAAAACATGAAGAGGAGGTGGTGGGAGAGGATGACGCTATTTACTTAAGAAAAGCAGAAAAGCCTTTTTTTTTTTTTTTTGCAAGTCTTTTAACATAATCCAGCAGTTGCAAATAAACAATGGTGCTGATTACTAACCAATTATACTTAACCACTCAGAGGCCAGCAGAGCCTCCAGTTGGCCTACCTTCCTGTATGTAAATTTCAGGATGACTAGGCAGCATTTCTTTAAAGAGGATCAAGGCAGTTAAAATGTCTTCAGCAATCAGACTGGCTTCTGGTGGTTCAAATGGGGGGTGTGCTTCCCCTACTTTTAGAACTGGCCTGGTGGAAACAAACGGATGTCGGAGGGAGCCCTGACCACTCCACAACCCAGAAACAATGAAATCCTTTCTTGATATGCAATTCCAGAAAAGGCCTGAGCCCGTTAAACTGGGAGATAGAAGCCTGACCTGCAGCACCAGAGAGGGCCAGCTTAATTTAAAAAGTCAAGTAATACTTGCTCAACAAAATTTTTTAGAAGTTCAAAAGCAGCACGAGGGGTGGCTGCTGAAAAAGGCTGCTGAGGGAGCAAGACGGTTTTGCTTATCTTTTTATAGGCGAGGACAATGGAGAAATTACCAGACCAAGGTCACTTTCCATTAAAAAAAAAAAGCTGGAAGCCTTAACAAGAGATAAAAACATGCATTAAGTCATGACTCCATGAAATCGGCAGCCTGGTGAGAATCTCTCCAAGAATCCTGTAGGAAATGAAGTGCGGATTAGAGTAATTAAATGTAAAGTCTCCTTGAGAGCAACTTCTTGTTCCTGAAGACTAGAGCCATTTCTGTGAAATGTATCACAGAGAAATTGTGAAGAGGATTTGCTAGGCATCACAGCTTTTCCACGCTCACATGAGGTCTGAAAACACTATGATCTAAAAAGAACAGGGCAGTGCTTTGGGGAGGGAATTATATAACACGCCTTATCAGAGAAAAGCACTCCATTCTCCAGTCTTTGCAAAAGGTCACATGCTCATGTAAGTGTAATATACTTAGGGGTTTCAAAAATTATACACATTGCCTCAAAAGAGATGGAGGGAAAAAAATATAATCACGGGGTAAAGGCCAAACATTCTCTCTTCTGAATGCTTAAATAGCCAATTATGTGTCTTAATACATTAATTCTATGGAGAGAAAGAAGACTATTACAGGAAAGTTGAATAAGACATCTTAAAAAAGTACCCTGGGGCCTAAGTCCATTCAACCGACAGTAAAATCACCCCCTCAAAAAAGCAGTTTTATGCAACATCTAGTATTTTAATTTCCCAGCTGCCAAGAGAAATATATAAGGAGCAGAAATTAAACTAATTATGTCAGCAGCACAGTGAACAAAACTTTAATTGTATTACACACTAGTTAGACATTTGCTGAACAATACAAAGGCCCTTAAGGATAGGAACTTCTTTAGAATATAAATGATCCCCAATCAAATGACAAAAATTAGTCTGTTTGGTCAATAAACAGATTCATGGTTTAGATATAAAATTTCAACCAACATCATAATCCAATATAAAAAATATCCAGTATAAGAAACAAATCTCTAAAATGGCTTTAAATCACTCTCTGATTTACATATGCTGTATCATTAATAGGTCCTTTAAGCCAGCATTGTACTAATCAGCTTTTTAAACATCCTGCCCACAAAAGGGCCTATTCATTTAGCTGAGAGACAGGTGTTAGCAACCAGCAACCTCTTTTAGCCTGGAGTTTCAGGGGCCTGGCCTGCGATTATTGTGGCATGATTGGCAAGTGGAAAGGAAGGGCCCTTTGAAAGATGGGAAGAGAGGAGAGAGGGAAAGAGAAACAAAAGAGACCAAAAGGGAGATAGGAAGATGAGGAAAGAGATGGATGTCAGCTGCTACTTCACAGGGCCACCCTAATGGCCAGCCTCCTGGCCTGATGGAAGTGCCCGGGCTACCACCCAGATGGATAGATACACATGGCTGAACTCAGAGATTATTAATTCATTCCTGCGGACAGTAACTCTGGATATATGCCTATTCTCCACTCATTCTAAAAACATTTTTGAGTGTCCTAGGACTCTCTCATCCCCTATCATCCAGTTCCTAACTTCAGTCCTCACTCTTTAATAGACTCTGAAGGAGCTGATGGAGTAGATACTCCTGGAAAGAGTTACAGAGAGAAAGCCAGATTTAGAAAGACATCTTCAGCCTTCGGAATAAAAATCCTAGTAGAAAGTAGAAGTGAACATTCATGGAGTGGCCTGCAATGTACAAAGAATATATTTTCTCTCTTTTAATCCACCTAACAATCCCACCAGGTTTGATCTTCATCTTGGGGATGAAGAAAATGAAGCTGACAGAGATTAAGGAAGGGGTCTGAGGTAGCATGGCCAGGAGGCGGGAGAGCTGGGATTCAATAACCGGTTTGTCGATTTCCTAAACTGTTAGGCTTTTCCCAAGTTTAATTCCCTAACATATCGAGTGCCCGATTCTGTTTTAACTCGGATGGTTCTGTACTTTCAGCACTTTTTCTTCCTTCCGTGAACTCAGCAAAGGACCTGTGACTAAGCTGTATCGACTATTAAGCCTCCATTAGTTTCCATAAGCGCTTCAGCTATGAAGAAGTGAAACATCTGGCAAGTTGGCTTTAAGTCCTACACGCGGAGAATTCCCAGGCACCCCTCCTACCCAACACTGATCATAGCTAGATTCAACTACCGAGTCCAACCTCCAGTTGTTTCCACATTACCATTCATTTGTCCACTCAGGAAATAAAGGAAGCTACTTTCACCAACCCTCCCTCGTGACTCCTGATAGATAATACAGCAGAGGGGGGGCCTCTCTG
Organism: Neomonachus schauinslandi; assembly: GCF_002201575.2. Taxonomy (NCBI): domain Eukaryota; kingdom Metazoa; phylum Chordata; class Mammalia; order Carnivora; family Phocidae; genus Neomonachus; species Neomonachus schauinslandi. The sequence continues at coordinate 22,414,918 of NC_058417.1, forward strand.
TAAAGTAATTTACATAAAGTTGTAAAAGCTCTTTGTTATCTTTCATGACTAGGAAATGGGCTATTCTAGCAAATCAAACATCCTGGATAACATAATGATGCTTTTAAAGGGACAACCATTTATTAAGAATTTCAAAGCAATGCAGCAGTGGCTCCCAAACCTGGCTGTATATCAGAATCACTTGGGGAGTTTTTTGGAAATAGAGGCCAGAGTGGTTTTTAAAATGTAAATTCTTGGTCATCACTTTTCTACTCAATCAAATCTCCAGGAGGTGGGGCTGGGAAATCCGTACTTTAAAGAACCCCTCAGTGACTCAGCTGCGAACTGCAGCTTTCAAGGAATGCCTGGCTTTTGGGAACTCCTTGCAATAAAACACTCTAAAAAGGCCAAAAGCTGCACTGAATACAATATGACCTTCTTTTGCTGATTCAGGAAGACTTCAGGATCTCCCAACAGCTCTGGTGCATCATTCACTACTGGTCACCAGTCACTGTATTGGCAAAACCAGAAAAGAAAGGTTAAGATTTCGAATTGGTACAAAGCTGGAAAAACCAGCTTCGGTTTTACTATCAGATTTAAAAAGCTGCTTTTCCCCCAGAGGAAACATAAGATTTTATGCTTGCTTTGAAAAAGGAAAATGTTTAAAATCATGCAGTAGGATTCTCTCAACCAACTGTTTAGCTACAATTCAGAATGTTAACAGGCCCAAATGCATCAAAAATGTGGAACACTCAACCTGCAGAAGAGAAAGCAAAGGAACTTCATGACCATCTTAATTAAGAGAAAGGAAGATAATAGTTTTAAACTAAGAATGGCATTATAGGATTAGATAAAACCACTGTCCTGACCATGGCAACCAGTAAATCCTGGAAACTGGGAGAGCTGAGGCCCCTAATTCCTTCCTATCTGGGATGGCTTTCATGTCCTATTAAAAGTCCTATTTAAAACTCTGTTAATAATATAAAGTCACAATACAAGAAAATGACCAAACCATTTCCCTATTGAAGGAATGGGAGTTCATGTGTTTATATATAAAAAGATTGTCCTTGTGTGTCAACTATACTTCAATTAAAAAAAAAGACCAAAAAAAAGGTAATAAAAAAAGATTGTCCTTTTAATTGCCAAAATCTTTCTTACCTAAACACAAGTAACCACTACCAATAACCAGTAACCAAACAAAAATAATAACCAGTAATCATTACCAAACAATAATAACGATGAAGCAGCTAGTCCCTTGAGACTTCACCAATAGCAATTTAAATTATGTTTCTCATTAAACTCTAAGTTATGACTTAGTTCTGTATTACAGGGGTGATGAGATTCCAAGGTGCAGAGGCTAAAACTTTCATCCCAAAACATAAACACTATGGCCAGTACAAGTCTGATATAAAAGTCTCTAATCTACCATTAAAACAATAGCAATATTAATGGTTCTATTATAAGAATAAAAAATCAAGGTGGAATCATCCCCCTAACACTCCTTAAGTTTCTGTAGGTGTTTCCAGGAAGTCCTAGGCACAGTACTCTTACAGATGGGTGTGGCTATATTAAACATCACAGTGAACATGTAATGAGGGAAGAAATTGTGCCTTTTTTTTATATTGTTGCTGTTTTATCTTTTTAAACGCTGGTAATTGAAAATGCTTTTTCAGAAAAAGAAAATGCTTTTCCACTGCTATCTTAAGAGGCCTTAAAGATGCATTCCTATTAGATGGTGCTAAGCAGTTATGTCAACCAGCCTGGCCATGAGAAAGATTAAAAACAAATTAATTTCTAATCGGAGAACAGCTCTTTTTCTGTGCATATTATTTTAGGAGTTGGTTAAATTAAGTCAATTTGGAGGATTTAAAGCCTTTGATCCCAATGTAAACAGTCAGAATAACAGCTGTCTACCTGACCAATTTGTAAGTTCTAAGTGGGCTAATTTTGTAACTAGATATAGACATTAAGTGTGTGTGTGTCCTAGATTACATGGAAATTTTCTTCAAGCACAATCAAGTTATTATATAGCCCTGCCACATCAATCTGCAATTGTTATACACAATTTCCAAACTTAGAAAATGACACCTCTAAATAAACTGGTTTATGAATTGAAGTCCAGAATTATTAGGAAATATGCCATAACGTTTCAGAAATAACTGCCATCATTTATGTCCTTGAATGTGAAAGAATGCAATCAGGAAAAAAGGATAAAGAAGTTGTCAAACCTAAAATCCCCTGACAGAAAGGAAGTAACACTGCAGCTCCCAACCCTGGAATTCTGTATAAGAACTCAGCAAAGCACCGTGTCCCCTGCCTACTCCCATTCCTAGAAAAATGGCTCAATAAAAATGGACAGCTTTGGCCACATTTCAGTAACTTGAACTGTCACTGGGAAAAATCACAAGGCTCCCCAGACAGCTGTAGCAACAGGAGTGACTGGAAGTCTTCCCTGTTCTCCAAACCACCTGTAAAAGGGATGAATAAGGAACTTACTGCATTCTTAGAAGGCCACATGCACCTGTGGATGATTATTCATTAGGTCACTGTGGCCTTTAGCCAAGGTGCAAAGTGACGGTTGTGGGTAAAACCCTATTTCCAAGCTAACAATAATTCTTCCCTGAGGTAGACTGGGAGGAGCTTGATACAATCTTCCTTGATTACACAAGCAGTTTTCTCCCATTAGAACAAATACAGACCAACAAAAAGGAGAAAATATGCTCTTGTTGGTATCTTCTGCCAGCTCGAAATCAAGCTCTGAGCAGACAGATGCCTGCCATGCTCTGACTCCCCTGGTCTAGCCATATACTTCCCTATGCCTGGTCAAATGTCTCAGGGGCAGCCCGCTGCAGAGGGGCCCCACTTCCCTTCTCCGTCTTGGCCATTGGCGACCTCACACATCACCTCAAATAAACGGAGGGCAAATCCCTACAGGGAAGAGTGGTAGGAGGGGTGGGGGGCCCACATTCCCAAACTTCTCCACCAAGCCTCGGAACTCCAGCCCCCTCCTTCCAAGAAGCCTCAAGGGCTCCTCCACAAGGAAGCAGAGACAAGCTAGGTCCTTTATAGGCCGCCGCGTACCTGACTCAGTTTCCTCTGCCGTAAAGAGGCATCTTTACCCCACAAGCCAACTGAACCTGCAGGTCTGTAAGGCTTTGGAGAAATCTGAAGATACCCGTCTCGGGTTACTGCCCGCACAGGTGAAATGCTTTCTTTGAAGGGACTTTTAATGGGACAGGTGCGAGCTACCCCGGATGCGGAGACTTCCAGCGAGGCAGGGAGAGTCCCAGGCCGCCCCCCGCACAGAGTAGGCGCCTCCAGACCACAGCCCGGCGGAACCCGAGGTCGAGCCGCACTCCCACCCCGACCTCCCCCAGGACCCCACCCAGGCCGGGCACCTCGCGTATCCCAGCGCCGCCGCCGCCTCCTCACCTGCCGCGCCCGCCCGGCGGTCCGCACCTGGGAGGGGAGGGGCCGGATCCGGGCCGCGGGCGCCTCAGGCAAGGGCGCTCCCGGCTCCGCCGCGGCGGCGTCTCCGGGGCTGAGGGGCACCGGGGGGCGGTCGCGACATCCTCACGGGCGGCCCCAGGAAGTTGGCCCCCCCACCCATCGCCAGCCGCACTGCCCGGCCGCTCCCGCCCCTTGCGCGGCCCCGCCCCCGGCGCGGCCCCGCCCCTCTCGGGAGCGCGCCTCCGCTCCCGCGGTGCCCCAGCCACCATAGAGAGGGGCGAGGCGCGCGGCGGGCTAGAGTGTGGCCTCCGCGCGCGCCCCCTGGCGGAGCTGAGGCGGCCGGAGGCGGGGCAGGCCGAGCCTGAACCTGAGCCCCGCAGCCAGCCGCGGAGGAGTCGGTTCTCTGGTGTCAGGGCATCTGCTGCCCCTCGTTGCCTTGGTCACCGGACTTTGCACGAGGAGCTGGAGTCCACGTACGAGGCTCAGCTAGGTGGTGGTCCAGCTTGGTGACCTTGAGCGAGTCCCTTAACATCCCTGAACTCGTTTCGTTGTAAGAGTTTGCGGGTTGCCTCATTTTAATATTTCATTGTTCCTCCCAACAATGCTATAAGCAGGTGAGCGTTCCCAAGATTACAATGGAGGGAACCCAGGCCCATCAGGGTTCACTAGCTTATTCAAGGTCCCGTAGCTGGAAGGTATTAGAAGCCAGATGTGTAAGACATCAAAACCCATGCTTTTCCCACTCAGTCGCTGGCACCTCCCTCATCTAGCATTTCCCAGTCTAACCCCCCAAGGTTAGTTAGTTTTACCTTAGGAGGGTGAGGAAACTGCTCCAGAAGGCCTTGGTTGAAGGAAAAGGACTGTGCTCAGGAGCCCACCCCGGACATTCATCAGCCCTGTACCTTTTAGCAGGTACTTAACGCCTCTGAACTCCAGCTTCCTCATCCCTGAAACAATTGGTATGGTTGTTAGGAAGTAGGGTGGCATGAGGATTAAATGAGCTAATGCATTTAGAAGTGCTTAGTAAACTGTAAAGCACCGGATTGCATGGGGGATCATTAGCCAGTGTGGACGAAGAAAATACCTAGTCATGAAAATAATATACATTCTAATCATTATTCTGACCATGTCTAATGACACATTTTCTTCTGCTTTTGGTTTCCTATCGAAACCTCCCACAGTTGTTCTGAGCAACTTATATTTTAAAATAAGGACTATCATGAGAAAAAATGACGTAAAAACACTATCATTTATACATGTGGACTGTCACTCCACAAGTATTTCTAATCTTCACAACCCAGCAAACTGAGTACTATTATTCCCATGTTTTGTTTTTGTTTTTTTTTTAAGATTTTATTTATTTATTTGAGACAGAGAGAATGAGAGAGAGAGAGCACATGAGAGGGGGGAGGGTCAGAGGGAGAAGCAGACTCCCTGCTGAGCAGGGAGCCGGATGCGGGACTCGATCCAGGGACTCGATCCAGGGACTCGATCCAGGGACTCGATCCAGGGACTCGATCCAGGGACTCGATCCAGGGACTCCAGGATCATGACCTGAGCCGAAGGCAATCGCTTAACCAACTGAGCCACCCAGGCGCCCCTATTATTCCCATGTTATTAACGAAGATCTGAAGGTTAAGTAATTTACCCAAAGCCACACCCTTTGAAAAAGGCCAAGCCGAAATTTGAAACCAGGTCTTTCCACCCCCAGTAACTCATGGAAATACTGGCCCTCTAGAGGCCTCCCGCCCCTCATCTTTTTCCTACCTAGCTACTTTCGTAACTTTCCTTGATGGAATTCTGTCTTCTCTGCTTCTCTCCAGGGCTTTATTCCCCCCATGAAGGCGTTTATTGTCTCCTGTTTTCCCCCATCTGGTTCCTTTCCTCTTGAGATGTCAGGACATTGTTCATCCTCTTGTTTCTGAAATGGATTTGTGATCTGTGATTAAGGCACAGCATTCTCCACCTGATCTCTCCTTCTCTTTGTGTTAATTATAGTATAGAAAGTTAACAGGTCCAGAACAAGGATGGGGTGAGACCAGAGATGTTTTTGTAAGCTCAGTTTACAAGCTGAGTGCTCAGTTCCATAGGGAAGTGCTCTCAATCCACTGGTTGGACCCAATGACTGGAGTTTAGATTCATGACATCCTCTGGAGGTCATTTTTTCCCCCGGGTCCTCTGGTCCATATTACAGTTAAATCATGGGAATGTTGCTAAATAATGTACATATCACTGAAGCAAGGAGGTCTCAGAGCTGCATTTACCCACACTCCTCCTTTCTCCACCTTTAGCATTATCACCATCACTATTTTTAATCTTTAGCGTGCCCTTCTGCAGAGGCACTCAATAATGTACCCATTGTGCAAGTAATTTAAAATCCTTTTCAGCAAGCAATAGTATTTAGTAGTAATAAAACACTAATTTGTCTACCAAGTGACATATTTATAGGAGCTGTTTACTTTGACATATTTTTATTATTTCTACTCATTTGCTAAGTACTTTCCAATACATATTTATGAAGCATATGCCTTTCCCCAAACAGTAGTGAAAAAATAAATCATATTATTTCTTTTATTAGTAGCAGCATGGCTTGTAAGAGCTAGTGACCTGATTTTTGCTACTTCTGGCACAAGCTGAATTAATGGTGATTGAGCACCTACTATGTGCCAGACATTCTGTGAAAGGCACTTTACATAAATTATCTGTTAAGTTCCCCTGAGACATATAATTTTACCAATAAGGAAAATATAATTCCCCTGCAACATATATTTTACCAATGAGACAGAGACATTATCTTGTCCAAGTAATTTGGCCAGAAAGCATTTTTTTTTTTAAAGATTTTATTTATTTATTTGACACAGAGAGAGAGAGAGAGCAAGAACACAAGCAGGCGGAGTGGGAGAGGGAGAAGCAGGCTTCCTGCTGAGCAGGGAGCTCAATGCGGGGCTCGATCCCAGGACCCTGGGACCATGACGTGAGCCGAAGGCAGACGCCTAACAACTGAGCCACCCAGGTGCCCTGCCAGAATGCATTTTGAACCTAGATCTTTTCCTTATCCAAAACCCCAAATCATCATTCCAATTCACCAGCCCCCTCTTAACTTCTCTGGACCTAATAAATTATGGAAAATATAAAGAATTCCTTTCTAAAAGAGGCTGTATCTATTACCCCAGAATGGAACAGAGATAAACAGACACGAAATGCTAATCCCAATTTTTCTACAAGAGGTAACTCTCTAAGGGGGTTATTCCCTAAGAAATCAATGGTAGGGTATTTCCCAAATACTTCAGAGTATTAAAGTAAGCACAAGGCTCTGTGCAACGGCACTGGTCACACTACCGTGAAGCTGGCCTTCCCTGGACAGAACGAAGCTGTCACTAGTACCTTTCAGGCATTGGAAGCCTCACAATGATATGACATTTAGTTCCATTATAGGCCTGGAAAAGCATTTGGTGCTTTACATAAGCTATATGACTCCAAAGCAATTCTATCCATCAGGCATTATTATTTTTTAAAGATTTATTTATTTTAGAGAGAGAGACAGGGGAAGGGCAGGGGGAGAGGGAGAGAGAGAATCTTCAAGCAGTCTCCCCGCTGAGCACAGAGCCTGATGCAGGGCTCGATCCCATGACCCTGAGCTGAAATCAAGAGTCAGCCACTTGACTCACTGAGCCACCCAGGCACCCTATGCAGCAGGCATTGTTTCCCCCATTTCACAGTAGATGAAACTGAGGCTTAAAGAGTCTAAGTGATTCATCCAATGACACCCAGCAAGTAAGTGTCAGAGCTAAGCCCGAGTTAGTTGAGATGTAAAAAAATCTTGTTCCTTGGGGCGCCTGGGTGGCTCAGTCAGTTAAGCGTCTGCCTTTGGCTCAGGTCATGATCCCAGGGTTCTGGGATCAAGCCCCAGCATCTGGCATCAGGCTCCCTGCTCAGTGGGGAGCCTGCTTCTCCCTCTCCTGCTCCCCCTCCTTGTGCTCTCTCACTCTCTCTCAAATAAAAAAAATCTTTTTTGAAAAATTAAAAAATCTTGTTCCTTGACTTTGTATTCTTTTCTGCATAGACCCATTGTCTTCTGGTAAAACCCAGTCTTCAATTAAGGCTGTTATACCCAGAAACCACAGGGAGGCAGAGAAGGGCTAGGGTTCAAAGGCTATTCAAGGAGTCAATCTAGTGCAGCAACTGAAGTACAGCTGTATAGCTCCAAGACACATGGACCTTCCATCGACTGGGAGAGTGAGCTCTGTGTATGGCCAATGTAATGGCCAGTACTTGGCCTCCCTCTGCAGGATAAACAGGAGACACAGTGAGGTCTCTACCTTGATAAAAGGTCACTACAGGGAACCTACAGAACCTTAATGATAAAATACTGGGAACAGCACACTAAAGTCAGGAACAAGACCAGGAAAATGGCCATGGGTGCTTCTATTCAACTTAGTACCTTAGTCTAGCCAGTGCTAGACTAGAAAAAAAAAAGAGAAAAACACCTTTTTTTTTTGAGGGTAACATTTTAAAAATTTTTGAGAAAGAGAGTGAGCATGGGGGGGGAGGGGCAGAGAGAGAAAGAGAATGAGCAGAGGGGAGGGGCAGAGAGAGAATCACACTCCCCTGCTGAGCAGGAGCCCGACGTGGGGCTCAATTCCAGGACACTGGGATCATGACCTGAGCTGAAAGTAGACACCCCACTGACTGAGCCACCCAGGCACCCCTGAGGGTAACCTGTGATGAATAATATAACTAGCTCTAATTTAAACTCCATGCATCACAGAGCTTCTCCAATACCCTTCCCCAACATACCACTTTGAACAGTATTAACTCTACCCAGTACTATTCCATGGGGGAACACAGCAAAAACCTAGTGGCATATGCACATTTCTAAATCCCTTCTCTCTTACTGGCTCACATCTCAGGTGTTTGTTGTTTGTTTGTTTTTACGATTAAAAAAAAAAAGAGGGGCGCCTGGGTGGCTCAGTCGTTAAGCCTCTGCCTTCAGCTCAGGTCATGGTCCCAGGGTCCTGGGATCAAGCCCCACATTGGGCTCCCTGCTCTGCAGGAAGCCTGCTTCTCCCTCTCCCACTCCCCCTGCTGGTGTTCCCTCTCTCACTATATCTGTCAAATAAATAAATAAAATCTTTAAAAAAAAAAGATTTTATTAGAGAGAAAAAGCATGAGTAGGGAGAAGGGGCAGAGGGAGAGGGAGAAGCAGGCTCCCTGCTCCTCAAGGAGCCTGATGACTCTGAGATCATGACCTGAGCCGAAGGCAGATACTTAACCAACTGAGCCACCCAGGCACCCTGAAGAATGTGTTGTTGTTTTAAGATTTTATTTGAGAGAGAGACACACAGCAAGAGAAGGGAACACAAGCAGGGGGAGTGGGAGAGGGAGAAGTAGGCTTTCCACTGAGCAGGGAGCCTGATGTGGGACTCGATCCCAGGACCCTGGGACCATGATGTGAGCTGAAGGCAGACGCTTAACAACTGAGCCACCCAGGCACCCCGTGACCATTGTTTTTTATTCAGATTTATTTTCCCCTAAACCTCCAGTTCACTTTCTAAGTTTGTTTTTTTGTTTATTTAAGTGATCTCTACACCTGATGTGGGGCTCCAACCCATGACACCGAGATCAAGACACATGCTCTTCCAACTGAGCCAGCCAGGTACCCCTCCAGTTCACTTTAATACCAACGATATCTCCCTGCTCCATGTGTGTGTCATTCTCTCATAAATTCCCTGGGGGAAATTGGAAAGAGCTGATAAAGTAGATCTCTGATCCAGCTTTTTATGGTGAGCTAAGCTAAAAAAAGCTCAAGATGTGTAGCCTTGGCTACTATCTGGGTAGAATATAAAAAAGAATTTTATCAAAACAGTTACATATTCACAGCTGAAGGCAGCATGAGGATGGAAAGAAGTAGGGTTTTGAATGAGACAATTCGAGTTTAGATTCTGGTGCTGCCACTTATTAGCCTTATGTCCTCAGCCTTGCTGGACTCCTACAGTCTGTAAAATGGAATGACTCCCCATGCCACAAGGCTGTCCTAACATCTAAATGAGATGCGTACATGGCCTAAGCACATGAAAGCCTTGATAAACTTGCCTTCTGGATTATGGCAGACACTTCAGTTCCTCCACACAACTCCCTCCTTTCTAGTAGCACCCCCATTTCCTTCTGATGGCCATAGCACGTGCTTAAGGAAAGCCTGTCCCTAGCCCCAGCTCCAGGACTATTTTCTGGTTGATCTGAGCCAATCATAGACCAATTTCCCTTGCCATGATTTCGATGTGGGTTCAGGAAGCAATTCTGCACTAATAAGATATGAGGTAAGTCTGCTTTGGTTGGAAGTTGAGTTTTAACTTAAAAGGACACAAGGATCATGTTCCTGCCTGTAGATATTGTCATATCTGGATTGATACTCAGAATGGCTACACCCAGGCCTTAACAAGGAGCATGAGCTTAAAGACAAAACCAACACAAAAGGAGAGCAAAGCAGAAAGAGAAAAGGGACCTTATACCACTTCACACTGAGCCACTGAATGAGCCAACCTTGGACTTCATGTAATCGGAGATAATGTCCTTATTGTTGAAGCCTCTTTAAGCCAGGTTTTGTTAATTGCAGTGGACAGCAGCCTCAATGATACATGGACCTCTTGCCTGAGAGTCTTTGGGAGTTCAGGTGCCTGACTTAAAGTCATCAAGTGCTAGCCCACAGTAGGGACCCAATATTAATTTTGTCTAATCTCAAACTTGGGACATACAGGAGTCCTCTCTAGAAAGATACATAAAAAGATACTTTGGGGACTTAATGACTAGATCAGAAGAAAAACATTCCTGCATTCCTCCTTTGCCACCTTTAAAATGCACGAAACCCCACCCACTCATGTAGTTAAGGTCCTGCAGGATGTCACAGGTGGTCTGGAGCAGCGAGGCCATGTGGTGATGGCCCTGGCACCCTGAGCTGGGGTTAGTACCTGGTGGGAAGAGAGCTGCGCAGATGGGAAACTAAAGGCAAGATGGAGACCCAAAGAGTCTGGCTTAGGAATCAGGAGTCCTGGGTGTCAGTTGCTGCTTTGCCACAGGGACCGTCACTTCTCCTCTTTGGGCCTCAGCTTCCCTGTTAAGTGACAGTGTGGGGCACATGGTCTTTACAGGCCTCTCAGACCCCATTATTCCAGGGTCCTGACTCACAACATACAGGGAACATGGCAGATCTGCCCAGGGCAGAGAGGGCAACGAGGCTCCACCTCGAATGCCCACCCCACTAGTAGGTTGTGCCTCCCTGGAGGGCCGTGCGGAGAAAAACTGCAAAAACACTCCCAAGTTCCACAAAAACAGAATGCTTGGGAGATTGGTGAGACCCCCCGGGGCTCAAAATACCCAAATAGTAGGAGTGGCAGGGATTTTCCATCCCCTCACTTAACGTCCCGTTTCCTATGATGGTTGCAGAAATGAGCCGACCACTTATGGTATGAGGATATGGAAGATTCGTTTCTCCTGGGGTCCTTACTGCAGGCAGCAGGGCCAGCCTCCCCCCAGTCCTAGGCTCCCCAACCCTTTCCTCACGCAGGCAGATACCCTGGAGCCGGTCTGCCGCTCACTCCTGATCCTCCATGCTTCCTGCTTCTGTCTCTGCTATGTTCATCATCTTCATGTCCTATCTTCCCCCCCGAACTCTGCCCCCTATTCCTGCAGCCAAGACACAACTAATTAATCACGACAGGCTAACTGAGAAAGGCGAACTTCCTGTAAAAAATGTGGACAGTAAACAATTCTGATCATTTCTCTACTTTGCCTTTTTATTATTCCTCCCCTGGTGTCCTCCTCTCCCCCCCCAGCCAGGGCTACGGCTCTCAGATGGACGGCCACAGTGCCGCTAACAGACGGGGGGTTATTTCATACACTAGGGCACCAGGTTGCGGTACAGCTGTCAGGAAGAGAAGGGGAATTATATTGCATCTTGGAGCCACCGGCAATGAACTTCTGCATAAAAGACTAGATTTGCCATGTATTATTTACGCCAGCATCAATTTTCCCAGCTGGCTGTATTTACTGTGCAAATTCTTTCCTGTTTATGGGCAAGGCCATGGTTCAGCACTTCTGGCTGTGAGGCACCTCTATACTGTGGAGGGGCCCTACAGGGCACCATGCATAATAAACAAGCAGCTGGATTCACTATGGCCACATCCTCCCTTCCTGTTAAATTATATCCCTGGGACTGCAGCAAGTTCACAGTTTCACCTAGTCATGGTGATGCATGCAGGTACATGAAACCAAATCAGCAAGAGGGAAAAAAAAAAGAAGAACTGTTCTTTGGAACCTCACTAGGGGAAACTGAAAAACATCCTTCTGGGGGGAAATCAGGTGGCTCTGGGGCTCAAGGAATTTCCTGTTTATATTTTTAAGAGCATGACATGGATAAAGAAGGGCTTTGCATTTACAAGGTTGCTTCCACCCAGTAACTCAAAGACAAAGTTAGGGGAAAGGGAGCTCCATCCTACAGATGGAAAAACAGAGGCAAAATAAAAAAGAGAGAGAGAAGCAGAGGCTTCCGAGCTCCGTCACTGTGTGAGGATGGAGTGTGGGTAAGATGGTGACACACAGGGTTCTGTCCGGTCACTAGCAGGCCTCTTCAGAGAGGCCGGAGGCCAGGGTGAACTCTGCTCACAGGGAAACATATATGATAGAAACAAGGAAGAAAACTTGGCACGAGCATGAGTTTCTGGGTCCTTCCACCACCGAATCCTCTCTCGCCTGTAGCTCTGTTTCCACAGAAAGAGAAGCTGAGGAAACAGAGATGTCTCTTGTGTCCAGCCCAAGAGCTTCTACTGCAGGCCCAAGTACCGGGTAGCAGTGACCAGCAGCTGCTAGTGTGCAGAGAGGTGGGGCGCTTGATGCCCCCCCCCCTTCCCAATCAACAGCACAGTCATATCTGATCTCCATGGGACGCTGGGCTCTGCTCTGGAGGCGCCCAGGTCCCGATGTCTACCATCTCTTGGAAACCTGTTGGCTGGAAGAAGACAGGAGGGAAGGGTAAGTTTTCGAGTTAAGCAACTCAAGCAGGGAGCCTCTTTGGTTGCCGGGTCTCAGCGTCCAAGAATTCCCCTATGAGACATCTGGGCACACAAACACCCTCAAGGGCCCAGATCCCTGGCTTTCCCCTGTGGCCGGCTCACCAGACGGGGAGATTTGGTCAGATATACCCTGCGCCGACTGCCCGACGCTCCTGCTCCTTCGTCAACGTCCAGGAGAATCCGGGTGCTGGGTACAAAGCTCCAGGAGCGTCCGAGGGCAGGTTTGAGCTCCCCACTGTCTCTGTCTCGGGTCATGTGGTTGGTTACCTGAGGCAGAAAGAAGCAAAGACTTCCAGATTGATAATAGTGGCATAGAGGATATCTGTTCCTTCTGCTTCATTCTGCAAGTGGGAAAAGTGAGGCCCAACACAGAGAAAGGACTTCCCCAAGGCTCCCTGAGTTATTGACAGCTGGTCTGGAACTAGAACCCCAGGTCCTCACTTGTGCTCAACTCTTTCCACGAAATCACCATGCCTCAGGCTTGACTCCAGCAGAAGGTCATAGCTCATAGGTCTGGGAATAAGCATCTCTGTCTGCACTTTGCTGGAGGGAAGATAGTGGTGGGCCTGCGCCTCCTATACCCCCAACCCAGCAGACAGGTATTCTGAGACCATACCACCCAGCCCTCTGTGGCAGGGAGTACATCTGCGTGTAGGGGGTCGTGGGAGCTTCGAAAGGGAGGTCGTAATCTGGTCAGTCAGTTCTCCGGTGCCCAGGATAGTCATAGGTAGGCAACCTGAGCCTCACAGCATCCCTTGATGAGAGTATCCCCACCGGCCCCCCAACCAGGAGCAGGTGGCTGCAGCTTGTTCATCACTGAGTCCCCACTGCCTAAGCCAGGGCCACAAGCAGGTGATCATGTACAGCCTGAAGTCAGGAGAGGGAGGCCCTGGGACGCAATTTAAGAACACTGCTGGTGGGTGTACAAATTAGTATAACCTTCCTGGAAATTTGGTGGTATCATATCTATACATTTAAAAATGTATGTATTCCTGGGGCTCCTGGGTGGCTCAGTTGGTTAAGCGTCTTGACTTTGGCTCAGGTCATGATCTCAGGGTCTGGGATCGAGTCCTGCATCGGGCTCCCTGCTCAGTGGGGAGTCTGCTTCTCTCTCTCCCTCTGCCTGCCCCCCACCCCCCGGCTCGTGCTCTCTCTCTCTCTGGTTCTCTTTTTCTCTCTCAAATAAATAAATAAAATCTTTAAAAATAAATAAATAAAATAAATTTAAAAAAATGTGTATCCCTGACTCTGTAATTATACTTTTAGGAGTTTGAGGAAGTAATATGAAATGTGCAAAGAAATTTAGGTTATCAGGGTGTTCACTGGAGTTTTACATATTTATTTTAGAGAGAGAGCGCGCGAGCACGTGAGCGGGGGGGAGGGGTAGAGAGGGAGAATCTCAAGCAGACTCCCTGCTGAGCACGGAACCCAATGTGGGGCTCGATCTCACAACCCCGAGATCATGACCTGAGCCAAAATCAAGAGTCCAACGCTTAACCGACTGAGCCAACAGGTGCCCCAGAGTTTTACTTAAAATAGAGGAAAACCAGGGGCGCCAGGGTGGCTCAGTCAGTTAAGCGTCTGCCTTCGGCTCAGGTCATGGTCCCAGGGTTCTGGGATCGACTGCCACGTTGGGCTCCCTGCTCAGTGGGGAGCCTGCTTCTCCCTCTCCCTCTGCTGCTCCCCCCGCTTGTGCTCTTTCTCTCTTGCTCTCTGTGTCAAATAAATAAAATCTTTTAAAAAAAAATTACAGAACACTTACCAAAAAAATTAAAAAGAAAATAAAAGAGGAAAACCAGTAATGACCTACAAGCCCCAAATCAAGAAATAGATCATTATGGGATACCAGGGTTTGACAAACTACTCCCGACAGGCCAAATGTGGCCCCAAAATTATTTCTGAAAGTCAAGTTTGGCTGGAACATAGCCATGCCCTCTGTTTAGGGACTCTCTGTGGTTGCTCTCACACAATCTAGGCGGAACTGAGTAGCAGTGACAGAAACTATCTGGCCATAAAGCCTCGACCATTTACTCTCTAGCCCTTTACAGAAAAGTTTGCTGATCCCTGTACCACAGGTATTAAATAAAATATGTAACAGCTAAAAATGGCATTTTTAAAGCATCTATTTAAAGACATGGGAAATGGAATGAGATGAGTATTTTTTTTAAACACGGTTACAGTTTAGTTGGAAAACTGGTTAAAAATACACACATATATGCAAAGAAAAGAGATTCTATGGAGATATATAAAAATATGAATATGTTTTCTGTGGATGTGGAGATTTACTACAAATTTGACTCCTATATTTAACTATTTTTTACCCTATGAGAAGCATGCAGACTTTAAAAAAAGTCCTCCGAAAGCAGAAAAAGTTACTTCGAAAGCAAAAACATCCCTTTCTATGAAGCACCGGAAAAGGCAAAACTATAGGGACAGAAACCAGATCAGTTGTTGTCTGGGGCTTGGGGACCTTTTTGGGGTAACCGAAATATTCTAGATCTTGATTGTGCCTTGTAACAAGAGCGGATACATTAGTAACTGTTAGCCAAACTTCAAATGAGGAGAAAGTTACTGTGTGTAATTATTCCTCAATAAACCTGTCTTGAAGTAAAAAGAAAACCAAGACTGTCCCTGACCCCTTGGCTATTTATGTCCGATCCCATCACAGTCCAGGGCTCTAGATGGCCCAGGGAAGTTGGGCTAAGATCCTTTCCTAAAGGGCCACGTTGGGGGTTAAGTTGCCATTTAAGGAATGTAAACAGCTGGAACTAGAACTCAAAGTCAGGTCCCGCCTCGGCAAAGCCCAGGGAGCAGAGATAAGACCAGCAGGCTGGTGAAGCCCACGTCCTCACCACCACCGCCATGCCAAGGTCCCGGGCCAGGGTCTTCAGCTCTCGGGCCAGCTGCATCATCAAGGCCAAGCCTGGAGGAGGAGAAGCACAGGGTGAGGGCAGCAGGGCACCTGGGACTGGGCTGACCAGGGAATGCATTCCAGAGCTGGGAGGCAAGATCACGTCCCGGACCTGGGCTCTGCGGCACCTCTTACCTTCCCTCTGCTGACCTCCCAGAAGTGGAGAGACCACCGCAGTGACCGAGTCCACAACCACCACCTTCACCGTCGCGGAGGCACTGCTCACCTGGGGAGAAGCAGAGGCCATAAACCAGTTGGCCTCTAGGGGGCGTCCAATATAGGGCAAGCTTGCTCCTCTATCAGAAACCGGTAAGTGGGCGCCCAAGTGGCTCAGTCAGTTAAGCATCTGCCTTCGGCTCAGGTCAGGATCCCAGGGGCCGGAGATTGAGCCACGATGGGCTCTCTGCTCAGCGGGGAGCCTGCTTCTCCCTCTCCCTCTGCCTGTGCTCTGCCTACTTGTGCTCTCTGTCAAAATGAATAAGTTAAAAAAAAAAATCTTTAAAAAAAAAACTGATAAGAAATAAGTTCTCCAGGGGCGCCTGGGTGGCTCAGTCGTTAAGCGTCTGCCTTCGGCTCAGGTCATGATCCCAGCGTCCTGGGATCGAGCCCCGCATCGGGCTCCCTGCTCGGCGGGAAGCCTGCTTCTCCCTCTCCCACACCCCCTGCTTGTGTTCCCTCTCTCGCTGTCTCTCTGTTGAAAAATAAATAAAATCTTTAAAAAAAATAAAAAAGAAATAAAAAGAAATAAGTTCTCCAACCCCAAATACAGCTGTGCAGGCATCATGGAATTTCAGTAAGGTCTTTTTTCCCCATCTCCATTTATAGGTATAATCAATTTTACTGAAGACTTGGGTGGATAGAGGGGGTTTAAATCACAGGACATCACAGACACACCAAAATAATTAAATTTGAGAAATCCCTGTTCTAAGTTCTGTGGCCCCAGTCAAGAATTTTCTTTCTTTTCTTTGTTTAACTTATTTATAATCTCTACACCCAACTTGGGGTTTGAACTCACAACCTCGAGATCAAGAGTCACATGCTACACCCACAGAGCCAGCCAGGCCCCCAGTCCTGAATTTCTTTTAGGATTTTTTTCCCTAAAGTTTATTTATGTATGTATGTGTGAAAGAGAGAGAGCGCGTGCACATGCGTAGGGGAAGGAGAAAAAGAGAGGGAGAAGGACAAGCAGACTGTCCCAGGCCCTATCCCAGGACCCTGAGATCACAACCTGAGCCGAAATCAAGAGTTAGGTGTTCAACTGACTGAGCCACCCAGGTGCCCCGAGACTTTTTTTAAAGTAGGCTCCACACCTAGAGTGGAGCCCAACACAGGCTTGAACTCAGGACCCTGAGATCAAGACCTGAACTGAGATCAAGAGTAGGATGCTTGGGGTGCTTGTGTAGCTCAGCTGGTTAAACAGCCGGCTCTTGATTTCAGCTCAGGTCATGATCTCGGGGTCCTGGGATCTAGCCCCACATTGGACTCCCCACTCAGCAGAGATGCTCCAGGATTCTCTCTCTCCCCCTCCTCCTGCCCCTCCCCCCACTCATTCGCTCACACGCACTCTCTCCCTCAAATAAATAAATCTTCAAAAAAAAAAAAAAAAAAAGGAGTGGGATGCTTAACTGACTGAGCCACCCAGGCACCCCCAGTCCTGAATTTTCTTAGCGGCCATGTTTCTTATGGCCAGCCTTCCCTACCACCATCTTGCCAGGCTCTTCTCCCTCTTCTGCTTACTTCCCAAATTCCTAACTCCCTGTGCTGAAGGGGTTAGCCTTCTCTTTACTTCAGTCTCCTTCTAGATCATGCCTCTAGGGCCTCATCTTCCACATCTAAAGCAGTTCCAAATACAGACTATATAGACAGCCATGTTAAAACCATCATCTTTTGTCTCCACACATGCATTAGCATCGTCCTAGTTTCTTGGACCTAACCTCCCTTACTCTTTATGTCCAAGTCATTTGCTGATTCTGTTTCCACAACGTTCTTTCTCACTTCATGCAAGCCAAATCTTGGATTTTCAGCATAATCTGGTTTGTCTTTTGCATGTCTTCCTTCATTGTCCAGTTACTGACTCTCATGTCATCCACTCATCTAAGACAGGATGGCAGAAAAGAAGAGAAGCTAAAACTGAAACCAGCTTAGCTCTTCCTCACTCTGGGAGAGCAGGTTAAAATCTCTGGCTAAAATGCAGACAGCCAGCCTTTCACTGCTAGTAACTATGGAGCCATCAGGTCATCCGTGGCAGACAGATCCGAAAGTGGCCCCTTGACCTCCACCTCCAGGTATTCAAGCCTTGTGTAATCCCTTCCCCCAACCGTGGGCGAGTCCTGTGGCTGGCTTCTGACTAATACAGTGTCAAAGGTGCTGGAATGTCACTCTCTTGATGAAGCTATGCTATATGGCAGAGGTGATGGGACGTCACTCCCAAGATTACATTATGTTACATGAAACTGCATGTTGCATTTTGCTCTCACTTTTTTTTTTTTTTAAAGATTTTATTTATTTATTTGAGAGAGAGAATGAGAGAGAGAGAGCACATGAGAGGGGGGAGGGTCAGAGGGAGAAGCAGACCTGCTGCTGAGCAAGGAGCCCGATATGGGACTCGATCCCGGGACTCCAGGATCATGACCTGAGCCGAAGGCAGTCGCTTAACCAACTGAGCCACCCAGGTGCCCTCACTTTTTTTTTTAATTTAACTTATCTGAGAGAGAAAGAGTGAGAGCACGAGTGAGGGGAGGAGCAGAGGGAGAGAGAGAAAGGGAGAAGCAGACTCTCCCCCGAGCACAGAGCCCAATGAGGGGCTTAATCCCAGGACCCTGAGATCGTGATCTGAGCCGAAGTCAGAGGCTTAACCGACTGGGCCAGCCAGGCGCCCCTTGCTCTCATCCTTGTGCTGTTTTGATGAAGCAAGTGGTCGTGCTGTGAACTGCCTATGGAAAGGGCCACAGGGCAGAGAACAGTGGGAGCATGGACAACTGCCAGCAAGACACTGAACCCACTAGGAAATGAGTTCTGGTGACAACTTGAGTGAACTTGTATGCAGATTCTTCCCCAGTTGAGCCTCTAGATAAGAACACAGTCCAGCTGCCATCTTGATTACAGACTACTGAGATCCTAACAGAAGCCCCAGCTAAGCCGTGCCCAGACTCCTGACCCACGGAAACTGTGAGGTAGTAAACGTGTTGTTTTAAGTCATTACGTTTGTGGTAACTTGTTATGCCATAATAGAATATACTATCATAATGGTCTTCCAGTAAAAAAACACATCATTTGACCTGGGAGTTCAGAGATTTAGTTCTTATCCTAATTATGTAGTGACTTTGAGCAACTTACTGAACTTCTCTGGTCCTCACTCTCCTCATCTCTAGAAATGAGAGGGCTGGATTAGATCGGGGCTACTTGACTTCATGTCTCAACACACATGGGTCATAACCAGCTACAGCTCCTATGGCAAGTATCTGTTCAACTATTAAGTGTTCTAAAGTTTGTAGAAATCATTTACTTTACATACAATCTTGGGCATGCCCATAGGAACATGTTATACTTTGGGGTCTGAGGAAGTTTAACGAGAGTTGAGCTATTCTAAGATGTCTTTCTAAATCTAATAGCCTGTAAATCAGTGCACCAAATCCTGTCTAAGCACCCAGCAGGTAAAATGGGGTACCAACCCAAATGCCACTCTAAACCCCTCTTCCTTGTTAACAGGATTCTGGATGTGTTCAGGTAGTGGGCAGAAATCTGACATCATGGAAGGTGGGCCCAACCCCTAGTCTAAGATACACATAAAACTCCATTTTGGCCAACTAGATGTAAGGCGAAGTCTACTAGTGGGTTTTGGAGAAAGATTTTTCTTTCCTGATTAAAGGGAAGAAATGCAGAAAAGGGGCCATCTATTACTGCCCTGAATACGCGTTTTGATGTGCGAGGATGTGATGCTTAGAGCTATAGCAGCCACTTTGCAATCACGAGGGGGAAGAGCAAGAGAATCAGACACACCAACTAGAGCCCTGATACCATGGACCTGCCAACCTCCAGACTCATGAGAGATAATTAAATGCCCTCAAGGTTCAAGTGCCTGTCACACAGACTCTATTACTTGTAGCTGCAAGTAAACCTCGATGATCCAGGGGGGGATGAATGCAGAAATGAATACAACATGATCCTTGCACTCAAGGGTCTTACTGTTTAGTGGGGAAGATGGGCAGGTAAACAATAAGACACTCAGGAAGGAATTAAGCACGCAGGAATCCCATCCCATCCTGTGGCAGGCACAGCTGGAGTCACCAGATGGCACATCTGCATTTCCAAACAGTCTGTGCTAGGACACCTGCCCACATGCAGACAGCCCCGGCAAGCTGGGTGAAGCAGGGAGGGGCAGAACAACAGGCTCACCTGCTGGGACATAGCACCCCGGAAGTCCTGTAGCACGTCCAACATCTGGAAGATGTCAAATGCACGTACCACCTGGATCCTCTGGAGAGCTCCTGCCTAAAGGGTTAGGAAGGGGAAGGAGGGGCTTTGGATAAGAGGGAGCAGGGGCTCAAGCAAGATAAAGAGGGATTTTAAAGCTGAGCAGAAAGAGACCCCCTAGTCATAAGGACTCTGGTCCAAGATGGCAAATGGGCTTTTTCTCCTGGGCCAGTTCTCACAGTGGTGGCTGCCTGGGTGCCAAGCTGCAAAGCCAAGTCACGGCTCAGCGGGAAAGTATGGCAGGTCTGATTAGGAACGTCTGCCATGGCAAGTAATGGGAAGGAAACACAGATGCTGCGTGCCTGCCAGCCCTGAGTTAGGGTGTACAAGGAGCTGGGTCACCTGGGAGATCAGTGGGGGTAGCATCCAAGCTGGGATAATGTCATAACAGGAAGAACTGAAAAACACAGGAAGAATTAATAGAACAGCACGTTTCAAAGCTAGAAATGACTGTTCATCCAAATGGTCAAAATTCTTGCAATATAAGGGATAATGGGGTCTTTCTGTGTCAGAACCTCAAAGGAACTCAAGCCTCCTGCCCCTTACCTGCTCCTCCTCTTCTGGGGTTCTGGCCTGAAGGAGCTGGAGGATGCGGGAGGCTGTCAGTCCTCCGCTGGAATCAATGTATACAACATTCTGCTGTAGGTCATAGGCCACATTTGCAGCCACACAAAGACATACCTGAGGAGACAAGGCATTGGGAGAACTTGAGCTCCCAAAGAGGGCCCAGAATGGGAGCCCCCACCAAATCCTGTCCAGATCCCAGTGACATGAATGGGCCATATTCAAGCCCCACTTCTCACCACCCATCTCCCTGAATCACAAGTACATTGGCAGAAGCTCCCCCAGGGATCCAGAGCTATGCACCCACATTCCCACTTCCTTCCCACCCACCACCCGTCACGTCCTCCTGGCTGCCAGCCGCCCATGTACCTGGGTTTTGCCACTACCTGGGCCTCCTACAATCTCAGTCACTTCTCCAGTGTAGAGACCAGCATCAAGCAGTTTGTCCAAGCTGATGAAAGAAGAGGAAGGAAGAGAATCAACCCAGCAGACTGGTGGGAACAGAGGGGAGTAGGAACTAAGAAGAAAAGCAAGACATTCCTTCCCAGCACTGCTTCTGTCCAGAGATGGTCTGAACATCTCTAGGGAAAGAGGGCACGGCTACAAGCTCCTCCTTGGGCCCCTCCTCATCTGTTCACTCCCAGCCTGAAGATCACTCTGCTCTCCACAGAGGTCTCTGCACCCCAGCAAAGAGTCCTCCTTCCATTCTCAACCTTAATCCCTTATGGGTTTCCTTGGTAGCATTTCCCATAATTTGTCATTATTTATTTATTTATTTAAGATTTTTATTTATTTGAGAGAGATAGCGAGAGAGAGCAAGATTGGGGGGGCGGGGAGAGGGAGAAGCAGGCTTCCCAATGAGCAGGGAGCGCAATATGTGGGGCTCGATCCCAGGACCCAGGGATCATGACCCGAGCCAAAGGCAGACACTTAACTTACTGAGCCACCCAGGCACCCCCATCATTTTTTAAACTTTGAAATAATTATAGATTCATAGGAAATTGCAAAAAAAAAAAGATTATACAGGACGGTCCCGTGTACCCTTCCCCTCACTTCCCCTAATGGTGGCCTCTCATACTGTATGACATCGCAAGCCAACCGCGGTGCAGTCTACAGAGCTTATCCAGATTTCCCCGGCGTTCCGTGTGTGTGTACAGTTCTATGCAAACTTATCACCCGTGTAGGTTTATGCAACCACCAAAAGCAAGATACAGAATATTTCCATCACTATAAGTCTCCCTTGCATCACCCTGTTATAGCCACACCCCTCCATCCCACCCCGAATCCCTGGCAACCACCAACTGTTCTCCATCTCTGTTATGATGTTATTTCAAAAATGTTACATACAAGGAATCACACTGTACGTAGCCGTTGTGGCTGGCTTCTTTCGCTCAGCATCATTCCCTTGAGATCTGTCCAAGTTGTTGTAGCTGTTGCTTTTTATTGCTGAGAAGTAGCCCATGGTATGGAAGCACCAAGTTTGTTTAACCATTCACCCACTGAAGTCTGTTTCCAGGTTGGGGCAATTGTGAATCAAATGGCTATGATCATTTGTGTACAGGTTTTTGTGTAAACCTGTTTTTCTTTCTCTGGAATAAATGCCTAAAAATACAACTGCCAGGGGACGCCTGGCTGGCTCAGTCAGTGGAGCATGGGACTCTCTATCTCAGGGTTGGAAGTTCGAGCCCCACGCTGGGTGTAGAGATTACTTAAAAATATTAGGGACGCCTGGGTGGCTCAGTCATTAAGTGTCTGCCTTCGGCTCAGGTCATGATCCCAGGGTCCTGGGACCGAGCCCCACATGCATGGAGCCCTGCATGCATGGAGCCCTGCATCAGGCTCCCTGCTCTGCGGGAAGCCTACTTCTCCCTCTCCCACTCCCCCTGCTTGTGTTCCCTCTCTCGCTGTCTGTCAAATAAATAAATAAAATCTTTTCAAAAAATAAATTAAATTAAAAAAATATATATTAAAGGGGTGCCTGGGTGGCTCAGTCAGTTAAGTGTCCAACTCTTGATTTTGGCTCAGGTCATGATCTCAGGGTTGTGAGATTGAGCCCGGCATGGGGCTCCATGCTGGGTATGGAGCCTACTTAAGATTCTCTCTCCCTCTGCCCCTCTACCCCATCTCTTAAAAAAAAAAAAAAGAACACAACTGTTGTATGGTAAGCACATATCAATTTTTGTTTCTTTTTTAAAATTTAAATTCAAATAACATATAATGTAATATTTGTCTCAGGGATACAGGTCTGTGATTCATCAGTTGCATATAACACCCAGTGCTCATTACAACATATATTCTCCCCAATGTCCATCACCCAGCCACCCCATCCCCCACCCCCTCCCCTCCGGCAACCCTCAGTTTGTTTCCTATGATTAAGAGTCTCTTATGGTTTGTCTCCCTCTCTGGTTTCGTCTTGTTTCATTTTTTCCTCCCTTCCCCTATGCTCCTCTGCCTTGTTTCTTAAATTCCTCATATCAGTGAGATCATATTATACTTGTCTTTCTCTGATCGATTTATTTCGCTTAGCATCATACCGTCTAGTTCCATCCACGTCATTGCAAATGGCAAGATTCCATTTTTTTTTTGATGGCTGCAGCACATGTTAATTTTATAAGAAACAATAAACTACTTTCCCGAGTGGCTATGCCATGTTACTATCCCACTAGCAATGTATGAGTAATCCAGTTTCTCAACATCCTTACCAGCATTTGGTCTTGTCACCATTTTTTGGTATGGCCATTCTGGTAGGTATGTAGTAATAGATCTCATTGTGGGTTTTTTTTTTTTTAAGATTTTATTTAAAGGGGAGGGAGAGGGACAAACAGACATGGGGCTCGATCCCACAACCCTGAGATCATGACCTGAGCTGAAATCAAAAGGCAGAAGCTCAACAGACTGAGCCACCCAGGTGCCCCTCATTGTGGTTTTAATTTGCATTTCCCTAAGAACTAATGATGTTTGACATTTTTGCGTGTGATTACTTGACATCTGTGTGTTCTCCTTGGTAAAATATCTGTTCATGTCTGTTGTCCATTTACTAACTGGATTGTTTCACTGTTAGGAGTTTTAAGAATTTTTTTTTTGGGGGGGGCGCCTAGGTGGCTCAGTCGTTAAGCATCTGCCTTCGGGTCAGGTCATGATCCCAGGGTCCTGGGATGGAGCCCCGCATCGGGCTCCCTGCTCAGCAGGAAGCCTGCTTCTCCCTCTCCCACTCCCCCTGCTTGTGTTCCCTCTCTCGCTGTGTCTCTCTGTCAAATAAATAAAATCTTTTATTTAAAGAATTTTTTTTTTAAAGATTTTATTTATTTATTTCAGAGAGAGAGCATGAGTGGGGGGAGGAGCAGAGAGAGAAGAACAAGCCGACTCCCCTCTGAGCAGGGAGCCTGACGCAGGGCTCGATCCCGGAACCCTGAGATCACGACCGGAGCCGAAGTCAGAAGCTTCACTGACTGAGCCACCCAAGCGCCTCTTAAGAATTCTTTATATATTCTAGATGCAAGTCCTTTGTTGAATATGAGGCTTGCAAATATTTTCCCCACTCTACAGCTTGTCTTTTTCTCTTCTGCAGAGCAAAAGTTTTAATTCTGAATTCATTTTTTATTTTTTTGATTAAAAATTTTATCTTTCTTTTATTGATCACACTTTTGGTGTCAAGTCTAAGAACCCTTTGCCTAGCCCTAGTTCTCAAATATTTTCTCCTCCGTTTTGTTCTAAAAGCTTGACAGTGTTAGGGTGCCTGCCTGGATCAGCCGGAAGAGCATGGAAGTCGATCTCAAGGTTGTGAGTTTGAGCCCCACATTAGGTGTAGAGATTACTTAAAATCTTTAAAAATAATCCAGGGGCGCCTGGGTGGCTCAGTTGGTTGGGTGTCTACCTTCGGCTAGGGTCATGATCCCAAGGTCCTGGGATCGAGCCCCACATCGGGCTCCCTGCTTGGCAGGAAGCCTGCTTCTCCCTCTCCCACTCCCCCTGCTTGTGTTCCCTCTCTCGCTCTCTGTCAAATAAATAAATAAAATCTTAAAAAAAAAAGTTTTAGCAATTCAAAGTCATTGGCTTGTCCATGTAATTATTAGAATAAGCTTTATTTTTACAAAAAAAAAATATGCTGGGACTTTGGTAGGAACTGAATTAAGTTTATAGGGCAATTTGGGGAGAATTGACATCTTTACTATGCTGAGTCTCCCAATCCATGAATACAGCGTGTCTCTCCATTTATTTGGGTCCTCTTGATTTCTTTCATCAGCAAGTTTTAATTTTCAGCATACAACTCCTATACCTGCTCTGTTAGATGTAGACGTAAGTATTTCATTTTCTTTGGAGCAACTGTAAATGGTATTATGTCTTAATTTCCATTTCCACATGTTCATTTTGAGTATATAGAAACGCAATTGATTTTTATGTGCTAATCTTGTATCCTGCGGCCTTGCTGAATTCACTTAGTTCTGGGAGTTGGTGATTATTTTCTATGTGCTTGTTTTTGTCTCTCATCCCCATTTGGCCCAGAGCACCCAGGGGCAAGGACACTGGCACAGTGCTGGAAACAGAGGAGACACACAATAAATGTTGCCAGAGAAACAAGTGGTAGAACAGTAGTATTTAGTTACTATATTGTCAACACTCTGGCTGTGGAAGCCTTCAGGTAAACTCAAGATATAGCCAATTCCTGATCCATGTTCTGTCCTTGAACCATGAAACAGGTCACTAACCACACTGCACTCCCTGCCCAACCTGTGGCCTGAACCACAGCCCATACCAATGACTCTGTGTCCTGACCTCACGCATCCCTTTTCCAGCTCTGCAAACACCTTCACGGGGCCCAGTATTCTGAAATGGTTCACAAAATGGTCTCTCCCATGACCCTTCTGTGTGTGCCAAGCAGCACCTTAGAAAAAACCCCATTGATTCCAATTCCAAGGACCCCATGATTATAAGCACAGGGCCCTGCCAGTCAAAACGCTCTGGTCACCACTCCAGCCCTGTGGCTTCTCCCATTGGGATCAGACAATAGCTCCATCACGGCAGTGGTTCTCCTAGTGTGGTCCCCAGACCAGCAGCAGCATCACTGGGAAGTGGTGTGAAATGCAACTCTCAGGCCCCAGCCCGCACCCGCTGCATCAGAAACTGGAGAACGGATCTGAGTTTCAACAAGGCCTCGAGGTGATCTGGATGCATGCTCACGTTTGAAAACCACTAGGCTAGACTAGTGATTCTCAATCCTGCCTGCATATTAAAATCACCAGAGGAGTTTTGAAAAAGAGGCCTGTATTAGCAGTTCCCAAACTTGTCTGCACATTGGAGTCACCTGGGAACTTCAAACACTACGGATCCCTGTGTCCCATCCCCAGAGAATGTGATTTAATTGGTCTGCAGGAGGCGTGACTTTCGGGAATGTTTAAAGATTCCCCAAGTGATTCTTTTTTTTTTTAAGATTTCTTTTTTTTTTTTTAAGATTTTATTTATTTGACAGAGAGAGCGCAAGAGAGGGAACACAAGCAGGGGGAGTGGGAGAAGGAGAAGCAGGCTTCCCGCGGGGCAGGGAGCCCGATGCGGGGCTCGATCCCAGGACCCTGGGATCATGACCTGAGCCGAAGGCAGATGCTTAATGACTGAGCCACCCAGGCGCCCCATGAGATTTCATTTATTTATTGGGGGCGAGGGGCAGACTTCCCGCTGAGGAGGGAGCCTGACTCAGGACTCAATCCCAGGACCTCAGGATCATGACCTGAGCTGAAGGCAGACACTTAACTGACTGAGTCACCCAGGCGCCCCTAAGATTTTATTTTTAAGTAATCTCTACACCCAGCATGGGGCTTAAACTCACAGCCACAAGATCAAGAGTCACACACTCCACCAACCGAGCCAGGCAGACAGCCCTCCCCAAGTGATTCTACTGTGCGGACAAGTTTGGGACCCACCAGCCTAGAGCAATAAAGTCAGAATTTCTAAAGGTAGGACCCAGGCATAAATATTTCTTAACCTTCCAGGTGATTCTAATGTGTAGCCTGGCCTAACCCACTGGTGTTGACGCTCCAGACCAGAATCGACCTCATTCTTGGCTGTGAGGACATTGTAGAAGGAATTCCCAAATCCGCCTCTCAACCGACTTCTCACCTGTGTTCCTATTTCACCTCTCCTACCGCCCAGAGGACCCTCCTCCCACTCACCTCTAACTCAGTGGAGAGAGACCTCCCCCCGCCTGCCTTGTGCAGCAAAACCACACCTGGGCCTTACCACCTGTTCTGAATACAACTGATTTCTGGGACTTATCCTCCACCTTTCCCTTGGAATTAGCTTTTTTTTTTTTTTCCAGCCATTCATTCCAACATGGCCTACATACCTCACATTTCCTGAAGGCCTTACTCTAAAATGAGGGAGATACAGGAGTGCCTGGCTCAGTCGGTTAAGGGTCTGCCTTCGGCTCAGGTCATGATCCCAGGGTCCTGGATGGGGCCCCGGGTCGGGCTCCATGCTCAGCAGGGAGCCTGCTTCTCCCTCTGCCTGCCGCTCCCCCTGCTCTTGCTCTCTGTCAAATAAACAAATAAAATCTTTAAAAAAAAGAAACACGTTCAAAAAAGTAAATAAAATGAGGGAGATACGGAGATGAACGAGATATAGCTCTGGCCTTCAAGGAACCACTTATCTCCCCCAGTCGATACAACTTCTTGCAACGTACACTTCATGCTCTGGTGTCCTTGTAAAGACTCACAGTGCACATCAGGCTCTGAGATGGCCCACAGCTTTTAAAAAACGCGTTGACAGGGCACCTGGGTGGCTCAGTCGTTAAGCGTCTGCCTTCGGCTCAGGTCATGATCTCAGGGTCCTGGGATCGAGCCCCTCATCGGGCTCTCTGCTTGGCGGGAAGCCTGCTTCTCCCTCTCCCGCTCCCCCTGCTTGTGTTCCCTCTCTTGCTGTGCCTCTCTCTGTCAAATAAATAAATAAAATCTTGGGCGCCTGGGTGGCTCAGTCGTTAAGCATCTGCCTTCGGCTCAGGTCATGGTCCTAGGGTCCTGGGATCGAGCCCCGCATCGGGCTCCCTGCTCCGCAGGAAGCCTGCTTCTCCCTCTCCCACTCCCCCTGCTTGTGTTCCTTCTCTCACTTTGTCTCTCTCTGTCAAATAAATAAATAAAATCTTTAAAAAATAAAAATAAAAAAATAAAATAAAATCTTAAAAAAAAAAGCATTTACTTTGGGTGAACGAAGCATTTCCCAATTGTCTGACTACATAACTCTCTACCTCCCTTTTAAAAGTTACATCCGTCCAGTGTCCACAGAACACTGTGAGCAGGACTAGAAACCTAGCGCCTGATCTGACTCTTCACGCCTACATCCCACCAGGAAGCAAGGCCTGTCGTACCTCCTTTCAACACGTCTCCTGCTGTCACCTGCCCTGGATCGGACTCACGCACCCCACCACTGCTGTCTCTCTCGGCCTCTCTCCTGCAAGCCTCCCCAGTCCTGTCCACCCCGCACACCTCTGCCCTGTGCCGACAGCTCCCTTTCGCATTACGGTCTCCCACTGGGAGGGAGGCACCAGGGCTGGGGAGTCAGAGTGAGGCGCATGATGGATGTGACCCCAAGCTCCTGGTGTTCCTACTTACTAGCTGAGCGAACTTAAGCGAGCCACTTAAACTAAGCCCCAGTTTCCTCGTCTCTCCAATGGTTGAGTTTAACTGTACCGCGCTCATTGGTGGTGGTGGAGAAAAAATGAAATCATGTGCAAGATTGGTGCCGGGCTCTCCGCAGGCACTCAGAGAAGGCTTGCCCCCTCCACAGGGCTTTCTGGAACCACTCTGATCTCCCTTGCAACAACCCACTGCGGCCACAATCCTGTCCATTTATCACTGGACTGCTCCCTAAGCGCTTCCTCTGCCTATGTTGGTTTCATAAGCAGCCGAAGCCCCAGGGCTAGTTCGGGTTAATCAGTCCCTCCTTCTGCTGCCTCTACACATGCTTCCACTTTTCTCCCACTGACCAGCTCTTCTATCTACCCACTAGGCCCCACACTCATAAAGCGTAGGAGCCGTGCCAGACTCGTACACCCATCATCTGCACATACCTGGCACGTGGTAGGCATAGAGTGGGTGCTTGATGGCCAACAGCCGCGGACACCCACCCGGGAGGAGCAAGCCCCATGCTGTGCGAACCTTGCTAAGAGAACGTGTCAGGGAAACAGCAATGGCCAAACCAATCCAGAGACCTTGCTGGTGGTATGGGGAACACACCCGGTTCTGATCAAGTATCCCAGGGCTGCTCCCCCCACTCCTCACCCCTCCCTCCTCTTGGGCTAAACTCAAGTTTGGTTAGTAATCACTAACGCGCAGGGTCACTGAAGAGATTACGTAACTTAATGTCAGTGGCCGGGACCCAGGGGGCACTCGGTGAGTGTCAGTCCTACCACGTTCTCTCGCCCTGTCCTGAGATAGAGTGGGAAGCAGGGCCAGAGCGGAGTTGTTCTCATCTAATAATAATGAAATACTGACATCTCGTGTTATAAGATAGTGCTTTTCCACCAGAAGCAATTTTGCCCCCCTTGGGGTCATCTGGCAACATCTCTCCAGACATTTTTGATTATCACAACATGGGGAGAATGGAGGTACAACTGGTATCTAGTGAACACAGGCCAGGGATGCTGCCAAAAACCCTATAACGCACAGGACAGAGCGCCCCCCCCCCCAAATAATTACAAATCCCAAAATGTTCAAAGTGTGAAGTCGAGAAACCCTGTTATAGGGTGAGAGAACTCAGAAGTCCTGACCATCTGTCCATGTTGCCCCCATCACTACTTGAAAAACCCCGTTCTCTCTAGATTCAGGCGTAAGAGGCCTGAGAGCCAGTCCTGGAGCCAGTCCTGTCCTCTAGCCCCTCACCGTCCTCCCCAAGCACACATACAAACCTTCCGATGCCAGTGGACAGGATGGCAGTGGAAGTCTTTAGTTCCTCGTACAGATCAGCGCCATTGCAGGGGAAAGCTGAGAACTGGGCCAGCAGCACCCTTCTCAGGGCAACCAGGGCCTGCGGAAGGGGCAGGGGCAACTCAGGGTGGGGCCGGGGATGCTTCAACCCAAAGCAGCCCAGAGTACTCAGCAATATACGGCCAGAGGAGGGGGCATCCCAGGGTCTCATACGTTCCCCCCACCCTACTTATCAACCTCTGGGAACCCTCTGCTCCTTTGGCTCAGAGGTGAGCATTTAGACTCATCCAGGTTTGGAGCGTGGAGATGGGCGGCTCACCTTGTAAGACAAGCCACATTTCTGGGCCACGTCCTCCAGGTCTGCGGAAACCAGGTCCACCACTGAAAACAAAACCCACGTAGCTGATTAGTAGGAAGGGAGGCCCGGGCTTTCCACACTTGGCTTCTCCTCTACCTAAAGCGGGGTGACGGTTCTACCTCGGGGCAGGCAGTCTCAGGGGGCCCAGGTAAAAGCACAGAGCCGCAAGGCCTGGCGAGGCGCCATGCCGCCCGGCACCCGGTAGGGGTTCTGCCCTCCCCGCGGGGCTCGGCGGGCCCCACTCCCGCCTTCCCGAGCCTCTACAGAGCGCGGAGGGGACGGCCCCTCCGGGGTCCGCCGGTCGGGGGGCGCCGAGTCCGCGCTGTGCCCAGCTGGGTGGCGCGCACGCGGTCACCTGTCTTGATCCCGCGGCTCCTCAGTTGCCCGACCGTGTCGTGGGTGAGGCCCGGGCACAGCCCGGCCCTGAGCACGCCCATGTTCCCTGGGAGCCGCGGGGGCGCCAGCCTCGGGACTACTCATCCCGCAGGCATCCGCCAGGCTCTCCGCTCACGCCCGGCGGCGCCCCTTTCCGGAGGGGACGCAGGCGGCGGCGCGGAGGGCGTGGCCCCCGCCGGGTCCCTGCGCCGCGGCCCAGCCGCTCGCGCCTCGCCGCGCTTCCGCCTTCCAGGCGCCAGGGACGGGCCTGCAGCGCCATCTGCTGGCCGCGCGGCGACAGGGAGGTTGGGGCGGAGCCGCGCGCGGGCCGGAGCCACGCCACGCCCCCGCGCCCTTCCGGGCGGGCGCCCCCAGCGCTCGGCTCCCGGCCCACCACGGCCGGCACGCGGCGCGCGCACCCGCCTCCACCCGCCTCCCCGGGCGCGCGCGGAGACCGTGCTGCGCGCGCTTCTGTTCTAGACGCTGGGCGGCGGAGTTCGACCAGACGGAGCGTCCGTGAGCTCAGGCGCCTACCCGTTAGTGACGAGGATAGCGAAGAGGAATCAAAGATACCGGGTAATTACAGTTTGGATGGCAGGTGTTAAGAAGCAGCAGAGCGCAGAGAGGGCATCTGCGTCTCTATTTTTGAAGGAAAAAAAAAACATTATTTTTTTGGATGAATAGCAACAACAAAAGCCCTGCTGATGTGGAACATAAAAAATATGATTTGGCATTTTTAGATGTCCCTTTGCTTTGCCTCGTCCTCTGGAAGACATAGCACAACTTTACAGGGATACCTCCTCACAATCCAGTGAGACCGGTGCTGGTTTTGTCCCCATTTCACAGAGGCGAAAATAGGCTCGGCCAGGTGAAGTCACTTGCCAGAGGTTACACAACCTGTAGGTGCAGAGCCGGACAAATCCACATCTGAGTGCAAAGCCAGTGCTGTTTCAATAGCCTCTCTTCCTCCTGTCCAAGTTGTGTGTAGGTTTTCCTCTGGTAAGGTGGTTTCCTTGCGAACAGAAAAATGTCTGGCCCATATTTGTATTCCTCTGTGGCACCCACCATTGTCACTCAACACATGAAGACACTTGTGGTGAGGATGTGGCACATTTAGAGTTCTAGCCGTAAAACCTGGCTGTATGTGGGCTGTGAGCCCCATGAGCCATCTGGACTTTCCCTGTGCCTACCGACATAGTGGGGATTTGCTGCCTAGGATTTCTGGGTATAGAGCCTCAGCATCCTAGAGACAAAGTCTCCCATTCCCAGAGACCCATTTCAGTCCCGCTTGTTTCCCAGGGACCCTGCCACCTCCCACCGCACCCAGGAGCCTTCTCTCACCACCCTGCTCCTCCTTCCCAGAGCAGCTCCGAAAGGAACAGGTGGTAAGCATTTTGAGATCTTCAGACAGAGGCAGGGCTGTTGTAACCACAGAGCATTAGAACTGGAAGGGGCCCAAGGGGTGATGTAGTCTGTGCCTTGTACCCCACTCCTGCCATTGGCCCTGGGTAGCAGCAGCTTCAGATTAAGGGGGAGGCTGGTCCCTAATTGTTACACTCAGTGATGATTATGAAGTCAGCCCATTGCACCCCCATCCCATGCTAACTAAGGGTGGGTCCACTGCCCCCAGTTTCTCTCTGCTTCCTGTCAGCTGCGTAGTGACGGCTGTGGTCCCAAACAAACGAGATGGCATCAGAGACACTATGTAAAGTGGGAGATGGGGAGGAGGCCATGCTGCAGAAGGAAAGCCTCAACGTTCTGAATGCACTCGATCAAATGTCGAAGCCCTTTCCAAACCCCAAGTCTATGAACAGGACCGTCACTACCAAAGGACTCCCACTTTCCGCAAGGGGCAGTTTGGTTAACTTCTTGCAGGAAGATACCATCAATCTACTGTAAGACACAGTCTGGTCCTTTCCTCCTTTCTAAGGCCAGAGTGGAGGGGCGGGGAGAGGGGCTTGAAGAAGCAATGAGGCTTCCTTGGCCTGTCACAACCCATCCCTGGACTCCCCGGGAAGAGCACGTGTGTAGGTTGCACTACGGAATCCTGATCCCAAATCAGTTCTTGGAGGCTTGGAGGCCTTCTGCTCCAGAAGGCCTGGTTTTCATCAGAGCTTTGTGGACAGTACTTCTCCTCCTGCTTAGTCCAGCTGTGGTCCTCACCAGTCCCACACACCCCCATTCAGACACCGCATTCCACTCCCCGATGGCGCATCTTCCTCATTCCTCCCTTTCGCTGTCTTTACCTGCCTGATTAGGTCCCCCCAATAGTCTGCCTGCCTTCAGCCTGAAGTTTACTGTTCCTCCTTATGATTTTGGGTTCTCTTTAGCTCATTCCACAAAACTCTGAGCACCTGCCAGGTGTCTGGCCCAATGTCAAGTTCTGGGAATGCAGAGCTGAAAAACAAACCCCCTGCCTTCACGGAACTCTCTGCCTGGGGGTGTGTGTGTGTGTGTGTGTGTTGGGGGATGTTAGGCGAGAAGCAAGAATAATACGACATGGTCTGTACTACGACAAGACACCTTGAGGAACCAGAGGGGGCTGTCAATGTCTTGAAATTCTTAATAATTTTGAAGAAGGGGCCCCCACAAACTATGTAGCTGGTCTTGATTACTTGAAAGGGATATGGCATCCAGTTCCTAAGGGACCGGTAAATAAGCAGGGATGGCTAAAGTGACAGATGCTTGTAGGAAATGTCATGGTAGGAAAATATTGGGCTAGGAGCCCAAGTTCAAATCCAAGTTCTACCACTTAGATATATGACTGTAGACAAGTTAATTAAGATCAGGGACCTTCAGTACCTCATTTGCGAAATGGGGCTAACACCCATCCAGCAGGGCTGTCAGGAAGATCATAAAAAATTTTTGTCAAACATATAGCTCAATGCTTAGCTGCTTTCTGTGCCCATTTCAGCACTCCTGTTTTGTGGGGGGTTTTTTGTGTGTGTTTTTTAAAATATTTATTTATTTGTTATTTATTTATTTATTTTAGAGAGAGGACACATATGAGTTGGGGAGGGGTAGAGGGAGAAATAGAATCTCAAGCAGACTCCCCACTGAGCAGGGAGACCGACCCAGGGCTCGATCCCACGACCACGAAATCATGACCTGAGCTGAAATCAAGAGTTGGGTGATGGACATTAAGGAGGCCACGTAATGTAACGAGCACTGGGTATTCTACAAGACTGACGAATCACTGAACTCTATCTCTGAAACTAATAATATGCTATATGTTAATTAATTGAATTTAAATTTTAGAAAAAAGAGTCAGATGCTTAACTGACTGAGCCACCCAGGCGCCCCAGCACTGCTGTTCTGAATAAGTGAATATAAAATAGATTCATGGGACGCCTGCCTGGCTCAGTCAGTAGAGCATGAGACTCTTGATCTTGGGGTTGTGAGTTCAAGCCTCACATTGGGTATAGAGATTGGTTTAAATTTTTTTTTTAATCTTCAAAAAAATAAATAAAATAGAAATTCATTAGGACAACCTGAAGTATAAATGATGTTAATACTCAGACTCTTCAGCCTACAAAAGACCCTTGATGAGGGAGTCATCTATGCCAATGTTTACCAAAGGCTAGCCTAGGAGCTTTGGGCTGATCAGGATTTCTCAGCGGGCAGTCTTTGGGGCTGGAGCTCAAGAAAAATTTGGCCCATCCATCAGCCATGAAGCCCATCCATCAACCATGAAGCAGGCCTGGAGTGAGGGATCCGGGGTTGTGTATTGGTTGTTGGATCTGGCCAGAGCAGCCGGGGGTCGGGGGGGGGGGGTGCAGAATGGGGTAGGAAGCAGAGGAGAGGAGCCAGAATGTTCCAGAGGCAGGTGGGAGCTGTGTAGCATGGGACCCAGGAGATCTGGGTTCTAGTTCCAACTCTGCCTTCAATTCACCATATGACCTTGGTCAAGGTGCTTGGTTCCTAAAGGCCCAGTGACTGTTCTTGCTATACCACTGCTCTTCAAACTATGGGTTGTGATCCGTTAATGCCTTAGGAACTCATTCTAGTTAATGGAGACCAGCGTTATAAAAATGAAATAAAAGAATAGAAAATCCAGGGGTGCCTGGCTGGCTCAGTCAGAAGAGTATGTGACTCTCTGATCTTGGGGTTGTGAGTTCGAGCCCCACATTGGGTGTAGAGATTATTTAAATAAATAAAACTTAAAAAAAAATTCCAGAGCACATCACACATAGAGTAAGTACTGGTTTGTGAAATGTGTTTTAGGGTTTTTTTTTTAAGATTTTATGTATTTATTTTAGAGATAGAGATAGGGATAGAGAGAGAGATCGCACATGAGTGGGGGGAGGAGTGGAGGGGGAGGGACAAGCAGACTCCACTCTGAGCACAGAGTCCAATGTGGGGCTCGATCCCATGACCCTGAGATCATGATCTGAGCTGAAATCAAGAGTCAGCCACTTAACCGACTGAACCACCCAGGCGTCCTGTGTTTTAGTTTTATGTGTATGTTTCAGTATACTAGGTAATATGTATTTATTTTGGGTCAAGGTAAAAAAAAGATTTGAAAGCCAAACTTTTTAGATTCTGTACTTTATCAGTAAATAAAATAAAATAAATAAATAAAATAAGGAAACACATACAAGGTTTTTCTTTGTAATAGCCAAGAATTGGTAAAAATACAAATATCCATGTAATGAAAAATGTACAACAGTTAAAATGACTGAACCAAAGCTACATGTGTCAGTACAAACAATGTTGGAGCACATGGCTTGCTCAGTCGGCAGAGTGTGTGACTCTTGGTCTCGGGGTTGTGGGTTCGAGCCCCATGTTGGGCGCAGAGATTACTTAAAAATAAAGTCTTTTTAAAAAATAAAATTAAATAAACCAATGGGGAGTAAACAAAACGAGCTGCTGGTGAATATGTATTGGATGATACCATTTATTTATGTGAAGTTTTAAAATATGCAAAATAATAGTCGATGTTGCTTAAGGATAGCAGACATCGCTCACAAATCTATAAAGACACATGTATAATGATACACACAAAATCTGAAATGTGCTGTACTGGTTACCGTGGAGTAGGAGGATGCAAAGTGAGATGGGGGACAGAAGTGTCCAGCGGGCTTTAGCTATACTGGTGAGGCTGTAGTTCTGAAATTGGATGGTGGCTAAGTGGAAGCTTAATATCTCATTCTTTATTTTCTCACTTTATCATATATTCATTTCATTTTTTTTCCAGTTTTATTGAGATACACTTGGCATATAACATCATATCAGTGTAAGATGTACAACATGATTTGGTAGGTGTGTAGTGAAGTGGTTGCCCCAATAAGTTCTGTTTCCATCCGTCACCACACATGGTTACAGATTTGCCTCTTGCGGTAAGAACTTTTAAGATTCGCTCTCTTAGCAAGTTTCAAATAGACAATATAGTATTTTTTTTTTGAAGATTTTATTTATTTGACAGAGAGAGCGAGCACAAGCTGGGGGAGCGACAGGCAGAGGGAGAGGGAGAAGCAGAACCCCACTGAGCAGGGAGCCTGATGGGGGGCTCGATCCCAGGACTCTGGGATCATGACCTGAGCCGAAGGCAGACGCTTATCTGGCTGAGCCACCCAGGCACCTGACAATATAGTTATCATACTGTATGGTATGTCCCCACTAATGTATTATTCTTTTTTTATATAAGGTTTTTTTTTTTAAGATTTTTATTTATTTATTTGACAGAGACACAGCGAGAGAGGGAACACAAGCAGGGGGAGTGGGAGAGGGAGAAGCAGGCCTCCCGCTGAGCAGGGAGCCCGATGCGGGGCTCAATCCCAGGACGCTGGGATCATGACCTGAGCCGAAGGCAGATGCTTAACGACTGAGCCACCCAGTCGCCCCTAATGTATTATTCTTTTTTTTTTTTAAGATTTTATTTATTTATTTGAGAGAGAGAATGAGATAGAGAGCATGAGAGGGGGGAGGGTCAGAGAGAGAGGCAGACTCCCTGCTGAGCAGGTAGCCCGACGTGGGACTCGATCCCGGGACTCCAGGATCATAACCTGAGCCGAAGGCAGTCGCTTAACCAACTGAGCCACCCAGGCGCCCTAATGTATTATTCTTGATTATCTTGTGTATGTCTAAAATATCTCATAGTTTAACAAAATTTGGATGGAAGTTTTTATTTTTATTTTTTTTTAAAGATTTTATTTATTTATTTGACAGAGAGAGAGATAGTGAGAGCAGGAACACAAGCAGAGGGAGTGGGAGAGGGAGAAGCAGGCTCCCTGCCGAGCAGGAAGCCCGATGCGGGGCTTGATCCCAGGACCCTGGGACCACGACCCAAGTCGAAGGCAGACGCCTAACCATCTGAGCCACCCAGGCGCCCCTGAAGGAAAAGTTTTTAAGCATCTATCCCAATATGTGTAAATCTATGTGTATTATTGGTAATTTTACATGGTACATATTAATACTGTTAAATGTTAGAAAATCTAATTAGTAATTACTGTTAAACAGTAGAAGTAAATATGAGTAAAGCTTAATTATTTTTCTTTTAGATACTTTTAGATATTTTTCCATACCTCGCTAGACTGGCTGGGCTTTCCCCCAAGAGTATTTGCACCCCACTTTGGAAGGAGGATTTAAGCTGTGAGCGGTGTTTCTCAAATTGTGGTTCTCCGAATACATGCCTCTGAATTGTCTAAAGATCTTTTTTTTTTTTTTTTTGACATGTCTAAAGATCTTATTAAAGATTCTTTAGCAGCGGTGCCTGGGTGGCTCAGATGGTTAAACGTCTGCCTTTGGCTCAGGTCATGATCTCCAGGTCCTGGGATCCAGCCCCATGTCAGGCTCCCTGCTCAGTAGGGAGTCTGCTTCTCCCTCTCCCTCTGCCTCTGCCTCTCCCCCTGCTTCTGCTCTCTTTCTCTCTCTCAAATGAATACATAATATTAATTTTTTTAAAAAAAGATACTTTAGCAGCTTTCCCAGTCCCATCCCAAAGGAGGGCAGGGACCAGGAATCTGCATTTTTCAGTAAGTGCCCTGGTGGGTTTGATGCCCTGCTACAGGGTTCTAAGGATGTTCTGAGCTATTCAGAAGCAGCTGGGGATTCTGGTGAGTCAGGCACAAGGCCTGCCTTCGGAGAGCTTCCCGGCTGTGCAGGCCGGGGTGGTCTCCCTCAGCAGGCTCCCCTGTCTCCCTCCCACTCAGGAAGCCGATGCCAGTGGAGGACTCTGAATGCAGTTCTGACGACACCAGCATCTCCCCCATCTCATCCACCTTGCTGAATCCCATCAAACTGGCTGTGACCCAGCCCAACAGCAGCTTCTTCGCAGGGATGCTGGAGAGCGAGCTGAATAAACTCAGCTTCTCCTCGGTGGGCAAGGATACAGAAAAGAGGGACCTGGCCCTCTGCCCCCACCAGTCGAAGTCCCAAATCACCCCTGGGGGCCTGCTGGACCTTGACAACCCTGAGCTGGACACAGACACCTCCTCGACCCCCTCAGAGTCCTCTGTGGTCATGGACGTGCCGGAGGCACCCTTCATCTGTGAACACACCGTCAGCGATTCCACGGCTGTGGTACGTTTCCCTCTTGGTGCATTCAGCGCAGGCTCCCTGGCCGCCCCCGTGTGCCAGGCACTGAGCTGAGCTCCATAGGGAGTGTGAAGACACCTACCACCTGCATCCTGACCTCAAGCTCCTGGCTCAGGAGAGAGGCCCTGTCTATAAGGAACTCCAGTGCTAGCTGGAAATGGGTGTGGTGCTGTAGGAAGAGTTCAGACCGAGTGCCACGGGGATCTCAGAGGGAAAGAAACATTACTTCCAGGTGCAGGAGTAAGCTTGGTGGCTTTGGTTAACATTTGAGCTGGGATACAGGGGTAGGATGTAAACATCCAGGGATGGGAGAACGGCATTCCAGGGAGGGGCTGATATGAGCAACGTGTGGGAAAATGTGGGAGCAAACAGCCAGGTCCCAACCCAGGGCTTCTCGAACTTTTCTGTGCCTATGGATCCAATCATCTTGTTAAAAATGAAATTCCTGGGCCTCATCCCTAGAGATTCTGATTCAGTAGGTCTGGGTGGGGCCTGAGAATTTGCACTGCTAACGTTGCCAGATGGTGCCGATGGCCCGTGGACCCCATGTTGAATAGCACTTGTCTAGAGTCCAGGACAGGGAAGAGAAGGGCAAAGTTAGTCCAGAGGCATTTTTTCAGAGGTCCTACAATGTTAGGCTACTATACAGATTTTTCCGTAAGCGGTAGAGAACAGCTTTTGCAAAGCTTTATATCCAACAGTGGATGCAACTTGAGCTGTATTTTAGGAAGATAAATCTGGAAGTCCCAGATGAGCAGTGTCTCTCAAAGTGTGGTTCTCAGACCACCAACAGCATCAGCATCATATGGCAACATGTTTGCAATTTAAATTCTTGTCCCCTCCACCTCGGGCCTACTGAATCAGAAACTGTGGGGGCCAGCAATCTATTTTATCAAGTCCTCTAGGGTATTCTGATACACACCCAAGTTTGAGAACCACTGGCCTAGAAGGAGGGGAAACTGGGAATGGAGACCAGACAGGAGGCAGCAGGGCCAAGAATCTGCAGTGTTGTAAAAACTCCCTGAGCTCCTTAGCCAGGCTCGGCAACCACCATCGTAGCCCGAAGTGTGTGGGCTCTGGAGCTACTGTTTTGAACTTTGGCTCTGGCACTGTGTGTGACCACAGGCCAGCCACTCGCCCTCTCTGAACCTGTAACCTCCTCTGCAATGAGCAAGGTGGACAAGATGATCTCTAAGGGCCCTCTCAACTAGTCTAGAAGAAATACGGGATGGGGGTACACTCTGAGGTGGGTGGGGCTGCCCAGGAAACCTTACACCTTGGAAGCCTTACACCTTCCATCAGCCCTGCCTCAGCCCCAGGAGGAGCAGGGGATGGGAGTGGGGCCCTCAGACCCATGGCTGGGGGGTGGGAGGGAGGGGAGGACAGCCTGGAGCAGGTCTGAGGAAGCCTGGGGGGCTCTCTTCCTCTAGATTTCCTGGACCTATGCCCTGGGCAAGCAGCAGGTCAGTTTCTACCAGGTCCTGTTGCAGGAGGTGGCCAAGACAAATGACAATGAGCCACCCAAGGCAAAGAATCGCCCATGGATCTTCAACAAGATCTTGGGCACCACCGTCAAGCTGATGGAACTGAAGCCTAACACAACTTACTGCCTCACCGTCCGTGCAGCCAACACAGCTGGGGTGGGGAAGTGGTGCAAGCCCTACAAAGTGAGCCCTGGGAGAGGAGAGCCCATGGGGGGGGGGTGGTTGGGGAGCGGCAGGGAGAGAGGTCTGAGCCAGGGGTTTTGGAGGCTGGGGACACCCTGATGCCCCCACGGCTCTTCTTCCTGCTGGCTGTCTTTCTGCCTGGGAGCGTGAGCATGAATTTCAGGCTGCTTTCTTCTGGGAGTTGAAGGATTAAGCCCCTGTGGAGCCCACTGGGGAATGCAAACTCATCTATTCACCAGCATCTCTGTAATGTCCAGCTTCCAATGCCGTTAGCTTTGGGATTCTTCAACTCAGTACTAAGAATTGTGAGCAGGCCAGGGAGTGAAGGGCATTGAGGGAACACAGGGAAGAGGCAAAAGGGGGACAAAGAAGGGAAGGGAGGTGGGCAGGGGCGTGGGGGGAGGCCTGAGGACAGATAGCTCTGGGGTTGGAAACCTCACACAACAGGGAAGGCATGGGTTCGTACCTGTTTCGGGTGCCCATGAGTAGGTGGTAAGGCTATCCAAGACCCCATCTGACCAACAAAGAGCTGAGCTAGGGTCAGGTCTGGGAAGGAATTCTGAGGGGTTGTGTTTTATTTCAGTTTGCAACCGTGGCCGCTGACTTGAACAGCTTCCCTGAGAACAACCCCATCCAGATCACTGTGCAGCGCAAGGAACCCCATAGGAAAACCGTGTCCCTAGGGCTGGAGGACATGCGGAAGCTCGAAGATCTGGAATACCTATTTCCCTACTAAGGAGGGCCCCAGGAAGCCCCTCACCTACCTTCAGCTTCAGCCCAGGGCTCTCAGGAACCAGAATCGTGAGATGCGACCACCAGCACCATGCCAGGAACTGCTGACTAGCCCGCCCAGGGGCTGGTGGTGGTGATCCCCGAACTCCACCCCTGGGTTGGGGCCAAGGCTAGGAGCTCCACTCACCTGGAGATGCCAGAGTCCAGGTCAGGTCCGCCACTGCCCACAGCTGCTAGGCATCCCCCTCCCCAGATTCGGGCTGGGTCCAGATCCCTCATTAAAGCACTGCAGGTCACCTAGCACCCCGACTTCTATTTCATGCCAACAGCGGGGCGGGCTGCCATCCACCTTCCTAGCTTCTGCTGGGGCGGGGAGTCCAGGTTGGGGGGTAGGGGCCATGAAACACAAGTGTGGCCGGGCAATGGGTTCCTATCCCCACCTACTGCTGGGCTCTGCCAACATCATCCCTGTCCTTATGTGAGGAAGAAATGTTACTCAAAGACCAGGAAAGACAGCAATGCTGGACAGAGGTGGTGGCAGCCTGTAGCGTGTCAACATGATTCGAGCTCTGGGAAGACAGGGTGCGAAGTGCACAGGTTGGGGGCGCGGTTTGATTTCCTCCTGGTTTTTCCTGGATGTGAGGGCACGGACAAACCGTTTAAGCTCCCCGGGCTGGTTCAGGGACGCGAGAACACTACAAGCATGACTGCAGAGTTACCATGAGGCTCACGGGAGTGTCCTCATGGGAGGACAAGTGCCCATGCAGGGTAGGCACTCGGCAGTCGGCGCCCCCCCTTTGCCCTTCGTGCAGCCTCCGTGCAGAGACGTGCGAGGTGGAGACTGAGAAGCCGAGCATGAGTGCAGGGTGGGGGGAGGGACAAGAGGTTAGAAACGCCATGGCCCTGGGCGGTCCGTACAAGGACAGTTTAGAATCCACCCTGAGCAGATCGCCTGAGCATTGAAACAGGAGAAAGTGTTGGCAGGATGCTTGGAAGGCAAGATCTTGGTCGAGAGTCTGAGGACATCCGGTAGGGATTCCCTTCATTCCATGAAAGCCGTCCTGGGCCAAAGAACCATTTTCCCGTCACGCCACACCCCCTGCTGCTGCAGCTCTCACCCCTGCACGCTCTGGGACAGCCGGGACAGCTGTCGCCTTCCGCTCTGTACCCCGAGAGCCCAGCGCAGCGCTCGCCGTACTGCGGGACCTCGGGAGATGTGCCATGTGGGAGAGGCACGGAGGAGAGCAGCCCTCGAGCAGCCCTGGCCCACACAGCTCCCTGCCGTGACGGAGGTGGTCTGATCCGTGCTGTCTTAGCCGTAGGCTAGCGTCGCAGGACCACATTCCTAGCCATCCAGGGAAACAGAGACAGCGCATGTGGCTGGTGTCCACCATACTGGACAGCGCAGGCTCAGGTTTTCCTCTGGCCACTCTCCTGGGCTTCAGCCGGTCTTCCCCGCCTCCACCGGCCTCTCCCTCGTAGGCACGGGGGAAAGAGATGAAAGGCAACTTCGGGGTCAGCAGGGTTTCGGTGCAGCCCAGAGGGAAGGGTTAGACAAACTGACTCAGCATAGTCCTCCAGTGAGCCTTGGGATTCTAGGACAAGGAACGACAACCCGAACACACAAAACAGAAGTGATTTATTTGGTCACAGAATCTCGGGTCTGACACTGAGTAAAAAGAACACTTAGGAAAGGAGAAGGGGCGGCAGCAGGGCTCCAGTCATTGCCTGGCCCCCCACCACCAGCGAGGTACAGAGTGATGGCCAATGGCTGAGCTCACTGGTAGTCCCCTGTGACCTCTGCTCTCCTGCTCTGGGGAGGGACCCCACTGGGGGCTGTCCAAGGGCAGCAGGCCATGCTCATTTGCAGGGTCACCACCCTGGCCTTGGGTCTGTGTCAGGGCAGGCAGCTGGCAGCGGCAGGTCCAGGTGGGGGTCCCAGAGAACTTGGGGTTTCTCATCTCCTCCATCTGTGCAGAAGGGGAGGGAACAGCATGGAGATCCCATCTTGGGAAAGGGAGGCTGCCATATCATCCCAGGAGCCCACGACGGGGGAGAGCTTGTGGTTCACTCAGTCATCAGGAGCCTGGCTACCATCTCTGCTCTAACTACCCAAACTCAGGCGAGACGCCCGCTGCCTGCCCCGGCCAAGACCTCATCCCAGGGCCTGGCTGCTTGGATGCTCACCGGGGGCATCTAATGGCAAACAACAACTATTCTTTACAAGTACACACGCTTCAGCTTCCCAAGTGTGTTCACCTCCTATCTTGGAACGTCCCGTCTACCGAGGCTTGGTAACCCCCAGGAGGCAGGTGAAGCACGCTCTCTAAGACTGCGCAGTGAAAGCCAGAGCTAGGACTGGAACGGAGAACCATACTGCCTCTTGCTGGAGGGCCCCTGGGCTCGCCCCCTGGAGAGCACTGTCAGGGTCTCCCATATTCCCTGTAATTCCGCAGCCCTCCCTTTTAACCACCGAGAGAACCTGACACCACACACTGTCTTTGGCCCCTGGAGAGCGCTTGGAATTCTCCACCCGAAGGGAAAGGTGCAAAGAGTGACCGACTTAATGGCAGGGGAGCCAAGCACACACTCACATCCGGAGGCATTTGTCCTTGCCACCACTTGCCACCCTCTGGCCATCTGGACTCCAGTCAACAGCATACACCTAACCCGAGGTGGGGGTTGGGGGAGGCAGGTCAGTGAGGAGGGTGGGGGGCAGGAGGGCCAGGCTTCAAGCCCACCACCCACCCCACCTCTGCTCACAAGGGTCCAGCCATACCTCATCTGCGTGGCCTGGCAGGTCCGTGGCCAGCTTCTGGGCCTTCACATCCCACACCTTCAGCGTGCTGTCGCTGCTGCCGCTGACCAGGAGCCGGCTATCGGCTGACCACGCGATCTGGTACACAGCAGCCACGTGGCCACGCAGGGAAGCCAGGTACCTGAGCCAGGAAAAGGTGATGATGGGTATTAGATCTTCAAACATGTCTGAAGGGGGCCCCTACGCCCACAGCAGTGGTTCTCAACCTTAGCTGCCCATGAGAATTACCGGGGAACGTTTACAAAATCTTACTGCCTAGCCCCTACCCCAGTGTGATCATTACCAAGGTCATAACGATTTTATAAAACTTTTCCAAATGAGCTGCTTCTAGGGTGCCTCTTGCCAGGCCTCTGTACCTGGACAACTTTGCATGACTTAGAATCCAACGGAGCCATCTGCTTAGCCCATCTGTCTGATACCCCCCTAGCACAAGGTGCCTGCTGGCAGGTGGCATGGAGTAAGAGGGGGCAGGCCCACCTGGAACTTTCAGAGCAATACAGATCAGCTACGTCTATTTGGACAAGATTAGGCCTCTCTGGGACTCTGTTTCCTATCTTGAAAAAGAAGGGCTGCCATGTGGCCCCAGCAAGGGTCTCCCTCATCCCTGTTCTCTTCTTGCCCGTGCCTCTGCCTCTCCTGTGACCTCATTAACCTCAAGGCCACGGTGCCTCATTACACCAGTGCTTCTCAGACTTTAAGGGGAGCAGAATCACCTGGTGACCTTATGCAAATGCAGATTCTGAGATTCACAAGGTCAGGGTGGGGCCCGAGGTTCTGCATTGCTATCGAGCTCCCAGATGCTGCTGCAGCTGCTGGTGTGTAGACCACACTTTGAGGAGGGCCAGGAAATAATTACACCTCAAACCTATACTTCTGCCACATGCGTGGCCATCTTAAGATCGTTTCTCTCCTTTGATATGAAAGGAGCTAGCATTTCAGTGCCCATATATTGCCAGTCCTAAATATACCATCTCACTTAACCCTGGTAATGAAGCTGAGAGGTAGGGTCTGCATATTACAAAAGAGGAAACAAAGCCTCAGAAAGTCTAGGTGCTTGCGAAGGCCACACAGCCAGGAAGTGGCAGAGCCAAGCTCCTTCCAGAGGACTAGGGCCCTTCCTCTCCACGCCCTCACTCACCTGCCCGTCCTGCCGTCCCACAGTTTGACGGACTTGTCAAAGGAGGCACTGGCGACAATGCGGGAGTCAGGGGAGAAGAGCACCTGGTTGATGAGGGCCTGGTGTCCCGTCATCCGTGCAAGGGGCTTCTTGTCCTCTGCTGGGGACCACAGGAATAAGGTGAAGTCGTCTGAGCCAGACACCAGCCTCTCTGGGCCCTGGCCCTAGGAGAGGCAGAAAGCACACCGTGTTGGACGTGGCCTCAGACAGGAGAGCCCGACCTCGGCAGCAAACACACCACTGATTACCCCACACCAGCACAGAGGCCGGCACTAGGAGAAATGAGGCCTGGCCAGCTACCAACTCACATGGGGTCCCTGGCAAGTCACTGCCCCCAAAAGGAAGCTTTATGCACATGGAATGGTTTCTAATCATTGTACACAATTACAAGAAAAAGCAAGGTACAGAATAGTGTGTTAAAAAAGGGAAGGACTGGGGCGCCTGGATGGTTCAGTTGGTTAAGCGTTCGACTCTTGATTTCGGCTCAGGTCATGATCTCAGGGTCGTAGAATCGAGCCCTGAGATGGA
Organism: Neomonachus schauinslandi; assembly: GCF_002201575.2. NCBI lineage: Eukaryota > Metazoa > Chordata > Mammalia > Carnivora > Phocidae > Neomonachus > Neomonachus schauinslandi. Next base: position 22,459,463 of record NC_058417.1, read on the forward strand.
TCCGTGCTGGGCGTGGAGCCTGCTTAAGATTCTCTCTCTCCTCTGCAAACCACCCCCTTCCCTCTCTCTCTCTCAAGAGAAAAAAGGATTTTATATGTGGGTTTGTATGCATGTGTATGTATGAAGTCTCTGGAAGGAAACACAGGATACTAGTAGCACATGGTGCTTCCAGAAGGAATGGAAGGGCAACAGAGATGCAAGACTTTTTCACTATCTACCTTTTTGTGTTCTTTGATCCTTGGACCACATAAATGTGTTACTTTTTTTTTTTTTTAAGATTTATTCATTTATTTATGAGAGAGCACAAGAGGGGGGAAGGTCAGAGGGAGAAGCAGGCTTCCCGCTGAGCAGGGAGCCCGATGAGGGACTCGATCCCGGGACTCCGGGATCATGACCTGAACCGAAGGCAGTTTGCTTAACTGACTGAGCCACCCAGGTGCCCTTAAATGTATTACTTTAAATAAAATAAAAAAGAGGGGCAGTGGGCTGAGTTGGTTGAGCGTCCAACTCTCGGTTTCAGCTCAGGTCATGACCTCGGGGTTATGAGATCAAGCCCCGTGTCAGGCTCCATGTTCAGCAAGACTACCTGAGATTCTCTCTCTCTCCCTCTCCACTCCTCCCCCTGCTCATGCTTGCACTCTCTCTCTCAAATAAATCTTAAAAAAAAAAATAAAGAGAAAATGCAATAAATAGATAAGCAAATAAATGAAACAAAATGATTAAAATGATCCCTATGTGTTAAGGTTTTAGGAGTGTAAACTAGGATTATCACGAAGAACTTTCTGGAAAAGCAAAGGGGGGAGGGGCCTGGGTATCTGCAGTGTTTCAGGGACCAGTGGGGGACAAGTACAGAGCTGGGCATGCTGGCGGCTGGCACATACTCACCCGCACCAGATTGTATCGCCTCAGAGCCCCGTCCTTCAGCTCCTGCACTGTGGCCAGGTACCGGAGGAGAGAGGAGGAGATGAGGAGGCCGATTAGAAAATCCCACGCCAACAGCAAACACCCCGGCCCAGGTCCGAATCTCGAACATTAAGCCAGAGAAGTGGCTCCTTCCCAGGCAGCCCTCTCCCGCCCACTCACAGGCCCCTTGGAGGTCTTGGGCGTTAATCGAGGCCTCGGCTGGCTCAAAGGCTCCTGTACGCAGGGCGTAGTCCGTGCTGAGTGCCATGGTATTCACCCAGTGGCCATGGCCTTGCAGAGTCCGGCACAGAACACCCTAGGGCAGAGGGAGTCAGGTCAGACACACTCCCACCCCACTCTCCACCCTAGGGATCCGGTACCCCCAGGTTAGCCCCAGAAGACAGTGATGTGGGACTCGGAATCAGGACCCTCGTTCATTGTGATCTTAATCGAATCACCCCTCTGGGCTCAAGTCTCTCCTCATGTCTAAAATGAGCATGTTTCATGGGAAGGAAGTGAAGTCTGTGGGAATACACGGGCTCCAGTCAAGTAACTCTGGGGTACAGCAGGTTCTGTAAAGCTAACAGGCTTCCTAGAGTAGGAACGTCCGGCCTGTGCTAATGAACACTGGAACCTCCACTACCATGCAGCACCAACCACGGGACCCACCGTTCCCGAAGCGCCTCCCCGACCTGGATCCCAGGACCCACTGGCCAACCTGCCTTCCAGCCCCAGCATCCCGTGGCCTGAGATTCCCCCAGGCTTGGGTTCTGGACCCTCCCGGCTCTTACATCATGAGCCCTCCAGACTTTGATGGTGCGGTCCTGGGAGGCAGAGTAGAGAAGCCCGTCCCCTCCCCACCGGAGACAGGTGACTGACTGCGTGTGCCCGGTGAGGATGCGCTCACAGCGGCCCGCAGTCGTATCCCAGACCCGCACGCTGCCATCCTTGGAGCTGCTGGCCACATAGCGGCACGCCGGGTTCCTGGAAAGGGGGAGATGTGACCTCACTTCCGACCTGGCAATGCCCACAGCACGTCCCCATGCTCAGCTCAAGGGCCAGGGACAATGACGCGAAGGCTTCCTGACCCCAAGATCAAGCTGCATTGCAAGGCAGCTCTCAGGCCCCATGATGAGCAACCCCCTCTCAAGCAGCAACACACGCTTGGAAGACTTGCCCCACTGCCTGCCATACCATGCCTGTTGGTCAGGCTGGCCATCTCGCCCCCTCGGCAGGGGAGAGGACAGTTTTGGGCCCCTAGCTCCTCATTCCCCCGCAGCTCCGTCAGTGTCACTTACGCATGGAGGGGCTCCCAGCTCAGGCCTGTGATCCACTTGCTGTGGCCAGCAAGGGCCCTGCCCACCTGCTTCCCTGTGCCTGGGTCCCACAGGAGAATCTGAAGGACAGAAGCTTACTCAATAACCCTCCCCGAACTGTCCCTGGGCCACCACAGGTCCCCGCCCACTGGCCCCAACCCATCCTTCCCTAAAGACCCCAGAACCTGATCTGACCCAACTCCTAGGAAGGGAGCCCAGAGTCCCTGCCTAGTTACCCTGACCACCACCTACCTGGCCATTCTTGCAGCCTGAGGCCAGCTTCTTGCCGTCTGGGGACCAGGATATGCTAAGTACCCAGTGTCTGTGTCCTAGAAAAGCAGGGGAGGGAGAAAGGAGGGAGCACATCTGTCTTTATTCCCAGTGCCTAGCAGTGCCTGGCACTTCTCAACTAGTCCCTGAATAAATGAGCAGTCGAACCAAAGGAGAGATGAGGCTTTCTAGGCAAAGGGACACTCTACCCCAAGTGCTAAAGCCATGCATCCTGCTGCACAGATAATACTTCTACTTTCTAATAATTCCTTACACGATACATGGTATAAAGCGTTTGCACACGTCATCCCTTATAATTCTCATGATAGCTCTAAAGTATGGAGCAAGAACGATTCCCAATTTTTCAGATGATAAAACTGAAGCTTGGGGAGCACGCCCTACATACACGAGATCACCCCGCCAGAAGCATCAGCACCAGCTGGGAACTTGACATGCACATTCTCAGGCCGCATCTCAGAACTAAGGAGACCAAAACCCTAGGGGTGGGGCCCAGCAATCTGTATGTTAACAAGCCTCCCAGGTGATTCTGATGCATGGCCAAGTGCTCAAGTTTAAGAACCACTGTGGTCGAGGCTGGATTTAAGTCAGGTTCTCCTTGCCACCAGCCATCAAAATCCAGATTCTCCTTGCTACCAGCCGTCAGCACAACCCACGACCCCACACTGAACTCTCTGGTCCAGTTTGTATGTAGCCTGCTCAAAGGTGCGGTCTCTACCTAGAAACAGGCCGCTGCTAACTGGCCATGAAGGGGCTGAATCATCTCTGGACCACCTCAGGAACTAAAGGGCTGAGTAAATGATTGCACATCCGCCACTGGGTTAAGTCCCCCTACAGAGTTAAGTGCGTACTGACCCTGGCATGTGAAATGTGGTGTCTCGGTGCTGAGATCCCAGAAGCGCACAGTGGTGTCTCCAGAGCCACTGGCCAGGTACCTGGGGAAGAAGAGAGGCCACCTGACCTCTGCAGTGGGGCCAAGGGGTCAGGCCTACACCAGAACACTGCACATGTGCGTTTCGGCCACCTATTCAATTGTCTTCTGGGCATAGAATCTGGGGCTGGGCTTTTCTCTCTCCCCTGAGGAGAAATGTAACACTGATCCCATCTGGGAGAAGACCCCAGGCAGCCATTTCTCTCCTCTTCCTTTTCTAAAAGGAATGGCCACAGCTATTACCAGGATTGAAGCTGCTCATTATCCTAGTATGATTGCAAAACGCAAAGAAACTCCGTTTCACAGATGATGAATTAAGTCAGAAAGTGACTTGTCCGGGTCACACAGCTAGGGAGCTCGCAGCTCAGCTCTCCTGAGATCAAGTCCAGGAAGGATTCTTCCAAGGTGGGTGTCCTTCAAGACCAAACCCCACCAGGGAAGTCCCTAACCTGCAATTTGTGCCCAGAGGTCAGGTCTATGATAGGCAGCCTGAGGTCCTATTGATTGTAACTTGGGGTACCCTCCCCACCCCAGCAAGAGGCTGTACTCCCACACTCCACTCCACAATTCTGCAGCTGTCCTTACTTTCCTGTGGGGCTGAAAGCCACAGAAATGACCGCCTCGCTGTGACCTTCCAAAGAGCTGGTGCAGCGGGTCACAGCACGGACCCTGAAGATGGCCTGTGGCTGGTAGATGATGTCAAGGACCTTCTCTGTCTCCACTGCCTGTGACTCCAGCGTCTTCCCCAGTGACGAGATGATCTCGGCATCGTGGACATAGAAAGCCAGTGGCAAGGGATCCTCCTGGAGGGCAATGGCAAAGGGCAACTCCTCCATCAAAGGATAGGCAGGAGCACTCCCCACTGAGCTGTGGGCAGGTGAAGCTTTATTCTTTTCAGCCACTGTTTGGGATACCCCCCACCATGCCCACTGAGCAAGGCCTTTTTTATCCTCAAAGAGTAACTGCAGGACACTTACATAGTACTTTAAAATCCTTTATCTGCATCTCACAACAACCCTGGGAGGTAGGCATCAATACTCCCACTTGACAGATGAGAAAACTGAGGCTCAGAGCAGCTACAAGTAATTAGCCCAATGTCCTATTGCTAATGACTAAGTGCTTCAGAAAGAAAATTAAAGTCCTGAATTAGTGTTCATATACAGAATTATGCAGTGTTTTCTAAACCACCACACCATGCCCTACAATGTATAAGCAGCATCCAAAAAACTGGTTGAAAATGCAGACTCTGGGGGCACCTGGGTGGCTCAGTCGGTGAAGCGTCTGCCTTCGGCTCAGGTCATGATCCCGGGGTCCTGGGATGGAGCCCCACCTCAGGCTCCCTGCTCAGCGGGGACCCTGCTTCTCCCTCTGCCCCTCTCCCTGCTTGTGCGCTCTCTTTCTCTCAAATAAATATAAATAAAATCTAAAAAAAAAAAAAAAAAGAAAGAAAAGAAAATGCAGACTCTGTTTCACTCCCAGAGTCTTGGTGTAGTAAATCTGGGGTGGGGTCCAGGTACTGTGTTTTTAAGCCCCTAGCCCCACCAGAGGGCAGCATTTTGATAAACCTGGCTTAGAAGAGCAAGGGTTTTTAATCTGACATTTGAGTTCCAATTCCAAATCTAGCACCTACCGCGTAGCACCGTACAAATCACTGAATGCCTCTGGGCCGCCCTGTAAGATGGGGATATTAACGCGGAGCTGTGTCGAGGAATTTGACGATGCACCCAACGCGTTCAAAATGCGGTCTCTCTCCCCAGATGGACCCTGAAGGCGCGCAAAGCGCTGTCACACTGATTAGATCTCCTGACTCTTCCCCCGAAGTAGGTGGCCCTACCACGGACAAGCCCCACGGGTGGTTCACCCACTGTCGCTGAGCAGTGGGACCCCCGAACCCCAGACCTTGGGTCTCCCGATCCCCTGAGGGCCGGACCAGGGCAGGGCCGCCCGCCCGGGCCGCCGCTCACCTGGGCCAGCAGCGCGTTGCACACGAGCTGCAGCTTGTCCGGGGTGATGTCCACGGGCACGTCGAACGGGGAGCCCAGCAGCTGCCCGCCCTCATCCTGGAACTGCACCAGCAGCCGCTGCACGTCGCGCGCCGCCGCCTCGTCCTGCGCCTACAAGCGCGTCGGGGGCTCAGCCACGCCGCCCGACCGGAAAGTCCCCACTGCCGCCTCCCTCTGGCCTCGGGGACCCCGGACCCGAGCGCCCCCGCCCGCCCGCACTCACGCACACCCACCGCCGCCGCCGCCACCGCCATCCCGCGTCCCCACGTGGAGGAGAAAGACTCCGGCGGGACGGAGCGCCGCCCCCGGAGTCGGGCGGCGCGGCAGGCCGCGACATCGCCCTCTGGTGTGGCGGAGGGGAAGTGTCACGCCGTGCGCGGCCCGGCGTGGCGGTGGGCGCCTCTGATACCCCCCTCCTTGAACAGGTGGCGGTCGCCCCGTTCAGTCCCTCCCAGTGCCGTGCAGGATACGAACGGCCTTTTGTCTCTGTAGAACAGGGATTCTTGCCCCACTTCATAGATGGGGAAATCGAGGCTCTGAGCGGTTTATTGATTTTCCCCAGAGACAGGAAATGGCGGAAGACTGAATTGGCTTGGTTCTGGGCAGCAGCAGCCTTGCAGGGGCGGCTTACAAAACCAGAGCTTGTTGGCTTGAAGGCGGAAATTATTATTTTTTAAAATGGATCAAATCAATTCATAATTCTTGAGTGCAAAAGCAAAAAGTGTCTACAGTTTTCAACAATGTAAAGCAATAGCAACTATGATGGGAATGATAGCAACGTGTTAGGCGTTGTTCCAAGTGCTTTACCCATGTAACTCATTTAATCCTCACAAAAACCCTTCTGGTCCCACATTACAGATGAGGAGCTGAGGCAGAGACCGGCTAACATGAGAGCTTTTACCAGAAACCTGGGATCTTCCTTGGAGCTCTGCCCACATCCCGGGGGTCTCAAGCTCTGTCAATATGGCCTCCTTAACCTGTCCCGAATCTGTCTCCCCATCTCCTCTCTCACACTCTGGCCTGAGTCACCGTGATTGCATACAACAGCCTCTTCACTCGCCTCCCTGTTTCCACTCTTGCATCTTCCTGAGCATCCTCCACACTGCAACCAGGGTGATGTTTTCAAACAAAAGATCAGGTATGTCACTGTCCACCCTAAAACCCTACAGTGGCTCCCATTATAAGCAGGACAAAGGTCAAACTCCTTATGATGCTCCACTCAACCTTACTTACCTGTCTAGCCACTCCTCTCTCTTTAAGATCGAATTCTTCTGGCTTTTTCTTAGTTCTTCCAAGGCATGAACCTTCTTGCATCAGTGCCTTTGTACTTGCAGATTTCTTTGTCTGGAACTCTTATGGATTGAATTGTATCCCCCCCTCCCCAAATTCGTAGGTTGAAGCTCTAACCCCCAGGGTCGCTGTATTTGGAGATAGAGCCTATATGGGAGTAATAAAGACTAAATGAGGTCATAAGAGTGGAGCCCTAGTCCGATAGGATTGGTGTCCCTATAAGAGATATCTCTTACATCTCTCCCGCTCTGTCTCTTTCCCCCTCTCTCTCTGCCCCACACCTCCTCCTCACACAGAAAAGAGGCCATGTGAAGACAGTGAAAATGTGGCCATCTACAAGCCAGGAAGAGAAGCCTCACCAGAAACTAATGTTGATGGCACCTTTACCTTAAACTTCTAGACTCCAGAACTGTGAAAAAAATACGCTTATTTTTCAAAAATTTCACTTATTCCAGCCATTCCGCCTGTGGTGTTTTCTTACAGCAGCCCAAGCAGACGAAGACAGGAACAATTCCTCATTCTTCAGGTCTTGCCTGAAATATGCATGCATTTGTTCAGCAAATGTCTCTGCCAGACATTGTTCTAGGAACTCTACATGTATTAACTCATGTAATCATTTACTCAGGAAACCTTCTCTGAAACAATTCTGTTTCCCCATTATGTGTTTTTTCAGAATATCCTGGTATTCTTTGTATTTAGAAATCACAGATCCATGGAATGATTTCATCCATTCATTCAATAGATATTGTTGAGCCTTTGTGTACACACTTTGATAGCCACTTGAAATATGTAAGTGAACAAAATAGACACAAATTCTTGTCCTCACAAGTGGTCTTGGCTTCCACTGTCATTCACACTTCCTGGTACATAGTAGATGCTTAAGAATTGGTTGGGGTGTGAATTACTGAATCAGGATTTTTTTTTTGTATTGTTTTGTTTTCTAAGATTTTATTTATTTATTTGACACAGAGAGAAAGAGAGAGAGAGTGCACAAGCAGGGGGAGTGGCAGGCAGAGGGAGAGGGAGAAGCAGACTCCCCGCTGAGCAGGGAACCCGAAGTGGGGCTTGATCCCAGGACCCCAGGATCATGACCTGAGCCAAAGGCAGATGCTTAACCAACTGAGGCACCCAGGTGCCCCTGAATCAGGATTTGAATCTAAGATCCCTTGGACCTAAAGTCGGAGAACTTGAGTTTTCTGTCAGTGGCAGGATCCTTTATCACATGACTTCGTTGCTACAGAGAGCTTGCCCCATAAAGGGGCTCAGGGTTTAGGACACCATGATGGCAGGGAATCCCTCCCTACATTCATTCATGTATTTATTCAGTCAACAAACATGCATCAGACAAATATGCATCAGGGCTGAGCCTTGGGTCCAGAGGCATAGTAGAAATTTCCTAGATCATAGCTGTGTCCAAGGTTACAGAGCGAGGAGCAGAATCCAGTGTGGGTGACCCACCTATGTTTTTCTTCAGTGCACTTCTCTGCCCTGGTCAGGTAGGTTTGAGGATATATGCGGGGAGGGGCCAAAATGGCGGTAAGTGAAGCAAAGCATCAGCATGGAGACACTATTCATTCATCCATTCATTCATTGAGGAGACCCGCATTGGGCACTGACTCTGACAGGCTCTGTGCCAGGCTGAGGGGTTGGGGGGGGTTGGGGGGGTGACAGCCAAACTGCATGAGATGCTGTCCTTTGTTCTTGCCCCCTGGGAGGGAGCTCACGACCCAGGTTTGGAGATACTGGAAGGCGAGAGAGTTCTAAGTCCAAGTAGGAACAGACTCAAATTCGTCTCAGGAACCCTCAGTCAGATCGGGAGAAACAAGTCCTGCCCCAGGGGAGACCTGCTCTGGTGGTGAAAACAGTTTTTGTCCCAGGAAGATCCCCTTCTGAGACTCAGCTTACCAGGAGAGTTCTGAGGTGGATTGGGGGTGGGGGTACAGTCCTTGGGCTCAGGGAATTCCTAGACTGACCCAGCTCTGTTCAAGGAGAAGACTGTAGTCTAGTGCGGGATATGCAGAGCCCATCGTCCGGGAGCTCCCAGTCTTCTGGGAGAGGTAGACTGAATGCCTCCACTCCATACAGATGGTGGATGCAGGAGAAGGCGTGCACACTGAAACGAAGCACCCACTTGCACTTAACTGAGTTTGCAAGCCTCTCTGTCCTTCCGAAAAGGAAGGACCTTTTCAGCAATGAGTGCCGGAGGGGTTAAGGGACTTGTGGGCAAGTGGAAGAGGGGAAGGAACTCTCCTCCCCCCCTTCCATCCCTCCTCCCTCCAGAAGGGCATTTCTGGAAGTCTCCAGTTGGTCCTGGACCTGGGCAGCTGCTCTAAGTCTGCCAGCCCCTCAGCTGTCACTCTGCTCCCAAAATAGCAGTGGTTGGGGGGAGGGAGAGGAGGTTGTTTATCTGGGATGGACGGGGACAAGGGGCATTATAGCTGTGCCTAGGGAGGGGGTCTCCCTCCTTTCTGGATCTTTCTCTCACTCTTTGTGGTATGAGTGCCTGAGTCCAGGACGGCCCCTGAACAGGACACTGGGGCAGAGGTTAGTCAGTGCTCCCACATGGTAATGACTGTCCATGGGGAGGGGAGGGCCCTGAGTATCAATGACAGACTCCAGGGGCACCTGCCCCTGTGGCCAAATATGGTCTGGAGCCCTTGGCAGGGGCGATAAAGCCTCTTGGGTGGGGGAGGGGACAGACTAAGGCTTGGTGTCCGGGGGTTCGCGAGGGAGCTCAGCAGAGCAGCATCACAGGACGACAGACCAGGAGCACTGTCCTCTAAGCAAGTGAGCCCCCCTGGGGGGTGCCCCAGACTGGGGAGGGAGAAGGGGGACAGAGAAGAACTTGTAAGGCTTGCAGTGAGAATTCAGGCCTTTGGCGCATGGGGTGGCTTCACCTGTCCTGCTGGGAGGGACGGAGAGGGAGGCACAGGGACTCTGAGACTCCCTCAACCATGCTATTCTCCAAGCAAATGCTATCAAGTCCTCCTGGGGGGGATGGATTCGGGGGTGATGGGGGTGGGTCCTTTCCAGGCAGAACCTTCACCTTCCATCCTGGTCGGAGGAGACCGTGGAGCTCCAGACCTCAGGCCAGGAGTCCAGCTCTGGGTCTGGAGTGAGGGGCCGGCCAGACGGAGCTGCTCCTGTCCCGACAGATGGCGGAGGCTGAAGCAGTGCAGCTGAAGGAGGAAGGGAACAGGCATTTCCAGCTCCAGGACTACAAGGCTGCAACGAAAAGCTATAGCCAGGCCCTGAAGCTGACCAAGGATAAGGCGCTGCTGGCCACGCTCTATCGGAACCGGGCAGCCTGTGGCCTAAAAACGGTCTGGAGCGGGCAGGGCGGGAGGCTGAGGGCCTGGGCTGGGAGGCAGGGGTGTGGAGGCAGCCCCCCAGCCTGATGGGCATTGTCCATTGTTCCAGCCCTCTCTCCCGGACCCCTCAGGTTGGAGCAGGGCACCTCCCACTGCTTTCCTGGACCCACTGCCTGACCCACTCCTCCCGGAGACAGAAATTCCTCCAGTTGGGAGTCAACCTAATGGGCACTGGCATCACGCCAGGGGTTTTTAAGTGTTATTTCAAGACATCTTACTAACAGCCCAGTTAGCTACTGTTTCGTGCCCATATCGCAGATGACAAACTCAGGGCTCAGAGGGCTCCATAACCTGCCAAGATCTCCCAGGTAATTAGCAGCAGAGCCCAGATTCAGACCCAAGATTGCCTAATGCCAGAGCTCATCCACTCCTCCATGCCCAGCGAATGAGGGTCCCGCCCTTGGGCCCCCGACAGCCAGCAACTCCCCAGCAAACCCTCTCTGGCTGCCTCCGCGTTGGGCCCACCTTAACCCTGGCTCCTTCTTCCCCCTTTCTCAGGAGAGCTACGTTCAGGCAGCTTCAGATGCCTCTAGAGGTGAGTGCCCCTCCCCCAAACTCCGCCCCCGCCCCCCAGCATCCCTGTTTTGTCTAAGAGGCTCTTTATCAATTGAAGGAATTACAGATTGTGTAAATGTCATCCTAGGCATTGTAGGCGGGCTTCAGATGTCCAGAGAGGCCATCCCTAAATTTTTGCATTTTTGCAACTCGCATTATATGTTAAATCATAGGTCAAGGGAGATACTTTTGTTAAAAGATGTTTCCGAAAATCCTTATGTCATGGTAATGCACAACCTCCTCTGTTGTAAATTAGGGTATGGTCCTCCTGCGGCCCCAGGACCAGGGCATCACCCAGTTCACTCTGTGGGATCGGGCTCCCTGAGGGGAGGAGGGAGGCAATAGCCCAGTCCACAGGGACCAGGGAGAAATGAACGTTAAAATCAACAACAACAACAACAAAAACCTTTAAACTTAACTTTAGCTTCAACTTAGGCTTAAACTTCAGTCATGCCGGCTTAAGTGCATCATCAAAATGGGAAGACTTCTCTTGGCTGCAGGTGTTGTGTTCTGATCTGATTACTATTCTTTTAGGAGGAAGAGAGATAGTCTGAAGTGAGTTCAGAAGGGAGGGAAGCAGCTGGAGAGGGGCCTGGAAATACAACCTCTGACGAGCAGTTGAGGGATGTGGCAATATTTAGCTCAGGGAAGGCAATTCCCAGGTGGGATGGAGAGCTGCCTTCAAATACCTAAAAGGCTGTCACAAGGAGGAAGGATTGGATTTCAACTCAGGGGTTCCAGGGCTGAACTTAGGACAAAAGGGCAAACTCACAGGGAGATGTATTTCAGGTAGGAAGAGGGAAGGGCTTTCTTGATGGCTGCCTTGAGAAGGAGGGAGCTCCCCACTGCTGGAGGTATGCAAGTACCCGTTGGATGAGCACTTGGCTGGGATCATGACGTAGAAGAGACTGAAGCATCAGGCACTAGATGAGATGGCCCTTAAGCTCCCTTCTGACCTTGAGACTATGATTCTTTTTTTTTTTTTTAAGATTTTATTTATTTATTTGACAGAGAGAGACAGCTAGAGAGGGAACACAAGCAGGCGGAGTGGGAGAGGGAGAAACAGGCTCCCCGCTAAGCAGAGAGCCCGATGTGGGGCTTGATCCCAGGACCCTGGGATCATGACCTGAGCCGAAGGCAGACGCTTAACGACTGAGCCATCCAGGCGCCCGAGACTATGATTCTTACTGCGTCCCTGACAAAGGGGAGCCTTGGGCCAGATAGTTCACATGGGTGGATAATCTCCACTGAAGACACAGAAGCCCTGCAACTGGGGACAGTGGCAGGGAAGGGAGGACGGTGGTCTGCAGCCCAGGCCCCTGAGGTGGCCCTGTCTCCTTCGTTAGCTATTGACATCAACTCCTCGGACATCAAGGCTCTGTATCGGCGATGCCAGGCACTGGAGCACCTGGGGAAGCTGGACCAGGCCTTCAAGGACGTGCAGCGCTGTGCCACCCTCGAGCCACGAAACCAAAACTTCCAGGACACGCTGAGGAGGCTCAACACCAGCATCCAAGAGAAGGTGAGCTGGACTCCTTCCCGCAAGCCTTGGCCGGCCCCCCGCCCCCACTCCTAGTAGGGACAAGTTAGGGAAGCCGGCCACCAGGGGAGGTCCAACCCTACCTCTCCACTCTTGGATGGAGTGAACACCTGGCAGAGGCAGGCATCGTAGAAGAGCCAAGCAGATGCACGCATCCACCCATCTCTGAATGATCAGAGATGCTTGTTTGAGGGAGCAAGCCAGCCGGGACTAGAACATGGCTCTCTTAAATTTCAGGTGGAGATTTTTTTTTTTTTAGTTTTATTATGTTAGGTTAGTCACCATACAATACATCATTGGTTTTTGATGTAGTGATCCACGATCCATTGTTTTCGTATAACACCCAGTGCTCCATGCAGTACGTGCACTCCTTAATACCCATCACTGGGCTAACCAATCCTCCCTCCCCCCTCCCCTCTAAAACCCTGTTTGTTTCTCAGGTCCATAGTCTCTCATGGTTCATCTCTCCCTCCAACTCCCCCCCCACATTTTACCTTCCTCAGGTGGAGATTTAAAAAAAAAAAATTGTAACTTAATATATATGTAACATGATCTTCCTCTCTTTCTAGGAGGACAAAGACAGTATTGAGGAGAGGGTATTGCTGAATGATAGAGAGTCAGGAGCCAGGAGGAACAGGAAATCTTTTCTAGGATAATGGAGTGGGGTGGGGAGAACTTGGATCAGAGGTGAGGACTCCTGCATCCTAGTCCTGGCTTAGGTACTAATTTTCTCAGGGATCCCTTGGGGTGTCAGCTCCTCCTCTGTAAGCCGCAGGAGGGTAAAAGATCACTAAGTTCCTTGCTCCAAGACTCAGTAACTCCTCTGTGCCTGGGGCAGCCCATCACACTGTCCACCAGCACACTGTCCGGAGTGCAGACTCGGGGGCTGTGTAAACAAAGAGAGGAGTGACCCAAGACGAGGTGGCCAACGAGAAACCCCCCTAGGAGGAAATGAGCCCAGGATGGAAATAGGCAGGGCTGTGGACCAGCAGAACAAAAGAGTAGGAAGTACAGAAGGAGCTGACAAATGCGGGGTGATGCTCAGTTGGGTCATTTTATGGTAGATTCAGAGCACAGGAGTTGGGGCTGGGGCTGTGAGGGATGAGACATCCAAACATAACGGTTTTAATTTGTGTGAAGAGATGCTTCAAAACTGCTTCAGATTTCTGATCCTAGACACCTAGTTCTGTTTTAGCCCATGTGTAAGTATATAATAGCTAATTATTAACTAGACTGCAAAATTGGGGTGATGATCTGTAGCCTTCCAAGACTTGTGATGACCCAGTGGGATAGCGAACTTAAGTAGACTGTCAGCCTTGTGGGGCAAGGACTTGATATTGTTCACCACTCTACCCCCAGCATCTGCAACAGTGTCTGGCACGTAAGAGTTGTTCAGCAAATGTTTGTTGAATGAATGAGTGACAGGGTAGGGGCCCCGAGGAGATACCCTAATATTTACTGAGCCACCTGGAATGTGGACCCCTGCCTCCTTCCCCACTCCCTCCTCTCTCCTCAGCTCCGTGTGCAGTTCTCCACGGACTCCAGGGTACAGAAGATGTTTGAGATCCTCCTGGACGAAAACAGTGAAGCTGACAAGCTAGAGAAGGTGCGTGCTGGGCAACCGGCGGGCCAGCAGAGGGCGCACGCGGGGCACCCACCCCCATAACTGCTTCCGCTGCAGGCCTGGCCCCTATCTCTGGACAGTGACTCCCGGACTGCTTGAGCGGGGGGAGCGAGAGGAGGGCGTCCTCTTGGAAGAAGTGAACAAAAATAGGCCAAAGTTTAAGCACTTTGGAAAATTCCCTAATTCTGGCTATAAAGTCCAGGACTAGAGTGAGACTGAGGAGGAGTCATGTGGCAGGGTTGGAGTCTTTATTTAAATTTTTGATATTTTGTTCATCATGGATTTTTTTTTTGCGTTGCATTGCATTGATTTTGATATTTTAAAATATTGCACTAGATATTATTTATCTTGATTGCTGAGGTTTTTGATGTCCCTGTAAATTTTGCACCCAAGGCAAGTGCCTCACTTGCCATACCGTGGTTTCTACCCTGAGAACGTTAAAAATGGCATGTTAAAATAATGTTCTATTCCATTATAAATTATTGCAAAAATTCATCCTGAATATGAAAATATTTGCTCATGATACCATCCTCTTAGCCAAATTTGTTGCCTTTTTTTTTAATGTTCCCTTCTGGTCTTTCTTCAGAGGAAACAAATTGAACATCTGAATGTTTTGTTTTGTTTTGTTTAAAGATTTTATTTATTCATTTGACAGAGAGAAACACAGCAAGAAAGGGAACACACTCACTCCCCCAGTGGAAGAGGGAGAAGCAGGCCTCCCGCAGAGCAGGGAGCCTGATGCAGGGCTCGATCCCAGGACCCTGGGATCATGACCTTAGCCGAAGGCAGCTGCTTATCGACTGAGCCACCCAGGTGCCCCGAACATCTGAATGTTTTGTATTTATAAGAATTTGACAGACAATGCCTGAGGAGTTTTTGTTAGTCAATAAGTCTATATAATATGCAAATACCTTTTATAACAAACTGTTGTGAGGATTTAGTGAGTTGTTATTGATAAATGTACCTGGACAAGTACAAAGCCCTTGACTGGTAGAGTGATGATGGTTCTGGTGGTGCTTGTCTGGGATTCTCTCACCCATCTCCTCCCCAGCATTCCACTCCTCTGTTTGCTTACCTTCTCCTGCCTCATGAGTTCTTCCCCCAATCCCAGCTCTCAGGTCCTGCTGAGGCCTCCTCTCCTGATCTGGGGCCCTTTAAGGTATATGTATCCTCAAGGCTTTAGAGTGGGAAGACATTGGGGAACTTTCTAGCCCAACTGCCTAATTTTGGAGTCTGGGATCCAGAGAGGTGCCATGACTTGCCCAAGTTCACACAGCTAGCACATCGCAGAATCAGTACTCACACAGAACTTTCAAGACCCATCTCCTGCTCTCTCTGCCCACCACCTTCCACCTTCCTGAGAAACCCTGTAACTTCAGATTGTCCTGAACAGATAAACAAACAAACCCCAAATGCCAAAACCATATTCAAGGGAAAATTTTAAAGGAAAAGAATTCTCCATGTGCAAACACTTCACTTCTGTTAAAAGATAAACCGAGGCATATTAATAATTTTGAGTTTATTTGGACAAAATCTATTCAAATGGGGTAGCAACCAAACAGGAAGTGGTTAGGAGCTCTCCACCCACAGGAGCTGGGGGAAAGACTTATAGAAAAGAGGTGGAAACGAAGCAACCAGATTATTTGATTGGCTATAGCTTAAGCAGTTATGTTACTTGGGGGGTGCCTGGGTGGCTCAGTCGTTAAGCGTCTGCCTTCGGCTCAGGTCATGATTCCAGGTCCTGGGATCGAGCCCCGCATTGGGCTCCCTGCTCCGCGGGAAGCCTGCTTCTCCCTCTCCCACTCCCCCTGCTGTATTCCCTCTCTCGCTGTGTCTCTCTCTGTCAAATAAATAAATAAAATCTTAAAAAAAAAAAAAAGCAGTCCCGTTACTTGGGAAAGCCTAGTTGGCTGTAATAGTTGTTCTTACGTTTAGACTTTTTTTAATTTTTAAATTTTTAAAAAAGATTTTATTTATTTATTTGAGAGAGAGAGTGAGAATGAGCAGGGGGGGAGAGGGAGAAGCAGGCTCCCCGCTGAGCAGGGAGCCGGACCTGGGGCTTAATTCCAGGATCCTGGGATCATGACCATGCAGAAGGCAGACACCGACTGAGCCACCCAGGTGCCCTTAAGTTTTGATTTCTTAACTCTGAGACATTATAGGCTTAGGTTTGTGTTTGCTTACATTAGCTGCTAGGGCATTAAAGCCACTCATTCTAAGGATCTCCTTGTTTAATTAATTTAATTTTTTAGTCCTTATCCATAAGCATATATACACAGTTTTGTTTTAATGTAAGTGCAATCAGAGTGAACCTACTATTTGGATTCTGCTTACCAGTGTTTTTCTTTTTTTCCAATTTGCTGGGTCATCTTTTTATTTATGACTTCAGTGGCTATACACTATTTCATCCAGTTTGCCTTTATGCAAGTTACTTTGTTTCTTCTTTTGAATCATATTCTTAGGCTACATCTCCAGGGGTTTGATTACAGGGAAAGAATCCAGTATAAAGATGTTTTGAAAATCCAGTCCTGGTGCCTGGGTGGCTCAGTCAGTTGGGCATCTGCCTTCAGCTCCGGTCATGATCCTGGGGTCCTGGGATAGAGCCCCACATTCATCCGTCTCCCTGCTCATCGGGGAGCCTGCTTCTCTCTCTGCCCCTCTGCTCCTGCTCACGCTCTCTCTCTTTCTCTCTCTCGCTGGCTCTCTCTCAAATAAATAAATAAATAAAATCTTAAAAAAACAAAGAAAAGAAAATCCAGTCCTTACACCAGCCCCTGCATCGGCCCCTGGCCAAGACTTTGGGACCCCCACCTCCTCCATGACCCTCATTGTGTCCTCCCCCCTCAGGCTGCCAACAACCTCATCGTCCTAGGACGTGAAGAAGCAGGGGCTGAGATGATTTTCCAAAACAACGGAGTGGGCCTGCTGCTGCAGCTCATGGACACCAAGAGACCCGAGCTGGTGCTGGCCGCCGTGCGGACCCTGTCGGGCTTGTGCAGTGGCCACCGAGCGAGGGTGAGGGTGACATGTGGGTGGGGAGCGGCCAGCATAAATAGACCCTGATACAAAGTCTAAGGTGTCACCCCCCCATCCTTGATTGTATGGTTCTGGATTCAACGGAGATTGATCCTCTGCATTTCCCTTCGAGCTGGAAATGCCTTTATGAAAAGATAAGGTTATTGAAAGTGGTTTATGAGGCAGAGCTGAATGCAAAGGCTATGGTGGTTGGCATTTATCATACTAAATCTCCCAAACCCAGTGTGTATTGTACACTTAGAGCACATCTCAATGCGGACTCACCACATTGCACGTGCTCAATGGCTCCCAGGTGGCAGGTGGCTCCCGTGTCGGACAGCCCAGCTTTCAGCTTCTGGAAAGAGGCATGGCTTGTGTCACGGGTCTTCCCAGACCTTGGGCCCCACGAGGCACTGGCTGCCTGGGCTTATTTCCCTCCTGCACGGGCAGGGTGGGGATGGTCGTCCCCTACTTCCTCACCTGCACGGCAGCTGGAAGAGAGGGGCAGGCAGCTGATGGTGGGTCTTGCTGGGGGTTTAGGCCACGGTGATTCTCCATGCAGTCCGGATAGACAGAATCTGTGGCCTCATGGCCGTGGAGAACGAGGAGATGTCTCTGGCCATCTGCAACCTGCTCCAGGCCATCATTGACTCTCTGTCAGGGGAGGACAAACGAGAACATCGAGGCAAGGACGAAGCCCTGGTTCTAGGTAGGAGGCAGTCTTCCGTGTTTGTCAAAGGGGTGGGGGCCAGGGAGAGTCAGTTGCCTCCTCTGATGGCTCAGTCCCTATATGTGGAGGTGGCCTGGTTTTATTTTTATATTTATTTTCTAGTAATAAAAGTAATAGAGGCATAGCAGCATCATTTTCAATAACTTAAAAATGGAGGTGGGGCACCCGGGTCACTCAGTCAGTTAGGCATCTGCCTTCAGCTCGGGTCATGATCCCAGGGTCCTGGGATCAAGCCCCATGTCGGGTTCCCTGCTCCGAGGGGAGCCTGCTTCTTCCTATCCCTCTGCCTGCCGCTCCCCCTGCTTGTGCTCTCTCTCTCTCTCTGTCAAATAAATAAATAAAAATCTTTAAAAAAATAAAAATAAAAGTGGAGACAACTCAAGTGTCCACGCAGGGGTGAATGGATAGATAAAATGTGGTCTATACACACAATGGAATAATATTCCGCCTTCAAGAGGAAGGACATTCTGACAGGCTACAATGTGCATGAACCTTGAGGACGTTATGTGGAATG
Organism: Neomonachus schauinslandi; assembly: GCF_002201575.2. Lineage (NCBI taxonomy): Eukaryota > Metazoa > Chordata > Mammalia > Carnivora > Phocidae > Neomonachus > Neomonachus schauinslandi. Next base: position 22,477,543 of record NC_058417.1, read on the forward strand.
CAGTAAGCCAGTGATAAAAAGATCAGTGCTGCTTGATTCTACTTATATGGGGTATCTAGAGTAGTCCAAATCATGGAGACAGAAAGTAGGATGGTGGTCACTGAGGCTAGGAGAAGAGGAAATGAGTGGTTTAGTTTTGGTTTTTACAGGATAACAAAGTTCTGGAGATGGATGGTGATGATGGCAGCAAACAATGTGAATGTTCTTAACGCCACTCAGCTAGACACTTACAAATGGTTAAAATGAGGGGCGCCTGGGTGGCTCAGTTGGGCTCCCTGCTCAGCGGGGAGTCTGCTTCTCCCTCTCCCTCTGCCCCTCACTCCCACACATCCTTGTGTTCTCTCTCTCTGTCAAATAAATAAATAGAATCTTTTAAAAAATGGTTAAAATGATAAATTTTATTCATGTATGTTTTAGCACAACTAGAAAAAAGTAACAGAGACTTCTTGGAAAAATTTGGAACATTTTAGAAATATGTAAAGATGAAAAAAAAAAAACCTTACCTGTAACCCCCCCTCCAGATAATTATTATCACTGCCATATGTGTCTTTCCAGTCTTTTTTTTAAGATTTTATTTATTTCCTTAACAGAGAGAGAGAGAGTACAAGCAGGGAGAACGGCAGGCAGAGGGAGAGGGAGAAGCAGGCTCCCTGCAGAGCAGAGAGCCCCACTAGGGGCTGGATCCCAGGACTCTGAGATCATGACTTGAGCGAAGGCTGACACTTGACCGGCTGAGCCACCCAGCTGCCCCCTAGGTTCTTGATGTGGTTTTGACTTATTGTCGTAATGGTCAGCAAGTCATTCTTTCCCCGCTAGAACCACTGGGGGGTCCGACATGGCCTCACTTATACAGCTGATGGCGAACAGGACATGTTGGCCAGGACACCCTGGGTTTTCTCTTTGTGGCCTCTCTAGAGAGCAGCTTGGGTGTCTGTCAAGCATGGTGGCTGCATTCTCAATGGACCAGCCCCAACGTGCAAGTGCTTTTAAGCTCCTGGGAGTGCTGTAAGTCCCATGACCAACCTGGGGCCAGAGTGGAAGGGGCGGACCCTGAAAGGGGTGGTTCTGTTGGTGGCCACAGCGTCCTTGGGAAGTAGAGAGCTGCTGGACATCTCTGCTAAAGAATTCTTCTAAATACTGATTTCAAATCCATCTCTTTGTGGCTTCCATTCCCCTCTGAGCCCAGTTCTGCCATCTGGAGCCTCACAGAATAAGTCAGTTCTCTCACCCTTGTGACCCACCCTTATCTGGAAACAAACTATCAAGTCCACGGATGACTTTCCTTGTCCAGTTAGAGATAGCCTCAACCTTCATCCTTCATTTATATGACATTTTTGGGAGATCTTTCCTTTTCCGCCTGCCTGCCTGCCTCCCTCCCTCATTGCCTACCTGCTTGCTTCCCTGCCTCTCTGCTTCCCTCCTTGCCTGCCTCCCTGCCTGCCTCCCTGCCTCTCCCCATGCCTGCCTGCCTCCCTGCCTGCCTTTGGCTCCAACCTTAGAATGAGAGCAAAATTACCTAAGATGTAGAGAAGTCAGACAGGGCAAAAGCAGGAAAAAGCATTTACCTTTTAATCTCTCAGTGGGCAGGGAAGATGTGGCATCCCATCTGAGGCTTGAATTCAGGCCCCCGGCATGCCTGGATCTTCAGGGAGTAAGATATCTGTAAGGAGTATGAATTTCTTTTCTGGAAAACATTTTGTTAAATCAGTTTATTAAAAGCTACATGAAGTGCCCCTGGCTCCCTGCCAGTCATGTCTAGGAATAAGGAACTTTCTAAGAACCAGAGCTGTTCAAGTACGCATGAGCTGCGGTAGAAGTCAGGGCGCAGTGCAGAGTGGCTGGAGGGCCACTTGGGGGTATTGTCTAGGGATTTCTCTCCCCTTTTTGGGGGTGAGATGGGCAATACTATACCCTCCTGGGAAATTCCAACATCCAGGAAGCAGTGGATTCCGTATTTCCGGAGTCCTTCTGGAAGCCTCTGCCATTGCTGGTCCTATAGATCTGAGACTCCCTCCTCTCTCTTTACCCCTGTCATCTCCTTCCTCAGACACCAAGAAGGACCTGAAGCAGATCACCAGCCACCTGCTCGACATGCTGGTCAGTAAGAAGGTGTCTGGCCAGGGCAGGGATCAGGCCCTGAACCTGCTCAATAAGAATGTTCCTAGGAAGGACCTCGCCATTCACGACAACTCACGTACCATCTATGTGGTGGATAACGGTGAGGAGGAGGGAGGGTCGGGGGCTCACTCCAGCCTTTTGAGGGGCACCAGGATCTCTGGCACTGAGCAGAAAACAGAAGAGGTGTGGCCCTTGCCTGGGACAAGGCATTAGCTGTTAGGAACCACCAGGGGTTGGTGAAGATACAGATCAAGGCGCAGCTCTGAATTCAGGGCCTGAACACACCCAGAAAATGTCCAAACACACTGAAAAACACCTGGGCAAAGCTACCTCACCACGGGGGACCATGCCAAAGACAAACAGGACTCCCCCAGCCATGGGGTAATGTTCCTGAAGTCTTGGTGTTGGCAAAATACTCCACGGCCTTCTAGAAGGGAGAAACGGCATCAAGTCTCCTATATATAAAGCACAGGAATGAGGTTATAGCAGATAGTCCCTATCTATCTGGTCAGCGCCAGGGTGTTACACCTCTCCCAAATCAACTTTAGTTGTTCGGGAGTCATACCCATGGCTTTATAATCTACTGTGATGAACTCCACAGGTTTAATAGCGCATAGATCATCCTTTGTTCTGAAGGCTCAGATTAGCTTTACCCCTTTGAAATGGATCTTCTTTTGATATTGCACTTCCTTGTTTGGTTTTCACAGGTCTCAGCAAAGTGTACAGTAACAGATTACTCTAGCTTATAAACCTCCTCCCTCAGCACCTCCCCTCCCCTCCCCTCCCCAGTCCCAGTCTTTTCTGCATGTATTTCAAAGGGGGAACCACAGACCTCTTTCTCTCTTCACTAGGACTGAGGTCCAACCACACAGTTAAGGGCAAGGGCAGGTGGGGAGCAATATTTGTTATTCGAGGCACCAAAATAAAGAGCTCTTGGGTAAAAATAATGTGGACTCACGAATCCTGTTACACTAGTAAAAAGCTGCCTTTTTACCAGTGTAAAAAGTACATTGGGAGTACATTGTATGAGCTGGTCTGGGAGACTTGCACTGGGGAGCCATCAGAACATCCAGCGTCAAGTGAGCTTTTGGGTTCAGGGAGGGGTGGTGATGGATGAGGACAAGGTCCAGAGTGTTCTAGCAGAAGAGGAATGAGATGCTCAAGGCAAGGGTGGGAATGGAAGGGCAGCGCGGGGGCTGAGGTTGGGGAGGTGGTGGCTGGTAGAGCAGGTGCATTCAGTGCCTCTCTGAGAGCTAGGCTGGGGAGTTTGGGTTGGTTCATCAACCCCCTTCCATGACTCCCCAGCCCTGCCAGTGCTTCTGTGGGGTGGTAAAGTATGCACGACAGAAAACATACTGCTGAGCACTTTTAATTGCCTCCTAGCATCCAGAGTTTCATACCTCCCAGCATCTACCTTGAGTGCTCTTCCTCCCCGCTTACCTGCGCCAGCTAAGGTCAGACCAACTCGTAGCCACTCCTAAAACCTGGCTCTGAAGTCAAGCTTTCAATTGTCCCAGAGGCAGCATGACATAACGGTTAATATCATGGGCTTTGAAGTCAGGCATGGCTGGGACGGTGTCCTTGCTCTGTCACTTACCAGCTGCGTGATCTTGGGCAACTTACTTGACTTCTCCGTGTCTTGGTTTTTCTGCTCTGAAAAAAGAACGGGAATAATGATTTTTAACCAGGGGGGTTTTGTTAGGATTAAACGAGGTAACGTGTATAAAGCTCTTGGCACATAGTAAGTGCTCAGAATCACTTACAGCTCTTAACTTTGTTGGAGCAAATTACCCCATCTGTGGTGTCATAACTCTGTCCTTATCACACCTTCTGTCCTTATCATAGGTTATTGTAATCTTTATATGACTGTTCCTTATTGCATTGTGAACATTTTGAGGAGAGGATTACATCCTTAATTTCAGTATTTGCTGCCTAAAAGGTGCTAATTTATTTATTCATGTATTCGTTCATTTATTCAACAGGTATGTAATGATTGGATTAGCCTAATGGGTAATAGGAAGTCAGTGAAGATTCTTCAATAGAAGAGAGGAGAAGCGGTAGTAATAACAAATAGCAAATGTAGCATTTACTAAATAAATAATAAATGTTCATTGAGTGATGATGACATGTCTGGATTGGCCCCAGGTGGCTTCCATACATGATCTCATTGAGTCCTCAAACGCTCTGCTGTAGGTAGAGTATGGTTCCCATTTTACAGAAATGAGGCCTGAGGAAGAGAGAATATCAGACAGTATTTGAGGAAGGTTATACATCAACCCACAGAATGTCAGCACTTGTACAGCCCCCTGAGATCAACTCGTCTTAATTTTGTAAATGTGAAAATAGAAGCCCAGCCACAGTGGGAGGTGAATTGCTCACCTAGGGGCAGAGTCAGGTGTAGAATGTGGGTCTCCTGGCCCCATGCCAGTGTCCTTCACTCTGGGTAAGCCGTGTGCTGCCTAAAGGCACACTGGAGAGAAGCTGGTGTTAAGACAACCGAATAAGATGGTGTGTTTGTGAGGACAGACCCCAGCAGATCTGCCATCATCTGTCCTGCAGGCCTGAGGAAGATCCTGAAGGTGGTGGGGCAGGTTCCAGATTTGCCATCCTGCCTGCCTCTGACCGACAACACCCGCATGCTGGCCTCTATCCTCATCAACAAGCTCTACGATGACCTTCGCTGTGACCCAGAGCGCGACCACTTCCGCAAGATCTGTGAGGAGTACATCACGTGAGTCTCATGGGATCACTGTGTTAGTTATCGATGTCACCCCCAAATTTAGCAGCTTGAAGCTATAGTAACCATTCATTCTTTCACAATATGATAGCAGTTTGGGAGTAGCTAGGCTGCCTGGATCTGGCTTTGGGGCTCTCAGGAACTTACAGGCACATGTTGGCCTGGGCTGCCATCATCTGAAGGCTTGACCGGGGCTGGAAGATCTGCTTCCAAGATGGCATGCTCTAATGGCTGGTTGTTGACAGGAGGCCTCCGTTCCTCCTGGTGTGGACCTGTCCACGGTTGCTTGAGTATCATTACCGTGTGGTAGCTGGCTTCCCCAGAGTGAGCGGATCAGAGAGAACGAGGCAGAAGTGGCAATGTCTTCTATAACCTAGCTCTGGAAGTCACACAGATCACTTCCACACATTCTCTTCGTGAGAGGCGAGCCACGAGCATGGTCTACATTTCAGAGGAGAGAGTTAGGCTCTACCTTTTGCACGGAGGAGCGTCAAAATATTTTTGGACTTATTTTAAACCTATCACAAGCGCCTGCAGTTGAAAGAACAAATTTCAGCTTATCCAAGACGGAGACCTGGCGCTGTCAAGACTTTAAGCACTCTGCGGCCTCGCAGAGCCTAGACAGCAGCCTGGGACCCTCAACAGTGGCCTTCTGGTCTTTGCACTGCCACTGTGCCATCGCTGTGACTCAGATGCTCCGAGTCTCTTTTTTCTTTATGTGTCCCCTTCCTTCTCCTCTCACTGCTACACCATCTTTTAACCCTTTATTCCAATGATCCTCATGCTTGTCAATTATTCAGACTTCTGGGACCCCCCCACCTTGACTCAGTAGTCTGGGCTGTGGCTCAGGAAGCTACAAGTTTAAAAAGTATCCCAAGTGAGTCTTGGGAGGGTGGAGACACTCTGCTTTTCCTTTCTCCCTTCCAGGAGTTGGCAAACTTTTCCTCTAAAGGACCAGAGTAAATATTTTACATTTGGTGGGATGTGCAGCCCTCTGTTGCATATTAAAAAAACAAAACAAAACAAAAAACAAACAAACAAAAAAACCCTTTAAACTGTAAAAACCATTCTCAGCCTCCCAAATTTGGCCAAGCAGCCAAAGTTTGTCAGCTCCTGTTCCAACCAGTAGCTTCCGTCCCTGCCTGGATCAGTCACTGAGCCTGAGCGGGTGGGGTCACCTCCTGCAGCAGAGGTGCCTGAGGTGGGCCCTCCCCAAGGGTGTAAGCCACCCTGCTTCACCAGGCACTGCGGCAGGGGCGGGTGGAAGGAGCCGAGAAGGCAGACCCTGACCGATTATGAAAGGCTCTGGTTTCCCTGGCACGGAGTGGGCATCGGAGCTGGAGGGGCTCTCTGAGCTTCCAAAGCCGACCCTCTCCCCCACAGGGACTTGCCCAGGTCACCCAGCCTGCCAGCAGCAGATGCGGGATCACAGCCCAGGTCTCCCAGTCTGGCTCGGTGTGGCCTTCTCCTGCCCAGACTACGCCGCCTTCTTTCTTCCCATTCATCACACTATGCACTTCTGGTCCCTCACATCAGACCGACCTGGGCAGATCATGGGAAGATCAGAAGACTTGTCATCTCTGACATCCCCACATGGAGATTCCCCCATAGAGTAGAGAGAGTTGATTCCAAAAGCAAGGCAGACCTTTCATTTGCTAGTGGGGGGGCGAGGTGCTGGGACCAGATGGGGGAGCAAGCAGCTCAGGCTACTGCATGACTTGGTCACACTGCAGAGTGATGCCGTGTGCCGGGCACCACGGTACCCTTCCGTGTTGGTGTGGCTGCAGTACTGTCCCACTAGACATCCCAGCTGCTGGGAAGCCTGTGCACTGACAGCCCTCGCCCGTAACCTCTCTTGGGGACCTCCCTCAGCTGGAGACAGTCCCCAGGGCGGCCAGCATCCAATGACGCATCCCTACCCCCAGCTGGAAACAACTCTGGAATGTGTCCCCACTGTAGCACTCATCACAGGCTGAGGCTTTATGCTGACTGAGTTGCAGCCCAACGTGTCCCTCTGCCCAGTCTTGCTTCCTTCCCTTCTCCAACGTGAGCTGATCCCAAGAGTTCTCCCTCAAAAACTTCCTACATGTCAATCCCCATCCATCTGAGTGTGCTTCTTGGGGACACAACCCATGGCATGTCTGTTATATCACTTACCCTCACCGTAACTCTGATAAGTAGTAGTACTATACCATCAGTTTCTAGATCAAGAAGCTGAGGCTCAGAGAGGTTCAGTGAATTGCCCAAGGTCACACAGCACATGAGTGGTGGATCCGGGATGTGAATTCAAATCTGTCTGCCCCCAAATCCCACACTCTTCCCGCCCACCTCAGCCAGTTCTCTTGACCACCTTGCCCTCTGTTTTAGGGGCAAGTTTGACCCCCAAGACATGGACAAGAACGTGATTGCCATTCAGACGGTGTCAGGGATCCTGCAAGGCCCCTTTGACCTGGGCAATCAGCTGTTAGGACTAAAAGGTGTGATGGAGTTGATGGTAGCACTGTGCGGCTCGGAGCGCGAGGTAGACCAGCTGGTGGCCGTGGAGGCCCTCATCCATGCGTCCACCAAGCTTAACCGCGCCACCTTCATCATCACCAATGGCGTGTCACTGCTCAAAGAGATCTACAAGACCACCAAAAGCGAGAAGATCAAGATCCGCACACTGGTGGTGAGTGTTGGCACCAGATACAGTGCAGGGCACCAGGGACGCCAGGATGAACAGGGCGTGGCCCCTATCTGGGAGAAGTCCGTGCTGTAGGGGGCACTCGGACCCACCCACGGGCCCCTGCAGAGCAGGGTGAAAGAAGGAGGCTCTGAGAACGGAAATTCAGAATGGCGGGCCCTTACTGTATAATCCCGGGGACATTTGCCTCCATGCTTTTGAACGACGCTAACCCTGAGGAGCTTCTGTCCAACCAGTATTTTCAAAGCAAACTCTAAAAAGTCAGTTTGTGTCCTTAATCAGTTTCTGGATGGCACAGTTCACCTGTTTCAATGTTTCCGATTTCATTTTACAGAAAGTCTTTCCATGGGTCTTTTATGTTGCTTATATACCATTACAGTGACAACTTGAGCCACTGATGTGTTTTCCTGTTTATATCAATTTTTAAAGGACTAATTATAGCTTCTGCCATCATGAGTTTTCTCTTATGGAAGGCACGTTTTCCTAATATGAGTGCAATTCTCCTGGGTAAAATTCTGCACATCTAAATTCGTTACCCACAAGGTCTGATTTCTGTGCCAGTTTTTGTACGAGAATAACATTCACCGTTGCAGTTTCAGATAAGATGAGTATTGTCTTGTGCTTTTTCTTCAAAACACTAAACATCAGTGGGGTCCAAATGGCGATAGAAAGGGGCAGGGTGCAAAAGTCCAGCTTCGTGGGACGCCTGGGTGGCTCAGATGTTTAAGTGTCTGCCTTCAGCTCAGGTCATGATCCCAGGGTCCCAGGGTCCTCTCCCTCTGCCTGCCACTCCCCCTGCTTGTGCTCTCTCTCTCTCTGACAAATAAATAAATAAAATCTTGGGGAAAAAAAAGTCCAGCTTCGTGAGCATCTACCCTGTCTTAGAAGCTGAGCTCGGGGAAGGCATCTTGGAAGAGGTGACCCCTGAGCGGGGTTTTGTAGTAGGCATAGAGGTTTGTCCAAGCAAAGGTAAAGGGGCAAAGTGTTCCAGCCACAGGGACCTGTTTGAGCAAGGCCTTTGTCCCCAAGTGTGTCTGACTCTACAAGCCTCTCCCTCCCCCCCGCCCCCCCAGGGACTCTGTAAGCTTGGCTCCGCGGGAGGCACGGACTACGGCCTCAGGCAGTTTGCTGAAGGGTCCACAGAGAAGCTGGCCAAACAGTGTCGCAAGTAAGGGGGTCCTACTTCCTCAAGCCCGCCACCTCCTCTCTGGGATGAGCTCCAGAGGACGTCACATTGTGAAAGGCCCCCCATCTACTACCCACTACCCTGAAATGGCTTCATCTCTTGACCTGAGCCCCAGCACCCTTGCCCAGTGCGCTTCCTCCCCAATTTCCAGGTGGCTGTGCAGTGCATCCATAGATACCCGGACCCGGCGATGGGCAGTGGAGGGCCTGGCCTACCTCACGCTAGATGCCGACGTGAAAGACGACTTGGTCCAGGACATCCCTGCCCTGCAGGCCATGTTTGAGCTGGCCAAGGCAAGTGTGGCCCTGACCTCTGGCCTCAGGAAAGGTCTCCTGGGTTCAGGCTCACAGGGTCCTCCGCTGAGCCTGGGAAATGAGACTCCTGTGTCTTCATCCCGGCTCTGGCCCTCCTACCCGTGTAAACCAGATTGGTTATTTCCCCCTGTCTGGCCCTTATTTTACCTGACCATAAAATGGGCTCGTGACTCTTCATGGCTTCCAGGCAGTGGGAAGATGAATGAGAGGATGGTATTTTTTCCTGGGACCCTCAGGAAGTGAGGTCTTGAGGGACTGAGAGGCAGTGCTTAGCCCTTTCTGGGTCCCTTCCTCCTTCCCAGCGCCTCCCAGACTCCTTTCCTCCTCTGCTAGGCTAATGCCCTGGCTCTTTTCCACCACCAAAGGGAGGAGAGGAGGGAGGGAGTTTCCGCGGGGGCCAGACCAGAGGTGTCCAGTCCCTACCCCACCCCCACCAAAGCGTGCTGGCCTGGGCTTTTGAAAGAGGCACAGAGTAAGCTGCACACCCAGGGGGCCCCCACCCATGCTCTCAGGGGTGCTGTTCCAGGTGCAGGAGAAACTTCTGCCCACCCTGCATGAGCAGAGCCAGCTCCCAGTTCCTCCTCCCTCCTCCCTCTCCTGCCACCTGCTCTTCTCCAAGCTGGGCTGCATCAGCCACACTCCTCCCAAACCAACTCACCGGCCCGGCCAGGGAGCTGTCCTGGAAGCAGAGATGTTTTCTAAAGTTTCCTTTCTGCCTTTCTCCTCCTGCCCCTCCACCCCGTAACTCCAGACTACTGATAAGACCATCCTGTACTCAGTGGCCACCACCCTGGTGAACTGCACCAACAGCTACGATGTCAAGGAGGTCATCCCTGAGCTGGTGCAGCTCGCCAAGTTCTCCAAGCAGCACGTGCCTGAGGAGCACCCTAAGGTAAGGCTAGGGATGATGCTGGAGGGGTCCCTGCCACCAGGCTGCCAGAGAGGTGAATGGAAAGGTAGTGATGTCTGGGTGCTCTGTGTGTGTGTGTGTGTGTGTGTGCGCGTGCTTGGAGGACTTGGCATAGGACACAGAAAAATTGAAGAGGATCGTGGATACATTTCCCCCACTAAGTGGTGCTCATTCCCCCCCAGTTTTAATGTTTTACGCGGGGTGGGGGGTGAAGATCCAGCCATTTGTAGTCTGAAAATCAAATGGAGCCTTGATGAACGTTTATGTTGTTAGTTTCACGGACCTCAGACAGTGTATTTCATGTTTCCAACACTTACGGAACTTTTGTTTCCTGGGATATCTAGATTTGGGACTATGGGTACTAAGTAGGAATAATGAGAGGGGGAGAGATGCCAGTCAGCAGTAGCCCAGATGTCACAAACCCCCTTGGGGCCCTCCCCAGGAATCCCCTGAACTCAAGGGTATGCTTTGTATGTGGTTTAAATATGAATGTACATGCATTGTGTTTCCAGCCTGTAAAAGACTTAGATTTGTTTAAATGGTCAACGTAATATAACCACATTACAAAACAAACAAAAAGGTGGACAGCAGAGAAAAGAAAATGACTACTCATAATGACATCATCTCCCCTTGACCACTATCAGCATTTTGGTATATTATATTACCTACCAGAGGCTGTTTTTCTCTGTGCATCTTTTTTCTTTTCATAGTCATAATCAGAATGTTGTTGTTATTTTGTGCCCAATTTTGGGAAAATACTTTAGGTGTTTTCCATATTGCTATGCCATTATTTTTTTTTAAGTTTTTATTTAAATTCCAGTTAGCTTACAGTGTAATATTAGTTTCAGGTGTAGAATTTAGTGATTCAACACTTCCATACATCACCCGGTGCTCATCACGACAAGTGCCCTCCTTAATCTCTGCCACCTGCTATGTCGTTCTAGGAATCAGTTTTTAAGATTTTATTTTTTTAAATTTATTTATTTGAGAAAGAGAATGAGATAGAGAGAGCACAAGAGGGGGGAGGGTCAGAGGGAGAAGCAGACTCCCCGCTGAGCAGGGAGCCCGATGCGGGACTTGATCTCGGCACTCCGGGATCATGCCCTGAGCCAAAGGCAGTCGCTCAACCAACTGAGCCACCCAGGTGTCCCCTCCTCTTTTTTTTTTTTTTTTTTTTTTATCAGAATCAGTTTTTAAAGCTGCATAGTGGTTCATGCAGGCAAGGGTATATAGCATATTCTGCTGCTGTAAAGTTCAAATGTGGCTTCTAGAGATTGCACATGATGGCCAGCGTCTTCCCAGCCACTTCAAGAATTATCTGTAGAGACTGTTCAACCCTGGGGCAGTCTTTGGATTTCCAGCACAATCCAATCCATTGTTAGGTCAACTTTATCTGCTCCCTATCCCCTCTCCCTCCTGCCTAATCCCCCAACTCCCCCATCCAACTCCTCCCCTCCCCCCACCAATAAAAAGCCAACCTTTTGCAAAAAAGGGAATATTTGGGTCATCTAGGGTTTTGGATGATCTCTTTGATTTCACTTCTCTGTGAATGAAGATCTTTGGGATGATTTTCTTGCCACACCAGCTGCTCAGGCTCTGTACTGGGAGTGGGGGAGGGGGCAAGGAAGAGGAGAACATGCCAGACACCCCTTGGCTGTTGTTTGGGCAAAGGGAATCTGGAAGAGTATATCAGTTTCTAATTGCTGCAGTAACAAATTGCCACAAACGTAATGGCCTAAAACGACACAAACTTATTATCTTCCAGTTCTAAACCTTCCAGTGCTGACCTATTTCCAGGTCAGAAATCTAAAATCAGTCCCATTGGGCCAAAGTCAAGGTGTCAGTAGGGCTGGTTCCTTCTGGAGGCTCTGAGAAGATAATCTGTTCCCTTGTCTCTTTCAGCTTCTAGAAGCCACCTTCCTTGGCTAGTGACCTTAAATCACTCCAGCTTCTTGCTTCTGTTGCCACACCTTCTATTAACTCTGACCCTCCTGCGTCCCTCTTGTTGAGACCCTCGTGATTATATTGGGCCTACCCAGATAACCCAGGATTATCTCCCTGTCTCAAGATCCTTGATTTAATCCTATCTACAAAGTCCTTTTTTGCTGTGTAAAGTACCGGCCACGGGTTCTGGGGATTGGGACGTGGACATCTTTGGGGGCCATTGTTCAGCCTGCCACGAGCAGTCAGAAATGCACCACCTTTAGTTCCCATATAGTTTGGCCTGGTGCCCTGGCTCCTTCCCCACTGCCACCCTTTCGTCTCCCCAGGACAAGAAGGACTTTATAGACATGCGTGTGAAGCGCCTTCTGAAGGCTGGGGTCACCTCCGCGCTGACCTGCATGGTGAAAGCGGACAGTGCCATCCTCACCGACCAGACCAAAGAGCTGCTGGCCAGGTGGGGCTGCAGCGGGCCAGGGCTGGGGTCTGAGGGGTCTGGGGGGGAGACTGGGCAGGGATAGAGGTGGCAGGGGTGTAAATGAGCGAATGAGTCATTGGGGGGCCTGGAGAGGAGACGGAAGGGGATCACCATCGAAAAGTGACGTGGTGGGGCAGGGATCACAGGTGGACGTTTGCATTGGGTGGAAAGAGGTCACTGTCCATCCTGGTTACCTGTTTGCCAGGCCCTGTGTGGCACCTGCTCTTCCAGACAAAAGGCACAGTTTCTGTGCAGTGTGATGAGGAGGCAGACAGGCTCCCAGTTACGGTACAGTGGGGGAAACAGAGGGTTGGTTGGAGCACAAGCCAGACTGGAAGTAGGTGGGAGGGCAAACCAGGAAGTCTTCCTGGAGGATGTGACAACTCAGTGGAACCATGAGGGGAGACATGGAGTCACCGAAATGCCAGGGAGGAATGGTTCTGGGCAGAAGGGACAGCATCTACAGACACTGAGGACAGAGGGAGAAGGAGTGAATGAGATGGGGTTCTCCTACAGTATTTCTGAGGTATGGGGTGCACAGGAGGGTGCTAGTAAGACTGGAGAGGGGGACAAGGGCCAGATCATGGAGGTCCTGGGATGCATCCAGGTTGAAGATTTTCTCCTGGTTGATGGGCAGCAAGGAGCCATTTGTTGTCTCCCCAAATAGGGAGAGAGTGGCTCTTTGCAGCCTCACTTGGCTTCACTTTCTCCCCAGCTCCTTATATCCATGGCAGTATCTGGCCAAGGTGGCTAATGCCGGGGGTAGCACTTTCTAGGGCTTCCCCAGGTCTGACTGGCTGGCCTGCGGATGCCGGGAAGGGTGCACATTATGTGTCCTTCATCCTTGCCCTACAGGGTATTCCTGGCACTCTGCGATAACCCTAAAGACCGAGGAACCATTGTGGCTCAAGGTGGTGGCAAGGTAATTGGTGGGATAAGGTTTGCCATCCTAGAAGGTGATCCATGGGGAGGAGTGTGTGTGTGTGTGTGTGTGTGTGGGCGTGCAAGTACGCGCATGCTCTTTGCCTGGCCCAAGAATAATGTACCCTGTGCCCCAACCCAACCTCCTGGAATACTGTCCTGTCTGTGTTCATAGCCCCAAACTGTCTTCTGCCTGATGTTATGGTGTGGAATCCCAGTTATCCTCCTTGCTATTGGAAAGAAGCCCGGTACAGATGCACAGACCGTCGTGGACTTTGCTGTAGAAGATTGGTCTTTGCATTCTTGCTTGTCCCCTTTTTAGTTGCAGAACTTTGGGCAAATTACTCAAGCTCCCCGAGCCAGTTTCATCTGTAAAATGGGGGGGAAATTGCACAATCACTCTGCAGAACGTCACAAGAATTCCAGAAAATACACTTCAAGTTTTGGTTCATAGCAGCCACTCAGGAAGTGGCTGCTGTGATGATTAGATTTGACTTAAGTCAGGGCATCAACACAGATCCATTTGTTTCTCCAAAAACCAGCAGTGTGGATGGGTGGCGGAGAGTGTAGGTGAAGACATCGAAGTGTGCCGGGAAGCAAGGGAGTGAATCCCTGATTCTGTATTTAATCGTTCTCTGTGATGCTCAAGCCTTGCTTGTACTGCAGAGGCGGACAGCTGGAGAGGGAGGGTGGGAAGAGAGGCCTTCGTCCATGACGGAGGAGTGACCGTGCCTTCTCTTGCAGGTGCTGATTCCCCTGGCCTTGGAGGGCACGGACGTGGGCAAGGTGAAGGCCGCCCACGCTCTGGCAAAGATCGCCGCCGTCTCTAATCCAGACATCGCCTTCCCGGGGGAACGGGTGGGTGCCAGGTGCCGGGGTGGGTGGGATGGGGCAATGGGAGGAGTCTCCTCTGCTCCCAGGGACCTTTCCCCTTGTCGCCCTACCCCCAGCCTGGGAGGGGGCATGGTGCCATCACAGAGAGGGCAGTGAACTGGAGGTGCCTGGACTCCAGGCTTGGCTCTGCTTCTGACTTAACAGGACTGTCCTCTTAGAAACTGGGGTTATCGCATCTGCAAAGTAAGGGAAACAGTCCTGTCTCTCAGGGTCATTGTGAAAGCTGCATCAGACAGTGGGTGGACAAGCATTTTGGAAATTCTAAAGCAGGGCACCTATAAATGGTAGGGTCTGGGGGCACATGGTCTCTGCCCGACCCACTTCTTGACCCTTCCACACAGGTGTATGAGGTGGTGCGGCCTCTCGTGAGTCTCCTGGACACACAGAGGGATGGGCTCCAGAACTACGAGGCTCTCCTGGGCCTCACGAATCTGTCTGGGCGGAGTGACAAACTCCGGTGAGTGAGGTGGGGAGGGAGGGAGCGGGGGTGGAGAGAGGCACCCCAGAAACTTCATATGTAGTGTGTGTGCTTTCCTCTGAGGACAGGATCGAAGGCAGGGGGTAGACATTTGCAGTGGAAGGGATTTGAGTTAGCCCATAGTGAACGTATGAAGGCAAAGGAGATCATAAAGACACTTCTTTCTGACTAAAGTAGTAAAAAAGATACCCAATGGATGGGTGGGGATTCCTTCCTGGGAGCAAGGGGATGGGGGAGAGAATTAGGTTATGATTCTTTCAGTTGCAAGGAGCAGAAAACTCAACTGCAAATGGTTTAAGCATAAAAGGAATTTAATGACTCATGTAAATAAAAGTCTGGGGTGACCAGATGCGGGTGTGGCTTGATGCAGGCGTTACAAAACTTCTCCACTTCCCTACTTTCTTTTCTTCTCTACTTTCCCTACTACTCCCCACTTTCCTACTTCTGCCCACTTCTCCTGCCTGTGTTGTCTTAATTCTCAAATGGGCTCTTCCCCTCTGTCACGATCACAAGGGTCACTCCGGACCTCACATCTTCTTGGCTTCATGTCCAGCAGGAGAGAAAGAGTTTCTCTTCTGCAGCAAAAAAACAGAAGAATCTAGCCTGGTGACATGTTCATCCCACAGCCCATGGCTATGGCCAGGATGCTATGCTATCATTTAGTTTATGCCCATTGGTGCCCTTCCTGGAACTGGGGGGCAGGATCAATGTCATCCAAACCATGTTGGCCGAGGATGTGGGAGGGAACCACCAGCAGGGCGGAATGGCCCTTGGGTGGCCAGAAACTCCAAATGCTCACTACGGAGGACTCAGTGGCCTCCTTTCCCTACCTCTCACACCCTAGGCAGAAGATCTTTAAGGAGAGGGCCTTGCCTGACATTGAGAACTACATGTTCGAGAATCATGACCAGCTGCGGCAGGCGGCCACTGAATGCATGTGCAATATGGTGGTGAACAAGGAGGTGAGGTGGGCTCGGGATGGGGGCGGGCTCAGGATGGGGGCGGGGAGTGATCTTGGCATGAAGAGTCAAGCCACACAGCAGGGCCTGGCATGAGATTGAGGGTTACAGTGGTATTAAGGTAGCATTTTGCCAGAGAACCCAGGAACCCCTGTATTTCTCCTGGAGTGCAGCCCCCTTCCCTGTAGGGACCCTGAGAAGAATATATGTACCAAGGAGACAAGGAAAACACACAAAATAGTATTGTTCCTAGCTAAGGGTTTAACCCCTAGCTTGAGCTGGGTGAGATGGAAGGTACCATTTCCGTAAGTTACTTATGTCTGAATAATCTTGTAGCAGAGAAGGATATAAGACCAGGGCCTCTTAGAGGCCAAAAGAGGCTAGACCACTTACATTTTATCGAAGCTCCCCATACATAACAAAATGAAGAAAAGCAAACACAGATACAAACAATTTTAGGATATTTTAAATGTTAACATTTAATGAACTATTGCTGTTCCCATGGAAACTGCAATGCACTGTAACTGTGTTCTTCACAGAGTAATTATAGGATTTATATAAATAAAATGAATTCAAAACATGCCAATAGCTTCACGGTCCAGTAATGGGGAGAAATTATAACCATATGGTGAATGAATGTCTTCTTCTTTCCATCCTGCCAGAGTAATGCTATGCCTGTAGGTATAACCTCATCAGGGGTAACAATAGGGCCAAATCTGAGGCCCTTCATGAACATGAGGCCCAGGCTAAGTGGCCCTTTTGGGCCCTCATATAGGGCTTAGTGGGAGACCCGTTCTCTTTGCTCTCAATTCTTACCTCAAGGTCTTGGATCTTCCCACTGGTATAGAATGAAAACCCAACCCATGAAAGCCTGTTGAAGTAAAATAAATCAAATCAAATCAAATCAATCAATCAATCAATCAATCAATCAATCAATCTAAACAGGATCCACCGGGGAGCTGGCCTGAGGCTGGCCTGGGGGGCTGGCAGCCTCGTGAGAGAAGAGAGTATATCCCAAAGAAAGAGGAGGGGAGGGACGATGGGAAGGGGAGACAGGCTTCCTCTGGGAACATCAGCTGCTACAACAACCCAAATCAAAATAAAGCGGTCCCAACAGGATAGAAATTCATTTCTCACTCACATCACTTCTTGCTCACATTTGGATCCAGTGGCTTTCTTCTAAGCAATGACTTGTATCCAGGCTTCTTCGACCATCAAGAACTATCCGCAACCCCCCACCCTAAAAAAGAACTGTCTCCCTCTCTGCCACTCTGGGAGTGGTCTCCACTTGAATGAGGAGAGAGACCACAGGAAAGGCCCCTATAGTTCTCCGCCATGGTGGCCTGGAAGCGACACCTATCACTTCCTCTCACATTCCATGATGAGAACTAGTTTATGGCCACATCTACATGTGAGAGGAGGGGGATGTAGTCCTTTGGGGGTATCTGCTTCCCAGTCACCACTGTGCCCCATGCACTGACCATCTCTGTCATCCTCTTGCCTCTGAGGACCACTACTCCAGCTTCAGGGAGATGCAGGGGGAGGGTCATAACCTGGGCAGCCGTGACTGACCTTTGACCCTTTTAGAGCGCCACTTCTAGGAAACCTGACCCAACAAAATGCCCTTAAATGTGACCAACCAGATTTTACTGTGGAGCAGGTGGTGGTGGTGGTGGTGGGGATCAGTGAACTCTGAGACATATCAGGGCCCTGGGCCCTAGGAGGCTCTACTCCTGGCTTTAGGGTCCTTGGGAAGCTCGTCCCTCTCCTGTTGAATGGTACAGCAGCTCTCCCTCTGTCCCCTGCTCTTGTCCAACCCCTGCACCTTCAGGGACTGCAAAGTCATTTTATGGCAGACCCTGAAGGCCCATCTGTTGTGGGAGAAGCATACCAGGCTTCCCCAAAGAGAAGTGAAACATGGCTCTTTGGGCAACATCTACCATTCGTGGGTGTGTGCCTGCCCTTTCCCCTGGTGTGGGTAGCTGAATGCAAACAGGAGTGGTGGCACAGGCCGTATGGAGAACCCCTAAACCCTCTTTAACTTTGTACCTGGAGGAGTTTATAGCCCCTTTATCCAGCTAATCAGAGACTTCCTGGAGGAGGTGGCATGGGCGAGCTGCTCAAAGGAAAGCTCCAAAGAATCTTGGGTCAGAGAACATGGCTTCAGGTGCCTCTTTCCCTCTCCAGGCTGGCAGGTGGGGGAATTTTTCTCTGAGCCACGTACCCGCCTCGCTCCCATAGGTACAGGAGAGGTTCCTGGCTGATGGGAATGACCGGCTGAAGCTGGTGGTGCTGCTCTGCGGGGAGGATGATGACAAGGTGCAGAATGCAGCCGCAGGGGCGCTGGCCATGCTGACAGCAGCACATAAGAAACTGTGCCTCAAGATGACCCAAGTGGTGAGAGCGGGTCCTGGGGGCAGGAAAGGGACTGCCTTGTGTGATCCTCTGCGGGGAGACCAGCCTCCGTGCTAACACTTCCCAGGTCCCTGGGTATCTGTTCCTCCCACCTTAGAAGGAGGGTCTACACCGTGTGGCCTCTTACATCCATTGTGGGAACTTCCCACATGAGCTAACTTGGGTCCCTCCCACTGTAGTTTCACCCAGTGATTTTGGTGGTGCTTATAGCTCAGTACTTCAGAATGATAACAAGGAGGACCACACTAACACTAGCTACTGCTATGGCACCCCCGAGCTCCCCAAGAAGACCATGGACTTGGTGGGGGTACCATAGGGAGCTTGTGGCTTGGCAAAGAGATGGCAGGTCCTCTTATGTGAACATGATGCTCAGATCCTTTGGTGGGACTGTGGCCATCTCAGCAAAGTGGTATATGCGCAATCACGAACACGGCAGTGCAAAATGAAAATGTCTTCATTTCACCGAACTGAACTTAGTTTGTGGGCATCAAGTCCACTGAAGACAAAAAATGTAAGCATCTCAATTCAAATGTACTCAAGTCTGCCTTAAAGGTAGGCTCTTATTTATTTTTTTAAAAGATTTATTTATTTTAGAGAGAGTGAGCGCACACGGGGGGGGGGAGGGAGGGAGAGAGAGAGAACCTCAAGCAGAATCCCCACTGAGCAGGGAGCCCAAGGCAGGGCTCTGTCTCATGACCCTGAGACCATGACCTGAGATGAAATCAAGAGTTGGACGCTTAACCCACTGAGCCACGCAGGTTCCCCTGGCAGGCTCTTTTAGGTAGTCAGTTTAAGGTGTGTGTGTGTGTGTGTGTGTGTGTGTGTTTGCACACACGCCTTCTCTGAGTTGCACAGGTGCTTATGCTGTTTGGCACCAGAGAAGGGTCTCTCTGCCAGATGTAACTCTTCCTGGTTGGTCCTTGGGTTCTAGCATTGCCCCCTAAGACAAGTTTCTCAAAACTGTAAGGTGTGTGAGTCACCTGCAGGGCTGGTTAAAATACTTCCCCTAGCTATTCTGAATCAGTAGATTAGGTGGGGTGCTTCTGGCCTGGAGACCACACTTTGAAACCCCCGCCCTACAATGGCCTCTGCTGAAGTAACTGGTCACACAACTTCAATCAAGACTCCCACCGGGCGCTTTGTGACTCACCCACTTCCTGGGCTTTAGGTGATGCTCTAAACGTTTACATTTATTAAGTTATTCCATCCTCCCAACAACCCTGGGTGGTGGGTATGGTTATTATTATCCCTATTGACTGGAGAGGAAAACTGAGTGCAGAAAAGTAACTAGCTCAAGGCCACACCGCCAGGTAGTTGAGAAGGGATTGGAATCCTTCAGGATTGCTGACCGTCTCCTGGCCACTTCTTTCTTTTCTTCCTGAGGGGCTCTGAAATCTTGGCTACATGTCTGTGCCTGGGAGCAATGGCACGGGACCTGTTATATTACCCATCAACATTAAACCTTTCCCTGAACCCTACCACAGCTAGATAGATTTTCATTTCCTTTTCTTGTGGTAGGAGGCTTGGTGCAGACTTGAGAAAATCTGATTAGAAGCCAAAAAGCCAATAATTTGTCTTTTCTTCCCCTCTGTGCCTGTCTCCCCATTTGAGAGGGGTCCATGTAGGAAGCTGTCCCTGTTGACAAATGAAGGGTGAGGTAACAGGTCCCGTGCAAAGGGGGAATCCTTGGATTAGTGGCTAAAATCATCATCTCTGTCCACTTCTCTTTGTTGAGCTCTTACTATGCTCCAGCCCCCGTGCTAAGCTCTGTCCATGCACCGTATCACTAAATCATCACAATGTGAAGAAGTAGGTATACCAGATGACGGAAGGGCTCCTGAGACTTGGAGAGGTTAAAAAACTGATCTAAGGTCATATTTGGTAAGTGACTATAACCTAGGACCTGAAATGGTCTCTCTGACTCCAAAACCCATACCAATAACTATTCTTCTCTGCCGCTCATGTGTGTCTGTTGAATGCTGTAAAGTCAAGCCTCCTGGTTCTATTGTTAGCTCCAACTCTGTCTCTTGGGGTGATCAGATGGTCTAGAGTCCTGCCTTCCACATTCACAGTAGTTGGGCTGCTTCACAGCTGGGAATGGAGAAGAGGGATGGAGGAGGGATGGAGGAGAGGCTGTACTCCAGACTCCAGTGTTAATTCCAGTTGCAGTCAGGACTGGTGGAGCGCAAGCCCCAGGCGTGCCTGGAGCTCATGTCTCTAAGGGCACTTGGGTTGGCAGAAGCAGGCATTGCCCATGTGCCCAGGGTTAGAATCCTCCTTTCTGAACACCCTCCATCCCTATTCCAATCAGGCATGCAGTGGGCCTGTCCCTTTGCTTCTCCAGATGCTTAAAAAATAAATGGACAGGTGGGTGTTTATTCTCTACTGTTTTTGCGTGTATGATCATAGCTGAGTTACTTCCCCTTCCTAGACCTCAGTTCCTCCACTTATAATATGAAAGGGATTGGATTATGTCAAGTTCCTTCTAGTTTTGGGGTTCCTACCCTGGCTCTGGTAAGGAGGTGGGTGTCTGTGAGCTAGTCCCAATGGGCTCAGGTAGGCATATGCTGAGTCCCATGCACATAACCAGATACGTTCTTGCCTTCTATTTATCTTGTCCCAAATGTCCCATCGCTGTCCCTCCACTGATTTCTCTAATCCTTCTTTATCCACCTCTGCCCTCCAGACAACTCAGTGGTTGGAGATCCTCCAGCGGCTTTGCCTGCATGACCGGCTGTCAGTCCAACACCGGGGCCTAGTCATTGCCTATAACCTGCTGGCAGCCGACGCTGAGCTGGCCAAGAAGCTGGTGGAGAGTGAGCTGCTGGAGATCCTGACTGTTGTGGGCAAACAAGAGCCAGATGAGAAGAAGGGGGCAGTGGTGCAGACAGCCCGGGAATGTCTCATCAAGTGCATGGATTATGGCTTCATTAAACCAGTGTCTTAGATAGGGACCCACAGGGCTGCTGGGGCTGGTCCTGTAGTATGAAGAGTCCTAAGCTGGGAACTCAAGCGTGTCATTTCAGCGGGGGATCTTAGCAGTGACAATGAAGTCTCCATATAAAAGAAAGACTTGAGTGTTCCCTGAGTTGTCGACCTTCCCCTTGGCCCTAGGACAGTTTGGATGTTTCATTGGCTCTCTTGCTGTCTCCTTACATCTATCATGTTCCAGAAATTCCTAGAATAATTTTCATCTGTGATTCGGAATACAAGTTGGATAATTCTTTCGGTACCCATTCCAAAGGCCAGGATAATAGGCTGAATTCTTTGTTTTTGGAAAATGGATTGTGTGGTAAGGTAAGACCTAATAGGTGTGTGAATAAAAAAGTTAGTGCTATTGTGTCTGGATGTTGAGCTGTGCTGGTTTTCATAGAGAACACTTTTTGTGATCGTTCTCTAAATGGAAGTAACCCCAATGTCCATAGAAAATGGATACATTGGCATTAATGAAATTGCAATTTCCCCTAAGACATGGCGGCCATCTGGCTTCAGTGTGTTTAGGGCTTAAGGCTTCTGGGCAGGAAAGCAGGCAGTGGTGAAAAGAAGAAACTTCTGTATGCCAAGGTTGCAAGGCAGATTGGCAGGAGGGCACCCGTGAGAGCAGCATTTGGAGTCGGGGTTGGACTAAACCTCCCCGGAGCCCCCACCATGTGTGTGGTCCCGGAGCCCGCACTATGTGCGTAGTCCGCAGGAGGCACCGGGTCAATCAGCTCTGCGGGCAGCCTGCTCCCGAGCCCTTCCCGCCTTCGCCTTCTTGGGCCTGTGCCCAAGGAAATACTTGCTCATTTTTGTTTTCCCTGAACCCCAACACCAGTGCCTTTCACCATCTATTGCCGAATCCCAGCTTCCTGGAGGGGCTAGGAAACTCTGCCTTTGACACATCTGCTTTAAGAATTTCAGCAATAAGGGGCGCCTGGGGGCCCAGTCCGTTAAGCAGGGAACTTCGGCTCAGGTCATGATCTTAGGGTCCTGGGATCGAGTCCCGTATCAGGCTCCTGGCTTGGTGGGGAGCCTGCTTCTCCCCCTGCCTGCAGCTCCCCCTGCTTGTGCTCTCTCTCTCTCTGACAAATAAGTAAAACGTTTTAAAAAAGAGAATTTAATCAATAAGACAAAAGGGGAAGAGTCAGAGGCTTGATTTCCTACCTCCTCCCCACTGTGCCCACACTCACTTCCTTCCCTGGGTGGGGGGCAGGGCACATCTGGGCAAGTTAAAACAGGAACCCATCTGCTGGAAGTGCCCCACCTGGGGCCACCCACCTTAGCCACCACTGTTGTCCTAACAGGCATGGATGCCCAGATTGGGTAGATACTGCTGTTGCTCGGTGCCCCCCACCTCTGTGCCCCTCTAGCTGGGCAGCCTCCCCCAGGGTACAAGGAGGCTGGAGCGCTCTGGTGCCTCCACGGAGGGGCCTGCGGGGTGGGCGGCAAGTGGGTAGGGAGGTTCTTCCAGCAACTTAGCTCAGGGCTTCAAAACCTCACTTCCCCCCACCCCTGAGGGGTCTAGTGGCTCCCTCCTGATCACTGTTAACGGACGGGGCCGTTGAGGCAGGCGCTGCCCCGCGCGCTCCTCTCCTGGCCAGGCAGGGTCGCTTCCTGGCTCCAGACTCTGCAGAGACTTCCCCAGAAAGACCAGCGTGGACGCCTTAAGGCCGTGGTGACTGGGGCCATGGGGTGGGTGGAGAGGGCGCGAAGCCAGATGCCACCACCTGCGAGCACGGGGAAGCCCAGAGCACACAGAAAGGAGGGGGGCTTCGGGATGATAGAAGAGAGGCAGTGGCAGCCAGGGGTGACAGTGAAGGGCCCTTTGCACGGACAGGTCCAAGGACGCTCGGTCTGGCGCGAGTCTCCAGAGTTCCTGGACATCCCTCCTCCCCCAGTTCTGAGAGCAGGGAGACGCCCCAAAGGGGAGTTGCAGGTGCATCTGCGGTGCTACTCACAGACAGAGAGCTTACACAGTAATCTCCGGGAGGATTGCATAACCTCTAAAGGCGATAGAGATAAGGGAAACGCTCCAATACAGTAAAATACCAAGCCCCAAGGAGGAAGACACCTCTGTCACCTCCCTTGTCTATGTGGTTCTGCCAGTAGGCACTCTGGCACTGACATTTGGGGTTCCTAGGTCAGCGGGCTCTTTCCCTCTCAATATTGAAGTCCAAAACTTAATCCATCGAAATACCAAGGTAAGAGATTTCCTCATGGTTCATAGAATCTTTCATAAAATGTGAAAGATTTCAGAGGAAACAGCCACACTATAAGCCAAGGTTCTGGGAACCGAGTGAAGTAGGTTTGGGTTTCGGGTGCGAACAGGTTCCTGAGATTATATTACAAAGTGTTGTATTCCAGATGATTGCCTTTGACTCACCGCCTTGGAAGACCAGCATCGGGTGTGGTGGGTAGATGCTGGGCTAGCCCATAAAGCCTGTGTATCCCAGCCCAAAGATCAACCAGACTCCTGTGGGTACAGTCCCACAGACTGAGGCCTGCCTGAAGAAAGATTTCCTCTCCCATCTATTTGTGGTGGGTGGGGGAGCTAGAAAGGAATCGTCTAGGGCAGAGCCTGAGGCTGGGGGTACTGAAAAGTGGGCTGAGGATATCCCCTGGGGTCTGGGAAGGGAAAGTGCTAGGACCTTCTTTAGGATTGATTGGGCTGCTCTTATGAAGTTGGTAGCTATTAAAAAAAAAAAGACCAAAACCCAAAACATGCCTGTGGTACAGATCCCAGGATACCGATGCACACAGCCGAGAAGTGTATTTCCTGTGACATTCTGCCTTCCACCAAGTTTGGGGATTTGGTACCAACAAATTGAAAGTGTGCTCAGGCTTTAGCAACGGTTGATGAATAAGTCGTAACTATCCATGGCTACCGGTTACACTGAGCTTACATATTTCTGTACAACAAAGGAGTGTTGTAAATAAACTCTTAACATTAAAAAGAAAAAAGGTAATAGAGGTCACGGGAAGGGATGGGGGAGAAGCCACTGCCGCTGAGCTGGTGTCACCTGTGGCTGGGAGGGCAGAGCATATGCTGGTTGGCCCCAGGGGAACTAATTCCGCCTGGTGGCATGGGGGTGGGCTGAGGGTTCCCAAAGCCCAAATAGTAGGGAAGGTCAGCCCCCTAGCTAGACAGCAGTTCCAGGATTAGAAATGTTAATTTAAATGAAACACAAAACTCCCAAACTCTTCAGAAACTAAGCAGAAGCAGAGGTTTTATTATCTTCATGCATATGGGAGATAGGGAAGAGCTCTCCTTCCTTCTCCTGGCTTGAAAAAGCAACTTTGCAAGTGGATAGCGCATCCAGGAAAACAGGCGTCGATTTAAATGTTGTCAGAGTTGCACATCATTTCGTTAAACAACATATCCGGAGAGCGGACTTTTTAGCAGTTCGGGATTTGCTTTCTTGGGATGCAGCAACAGTCTCTGAAGTCCGGGTGTTCATACAATTCCCCTTTGCTAGAAATAGCATTTGGAAAGACAGCTCTGCCAAGCTGAGTCATACCTGCTTGTCTGCAGCTATAAAGGGATGTTATCTGTTTATTTTACACTCAGAAAACTACACTCATGGTACTTTTCAGGTCCAAGCACTGCAATTTCACTAGTTGCTTTGGAGAACACAAATGCCAGATCCCCAAAACTCAAAACTTAGAATATGCAAGAGGGTCAGAATGGCACTGTTATTATTATTATTTGGACTGTCAAGTGTGTGGCCTTTTACATTCAAGAATATGGGACTATAAAACACAGATTATAGAGAGACCCAGTTTATATGGAAAAAAGCACTCCATAATAGCAGACATGTTGCCTACTACTTTCCAGATAATTATATTATAATAAGAATATTTATAAATTAAAAAAATCAGAGTTGCATATGCACATGGCTAGTTGGTCAAACAGTTCTGCAAGGCTTTAGTATAAAATCAGCAGTTTCCTGCCTGCCCGCTTTCCTGCTCCCCAAAGGTGAACACTTTGGTATTTCTTTCGGTATATACCTCCGTTTCCAAACAGTGCAGTTTTCAGTTTTGTATACATATCATCTATTTGTCTATGCAAGATTTCGTTCATTTACCTTCCCTCCCTAGCTTCCTGTCCCCACATCCTGCCAAAATCACCATTTGGGGTTTGAAAAATATTCAGCATTTGCCTTGTTCCGACTCTCTAGTCACAGCTGGGCTAGGTGATATACTACGACTGCATTTTACTTCCTGTACAATTTTCTGCTTTGCTCAGAATTTACAATCATCTTACTTTTTGTCTAGTTTTCTATGTATGTGACACAAACTTATCTCCAAATCCTCTGCCTCAAACGAGAAAACGTTTTGTTTTTGTTGTTAATCACATTAAGTGTCAATACATTAAAGTATACCATCCATTAACATCAATTCAAATTTCCTGTCTTCAGAACATATTCCCCTTGAGCCCTCTGCCCTTGCATCCTGACTGGGGACCATTTAGGGCCACTCCTTGGCTGTCACTCCCCGGGCTCTCCCTTCACACGTATCCAGGGGCTTTTTTTATCTGTTTGTTTTCTTTTTGCTTTTCCCCAGGGTTCGATCCTTGTATTCTGGACTGAACTGCTTGCAGCTGTATATTGTGGGAACAGGTCCAGGGCAATGCTTGGGGGGCACCAAAGTTTCCCTGATTCACAGGAAACACGGCACAGGGTTTTATAACTGTTATGAGGATTGGTGTAGCTTTCCTCTTTTCTTTCTTTTTTTTAAATAAAGATTTTATTTATTTATTTGCCAGAGAGAGAGAGAGAGAGGGAGAGAGCACAAGTAGGGGGAGCAGCAGGTAGAGGGAGAAGCAGGTTCCCCGCTGAGCAAGGAGCCTGATGCGGGACTCGATCCCAGGACTCTGGGATCATGACCTGAGCCGGAGGCAGACGCTTAACTGACTGAGCCACCCAGGTGTCCCAGCTTTCCTTTTTTTGAAGCTAAATATTGGTGGCAACAGGGCGGTTTGTCTTCCACAGATGTTATTCAGCCCTGAAGAGTGATTGTAAAGATGAGGTGTCTCTTTTGGCAATGCTTGCTGTCAACCTAGAGATAGGGAAACTCCTGAAACTCACCTCTGCCACCCGTCTGGTTGTTCAAACAGCTGGTGATGGAGTTTCCTCCTCAAGGTCTGTAAGCCGCTCGCTCAACGCAGAGAACTTCCCATTTGGTGGTTGTGCCAAAACCCACAGTTGCACGTTCTCTCTCCTGGGGTCCTCACGTCTCCCGCACTCGGCAGCCCTTAGGCCTTCCTCACCAACGCTGAGGTCTGCTGGTGTACCTACCGGCATTTCTTTTCTCATTCTCACTTTTGGACAATTTTCAAGAAGAGAGCAGAGACGTTCTTTGTGGCGGGATCTTAGAGTTGCCTCTTCAATGAGCAGCAAAAAGAAATGTTAAAAAATCCGCTGCCAAAAAAAAAAAAAAAAAGACCAGATAGCATACATCACTATGCTAACAGTTTGTAGGTGATAAAATCTGTTTCCTCCTCTTGTTTTTCCAGAATTAAAAAAAAAAAAAAAAAAGAACATTGACAGTGTAGGTTTAGCAGTGGGAGAAAGTAAACTGGAAAATGTAGGACACCGAATGTTAAAAACCTTTTGATTTTGAACTAATTTAGACCGAAAAGAGTTGTAAAAATAGTACCAAGCTCCTTAGGTCTCTCACTCTGTTTCCCCTAATATGAACATCATAAAATCATAGTAGAATGAGTAAGAATAGGACATGAACATCGGTACACTATTATTAATTAAATTATAGACATTATTGAAATTTCACCAATTTTTCCACTAATATCCTGGTGGATATGTGTGTGTGTGTGTGTGTGTGAAGGAAAGGAAAAAGGGTGGGGGGAAGATGGTGCCTGGGTGGCTTCGTTGGTTAAGCATCTGACTCTTCATCTTAGCTCAGGTCTTGAGCTCAGGGGTCCTGAGTTCAAGCCTGGTGTTGGCCTCCATGCGGGTTTGGAGCCTACTTAAAAAAAAAAAAAAAAAGGAAAAAGTGGGACTGTGGAGGGGAGTGGTTTGTTCTCCACCGGGGACTCATATTATCTGGATGATCCTTTTTTGTTTTTTTAAGATTTTATTTATTTGACAGAGAGAGCGTGAGCAAGAGAGCACAAGCAGGGGGAGCAGCAGGTAGAGGGAGAAGCAGGCTCCCCGGTGAGCAGGGAGCCGAATGAGGGGCTCGATCCCAGGACACTGCAATCATGACCTGAGCCGAAGGCAGACGCTTAACCAACAGAGCCACCCAGGCACCTCCCCCCCTTTTTTTAAGATTTATTTCAGAAAGAGAGAGAGCGCGCAGCAGGGGAGGGGCAGAGGGCGAGGGAGAGTCCCAAGCACACTCCAACTGAGTGAGGAGCCTGACATGGGGCTTTCTCACAATCCTGAGATCATGACCTGAGCTGAAACCAAGAGTGCGGCGCTCAACGGACTGCGCCACCCAGGTGCTCCCAGATGATCCTTCTTTATCTACTCTCTATATCTTTGAACCTTGCTTTATATTTTCTATTTCTTTATCCTTTCCAGCTTCTTTCTGTAAGAGGTCCTTGATCTGATGACCTAACTCAGGAATCAGTGTTTTATCTCTCTCCATTCTGTGATAGATCTCATCTCTTATGTTCTTTGTCTATTATATTTTCCCTACCTGATGGTTCCACTTGGTTCTTATTATTTCCATTCTCATTTCATATTTCTAATGTCTTATCTCTTGTACTCTATTTGTCACATTTATTTCAAATTCTTGGTCCGACTATTCTAATAACTCTGCCTCCAATGATACCCAACCCATTTTGTTGACTTTCTCGGTAAATAGTCTGGTACAAGGGGGTGCTGTGATTTTGGTGAGGGGTCTCAGGTTCCCCTGGAGATACCAGACACTCTGTGCTGGGGCAGTGCCAAGAGCCAGATCCTAGTTCACATCAGCTGGATGAACTCAGAGAGAGTGAAGGAAAGCAGCATTAGGGTGAACAGAATCAGACACCAGGAAATCATGGTTAAACACTTCGGTTTAGTATAACTCTCCCAAGCAAAGCCACTCTTCAGGGCAGGGCTTTTATCTTCAGTGCCCCAGAAAGATTGTGGAGGGGGGCACTTCCTATTTAGTAAATCATTCTCTCTGAGGGTTTGGAGAAGGGAGGATGGGGTGATGGAGGGCTGAGGCTACACACTCCCTAACTCATCATCCTTACTGCCCTGATTTTATGTCTATGGACTCCTGCACCATTGCTCCTGGCAATCATGTGTATGGGGTGGGGTAGAGGAGGCAGAGTAGAACCCAAATCTCCTCTCTCTCTCTCTCTCTGCCCCTCTCTTCTATCTATCTATCTATCTATCCAATCTATCATCTATCTATCCATTCTATCTATATCTATTTATCTATCATCTATCTAATCTTTTTTTTTTTTTAAGATTTTTATTTATTTATTTAACAGAGAGAAACACAGCAAGAGAGGTAACACAAGCAGGGGGAGCGGGAGAGGGAGAAGCAGGCTTCCCGCTGAGCAGGGAACCTGATGCGGAGCTCAATCCCAGGACCCTGGGATCATGACCTGAGCCGAAGGCAGACGCCTAACGACTGAGCCACCCAGGCGCCCCCATCTATCTAATCTATAATCTATCTATCCATCCATTCTATCTATCCATCCATCCATTCTATCTATCTATCTATCATCTATCTATCTAATCTTTTTTCCTCCTAATTACCTTCTACAGTTATTCCAGGCCCCTCTGCCTCAGGCTGCAGCTACCTACCTACACACACACACACACACACACACACACACACACACACACACACACAGGTTCAAAATAGCCTTCTCCCAGTGGTTGCTCTCAGACTTTTCCTGGTGTGTTCTAGCATCCATGATGTTTCTCTCTATAATTCCTCCAGGGTTGATCTTGATGATAGGAGCCAGAAGCCGGTGCCAAATTACCATCTCGGAAAGAACTTTAGAAATTATATGATATTTTGAAGAGTTTGAAAAGTTCTCTTCTAACCAGATGAAAAGTTCATCTGAGTACTTGATTTTTTATTACATTAATTTTGGTTTTGTTCATGCTTTGAAAATCTCTCCACTCCATTTAGTTTCTCAAACTTCTTGGTTTATACTTGGATAGAACAAAATCTCTAACTCTTTATTTTTAGAAAAAAAATTTACTTATCACTAAATTAGTAATTTTCCTTTAGGCCTAAAAGGGTAAGAGATGGTGATAGAGTCTGCTGAGGTTCTTCTGACAAATCACTCAAGACCTTTTACACATGGAAGAGAGTTTCCAGTTTGCATATAGTTTCTTTGACAATGAACTAACATGAAATGTGCTTAAATTAGAGGTTCCAATACACCACAAAAAATTTAAAGCTTTGAAGGCTAGATGTCTTAACTGAGACTTTCTCTAAAGAATCTTCAAACATCCCTTAGTATACAAGGTGGTCACAAATGTAACTTCATGAAGGGGGTCTCTATCAGACAAGGGTATTTTCATGTAGACTCTGAGAATTCACCCACCATGATATCCGGACACCCACTGTTCTCTTCCTCCAGCCTGGCCAAGGTCACTGATGATGCACTGTGTACCGTATACAATTTACCAATGAACATTCTTTAGTCATTACTTTGTTGTACTCCTTTGATACTGTTGACTCATCCCACCCTGAAACATACCTACTTGCCTGGGTTTCCTTGATAGGACTCTCTCTCTCTCTCTGTCTCTCGCTGTCTCTCCCCCCACGCCGTCCCATGTTCCATTCGTTCTCAATCTTCTTTGCAGGCTATCTTGAAATTCTCACTTCATTTCCTTTCCCCGTGATGGGAATATTCTTCAGCCCTTGTTCTAAAGAGGATATTCTCATTTTTCCACACGGTCTTTCTGGGTGATCTCTTCTATCTCCATTTCTCCAGGCTGATTGTGTATCTGTATCTCCATCCTAGGCCTTCCTCTCGAACTTTAGACCCATCGTGTGTAAGTCTTCCTGTTCCCCCTTCTATCACAACCACTCAATCACAGTTCCTGTTCATTTTTTGTATTGTGGTAAAAACACACACAACGTAACGCTTACTGTTTTTAAATGTACAGTTTAGTAGTGGTAAGTATATTCACATTATTGTGAAATAGATCACAGCTTTTTCATCTTGCTAAACTGAAACCCTGTGCCCTTAAACAGCTACTCCTCGTTCCTCCCTCCCCCAGCCCCTGGCAACCATCAGTCTGCTCTCTGGCTCTATGAATTTGACTACTCTAGGTTTTCTTGTGTAAGTGGAATTGTACCATATTTGTCTTTTTGTGACTAGCTTATTTCACTTAGGGTAATGTCTTTAAGGTTCATCATGTTATATATAGCTTGTGACACAATTTTCTTCCTTCTTCCTGAATAGTGTTCCATGGTATATGTATGTATATACCACATTTTGTTTATCTGTTCATCTGTTGAGGGATATGTGGGTTGCTTCCATCTCCTGGCTATTGTGAATAGTGCTGCTATGCTCATGCGTGTGCCAGTATCTCTTCAGGATTCTGCTTTCAATTCTTATGGATATATATCCAAAAGTGGGATTGCTGGGTCATATGATAGTTCTATTTTCAACTTTTTGCAGAACCTTCGCACTGTTTTCCACATAGTTGTACTATTTCACAATCCCATACACTGCAGAAGGGTTCTGATTTCTCCCGATCCTCACCAATGCTTGTTTTATTTTGTTTTTTGTTGTTGTTTTTCTTTTTTTTTTTTTAAAGATTTTATTCATTTATTTGACAGAGAGAGACACAGCGAGAGAGGGAACACAAGCAGGGGGAGTGGGAGAGGGAGAAGCAGGCTTCCCGTGGAGCAGGGAGCCCGATGCGGGGCTCAATTCCAGGACTCTGGGATCATGACATGAGCCGAAGGCAGACAGACGCTAACAACTAAGCCACCCAGATGCCCCTGTTGTTTTTCTTATAGTAGTTACCCTAATGGATGTGAAGTGAGACCTCATTGTGGTTGTGATTTGCATTTCTCTGATAATTAGTGATACTGAACATCTTTTCATATGCTTGTTGGTAATTTGTATGTCATGCAAATAAAATGCTTTGCCCATTTTTGAACCGGGTTATTTGATTTTCTGGTGGCTGAGTTGTAGACATTTCCTGTACGTTCTAGATATTAACCCCTTATCAGATCTATGATTTGCAAACATTTCCTCCCATTCTGCAACCTGCTTTTTCACTCTGGTGATTGTGTCCTCTGATGTTTTCAAGTTTGTTGCAGTCCCATGTGTCCATCTTTGCTTCTGTTTCTGTCCTGTTCATTTTATTCCCTAAATATCTCCCACATCCATGCAAGTCTCTTCCTCTCCACAGCATGTCCTCTAGCCCAGACCACCATCTCACAATTGCATGGTTGCAACACTCTCAAATGCTTCCTGTGCCTTCAGTCTTCCTTCCCCACATCTTTCCCCAACCCTGAGTTAATAATATAACACTTAAAAACCTTAAAACCTCCATAAAAACCTTCCTTACCTAAAAACCTTTATAAAGGCATAAACCATGACCTTCAGGACCTGTTGGTCTGAAAAACAGGTGAACTTAAATCCAGGATAGAGAACTCCATCTTGAAGAAATGAATTATTTTTACATTTATGTTCTCTGAATACTGTTAGATCTCTGATGACAGAATCAGGCTTGGCTTATAGTAGCTAGTCAATAGATTCCTGTTGAAGGACTTGAGTGAATGAGAACATGTTTGTTGAACTTTCCTGAGATTGTTGTCATTAGGTCAGCAATTATGTACTGAATTGTTATGTGCAGAGCCCTGTGCTGGGATACAAAGTTTCTGTTCCCAAGAACCTCACAGTCTGTTCAACAAATATTCAGTGAGCACCTACTACGTGCCAGGTGCTGTGGCATTGATGGGAATACGGTGTTGTACAATATAGACATGATACTTGGCCTCATGGAGCTTTTGATTGAGTAGGGAAGACACCCATAAAAGCAATGATGTAAATATTGATTCAATCAGAGTTGTTATAAGGACTATGAATGAAAAGCACAGGACTCTATGAGAACATAGGGTTAGGGATAGTGGAGGTAGAGAGGGGCAGGGTGAGGGAATAAGATAGATACACAGATACTAGTATAGCCAAAAAATGTGCTCTGTTCCACGAGAACCTCAAGCAAAGCACTAACGGGACTGAGAGAAAAGAGAATCCTACTGACCAGAGAAATGTGTTTACTATTCAAAGGAACCATTCTTTTTTTTTTTTTTTAAGATTTTATTTATTTATTTGAGAGAGAGAGAATGAGAGACAGAGAGCAGGAGAGGGAGGAGGGTCAGAGGGAGAAGCAGACTCCCCGCCGAGCAGGGAGCCTGATGCGGGACTCGATCCCGGGACTCCAGGATCACGACCTGAGCTGAAGGCAGTCGCTCAACCAACTGAGCCACCCAGGCGCCCGTGGAACCATTCTTTAATAGGGAATTTCTGGCAGACAGCAAAGGCAGTAGTCTAGGCAAGGAAGGGGATACATGTTTTGCCAAACGTTCTCTAAATTCTCCAGGCATGAAGGGGCTTCTCAGAAATGCAGAATCTCAGGCCTATCTCCGAAACTACTTAATCAGAGTCTACATTATAAACAAGATCCCTAGGTGATTCATACAGACTTTACAGATACCAGAATAAATGAAGACATCCTGTCAGGGGGACTGTAACACATTTTGCACTCCCACCAAGAGGAAATTCTGCAGTTGAGCACTAGACCACCAAGGTAATTTAGTCTTTAATGGGTACAGCGCAACCAGGAAGTGTATTGGCTAAGTAAAGTCAGTTACCTTATTACTATTATTTTTTGTATGTGCCTCCCTTTTAAAAATTTATTTTCAAATGGGTATACCTTATTTTTAGACTACTTTTAAGTTAATGGCAAGATTGAGCAGAAAATACAGAGTTCCCATATACCTCCCATCACCACACACACACAGCCTCTCCCACTGTGGACATCTCACGCCACAGCGCACCTTTATCACAACTGAATGAACCTACACATACACATCATTACCACACAAAGTCCACAGTTTACATCAGGGTTCTCTCTCGGTGTCCTAGCATGCATGGGTCTGGACAAATGTAAAATGACCTGTGTCCACCATTGTGGTATCATACAGAGTAGTTTCACTGCCCTAGGAATCTTCTGGGGTCATTTCTCTATCTTTAACAGGTACAGCACATGCAGGAAGTCATTCTTTCGGGCAAGTCTGTTTCTATTTCAGAGAGAATTCAAAAGCTTCTCCAGCTGTTGCAGGGACTGTCCTTGTTTTGTTTTGTTTCAAAACCTCAGAATAGGGGTGCCTGGCTGGCTCAGTGTGGGGAGTGTGTGACTCTTGATCTCGGGGTCATGAGTCTAAGCCTATTTAAAAAAAAAGAGCTTACTAAAAATAACAATAATAAACACTAAATGCAAAATAATTTATATATATTTAAAAACCAACAAACCTCAGAATAAAAGGAAGTATGTGAGCTCAGAGCAGAGAAAGGGCCAGGGAAGGGAGAACCCACTTCAGACTCAACTTCTTGTGTCCCCCATAAGCCTGGTCCTCTTTGCTCATTGACTTCCTCCCACTGGTGTTTCAAATTTGATACTACCTTGGACTTAGTTTCTTCTCCTTGAAACAATTCATAATTAAAAGCCCCAGACACCTTTAATCCGATCTTAGATCTAATCTAGTTCATTTGCGTTGGCTTTTTAAAAATCATTTTAGGGGTGCCTGGGTGGCTCAGTCGTTAAGCATCTGCCTTTGGCTCAGGTCGTGATCCCGGGGTGCTGGGATCGAGCCCGGCGTCGGGGTCCCTGCTTGGCGGGAAGCCTGCTTCTCCCTCTCCCACTCCCCCTGCTTGTGTTCCCTCTCTCGCTGTGTCTTTCTCTGTCAAATAAATAAATAAAATCTTTAAAAAAAATTAAAATTAAAATAAAAAAATAAAAAAAATAAAAATCATTTAAAAAATGAAGACTTCCCTGCTGAGTGGAATCTCCTTATAACGTATTTTCTTTTTCTTTTTCTTTTTCTTTTTTTTTTTAAGATTTTATTTATTTATTTGACAGAGAGAGACACAGCGAGAGAGGGAACACAAGCAGGGGGAGTAGGAAAGAGAGAAGCAGGCTTCCCACCGAGCAGGGAGCCCGATGCGGGGCTCGATCCCAGGACCCTGAGATCATGACCTGAGCTGAAGGCAGTCGCTTAACCAACTGAGCCACCCAGGCGCCCCTAACGTATTTTCTACAAATGCTCATTACGTGCTCTGAGAGGCGAGTCTGTGCTGTTTACACTGAAGAGAGTGAAACTCAAAGAAGTCAAATAACTTCCCCAGGGCTTCAGTACCTGAAACAGTCTGACTCCAAGGATCCTGGTCTTTCCACTGCCCCAAGCTCTTTAGTGCTTACAGATCCCATTTTAAAGAGCTCCTAGAGAGACCTGCAAACCGTATTGGCTGAAGACACTAACTGCCATAATGTCTTTCTTTCCTTTGCAGAGAGAACGTTGTGGTAGACAACCTATCAGCCCCAAATGCTATCTAGCCATTCTAGGGCAGAACAACTCTGATGGTTAGTTACAAGTAGATTTAAGAGAATACAAATAATACACAACTCAAGGCCTCAAGCAGGAAACTAATATACATTGTTTATGTTGATTAATAATATTCTGAACCAATTTTCTACTAAAACCTCTACTGCAACAGACCATTAAAACTTATTTACAAAGTTTCCATTGTAGCTGAGTCTAATTCCAGCTCAACTGTTTTTAAAATTTCAGCATGAGGATGAACTCACACAATACCAAAATTCATCAAGTTTATACTTTAAAATCAAGGGAATATATACTTCACAACTCTCTGAGACAACAGTAACCAATATTTTCCCCCACTAAAAAAAGGAATAAAATTGATGTAGTCCTGACTTGAAGCATCTCTCTACCTTTATGGAAACATACAATGACTAGAAAATAATGTTTTTATTTATTTACTTATTTATTTATTTTGAGAGAGAGAGAGCAAGCAGTGGGAGGGGCAGAGGCAGAGAGAGAGAGACTCTCAAGCAGACTCCATGCTGAGCTCGGAGCCCCATATGGGGCTGGATCCCATGACCCTGAGATCATGACTTGAGCCAAAATCAAGAGTGGGACGCTTAACCAGTTGAGCAACCTAGGCACCCCTTCTAAATTATTTTAAAGCAAATCCTAGTCAGCATTTCATTTTACTTATAAATGTTTCAGCATATATCTCTATCAGGTAAAGACCTTTAAAAATGTATAAGCACCATGCCATTATCACATTTAACAAAATTGCGAATCATTTCTTATTATAATCTAATACCCAGTCAGTCACAGTCCAAGTTCCCTGATTGTCAGAAGTTTTTGTTTCATTGGTTGTTTGGTTTTTTACATTTTTATGTTTGGTTTTTACATTTTGTTGTTGTTGAAATCAGGGTCCAAACAAGGTCCACACCTTGCATTTATTTATTTTTATTTATTTATTTATTTTATTTGTCAGAGAGAGATAGAGACAGAGAGCACAAGCAGGGGGAGCGACAGAGGGAGAGGGAGAAGCAGACTCCCCGCTGAGCAGGAAGCCCGATGTGGGGCTCGATCCCAGGACCCTGGGATCATGACCTGAGCCGAAGGCAGACACTTAACCGACTGAGCCACCCAGGCGCCCCCACACCTTGCATTTAGTTGATAGATAACTTAAGTCTGTCTTAATCTATAGCATGAGCCGTCTCTTTCCTCCCCAGTTATTTGTTAAAAAATCCAGTTCATTTATCCCAGTGAACTTCTCACATTCATGGTTCAGTTGATTGCCTCTTTGTGGTGCCATTTGATTTCTCCCCCATGCCGTGTTTTGTCTAAAATGGCAATTTCGGTTCAATGACGTGTGTGTGTGTGTGTGTGTGTGTGTGTGTGTGTGTGTTGGCAGGAAGAGGTGATTTGCCAGAATACCTCATAGGTGGTGTTGCATATTTGCTACTGTACATAATGTCTGATTATAACATTCAGATTGGTGAGCAGGCTGGGTCTCACTGGGCCAAAATCAAGGTGTAAACAGGACTGCCTTCCTTTCTGGAGGTCTAGGGCAGAATCTGTTTTCTGGCTTTTCCAGCTCCCAGAGGCTGCCAACATTCCCTGACTCATGACCCCCTTCCATCTTCAAAACCAGCAGTGGCTGGTCAAGTCTCTCTCATCTTGCACACCGCTCTGACACTGACTCTTCTGTTTCCTTCTTCCATACCGAAGGCCCCTTGTGATTACAGTGAGCCCACTCAGATGATCCAGGATAATCTCTTTATTTTAAGGTCAGTTGATTAGCAACCTTAATTATCTCTGTAATCTTAATTCCCCATGCCTTGTAACAACATCTCTCACAGGTTCTAGGGATTAGGGTGTGGGCATCTTTGGGAGGCCATTATTCTGCCTCCCACACTCATTCTCAGTGATCTAAAGATCTGAGGGAGGGTACAGAGAGAATATTCTGAGCCACTTTCCTATACCTGAAAAAGCAAGTAGAGCATTGGACACAAACCAACTGGGCTCCTTCAGGAAGAGCATAATCACCCACTGGGTGACAACCTCAGGATGCTCTTGGATCTCAGTGTTGGTGCTGAGGGCCAGAGAACTGAGATTCTCCCCACCATCTTCTCTCATGTGTGTGATTTGTATAAACACTTGTAAAGGACGCCTCATCCCTCCTCTGAATAAATTTGTTGTGGTGAGGTTTCACCCCTCTTTGTCAAATGGCAAGCATTGTTCTTTAAAAATCATAAGAATGTTTATGTAAGATTTATTTATTTATTTTTTAAGATTTTATTTATTTATTTATAGGACAGAGAGAGACACAGCGAGAGACGGAACACAAGCAGGGGGAGTGGGAGAGGGAGAAGCAGGCTTCCCGCTGAGCACGGAGCCTGATGTGGGGCTCGATCCCAGGACCCTGGGATCATGACCTGAGCCGAAGGCAGATGCTTAATGACTGAGCCACCCAGGCGCCCCAAGATTTATTTTTTAAATCTGTTTTTATTGAGGGGCGCCTGGGTGGTGCAGTCAGTTGAGCAGCTGACAGCTGACTCTTGATTTTTGCCTCAGGTCATGATTTCAGGGTTGTGAGATAGAGCCCCGCATTGGGTTTGGCACTCAGCTCAGAGTCTGTTTAAGACTGACTCTCTCTCTCTCTCTCTCTCTGCGCCTGGGTGCCTGTCAGTTAAGCATCTGCCTTCAGCTCAGGTCATGATCCCAGGGTCCTGGGATGGAGCCCCGCATTGGGCTCCCTGCTCAGCTGGGAGTCTGCTTCTCCCTCTGCCCCTCCCCCCACTCATGCTCTCTCTCTCTCTCTCTCTCTCTCTCTCTCAAATAAATAAATAAAATCTTAAAAAAAAAGATTCTCTCCTTCTGCCCCTCCCCCTAAAATAAATAAATAAATCTTAAAAGTTTTTTAAAAAATCTGTTGTTACTGCAAAAAGTAAAAAAAGAAGATGGAAATGGGTTTTTGCCTGAAAAGTGAATATTATAAACAAGTTACTCAGGTTTGAAAGAAAGACTGTGGCAGCACTGATAAGGCTCTATGCTAAAACTATGGGTCTCAGTCGCCTAGGAAAAGTCTGACCAGCCACAATGTCACTGAGCATGGAGCCCAGCGTCAGTCTCCCCGGGTCTCTCATGGGGAGATGAATTGGGTTTTCTATGGACTGAGACCTACAGACCATGGCATGCAGCCTCCAACCTGACTGTGACTTCAGCCTCACGTGCTGGCAGTTGTCACCCACACACGGCAGTGATTCTCTTTAATACAGCGTTTCTCTTTCCATGAGACACTGCCTGAACCTTCCAAGGTGTTACGTCCCTTTATTTATTTATTTATTTATTTATTTACTTTTTAAAAGATTTTATTTATTTGAGAGAGAGAGGGAGAGTGCACGAGAGAGCACAAGAAGGGGGAGCAGCAGCAGGAGAGGGAAAAGCAGGCTTCCCGCTGAGCAGGGAGCCCGATGCGGGGCTCGATCCCAGGACCCTGGGATCATGACCTGAGCCGAAGGCAGACACTTAACCGACTGAGCCACCCAGGTGCCTTGTGATATGTCTCTTTAATCTCTTCTAAGGTGATATGTCCCTTCTCTTTAGCTTGCTCCCTGCTTAGCTTGTTGAAGGAAAAAAGATAATGCAATCTTTATTGCATTAACCTTGTGTGTGTGTGTGTGTATGTGTGTGTGACCAATAGTGGCTCTTGGCATTTCCTACTTTTGGACAGAGCAAACCCAAGAGTTTTACTTTTAATCTTGAGTAAATACGAAGAATAAATCACTTTCTGCCCTTACTTACCTCCTACCCTAGACAAAGAGATAAAGATGAAAACTTAGTAGAGGGACAACATTTCACCAAAGCACTACTCCCCTTTTCCAGGCCTTCCAGAATCTCAAGATCAGGAAGGGGGAATGGGAGAGTAGGGCTGGGACCAGAAATGAAGATGTAATGCTATGGTAATTATGACCCCAAAGTGGGTGGAAGCTGAGGTCTTTTCTAGAAAAAGTTGAGGAGACCTGGATAATTTGAGGACCAAAGGGGATGGATAGAAAGGTGAGAAGGAAAGACCCAGTTCATACAGCAGTGAAATGAAAGGTCTAGATACATGGGTAAAATTTAGAAAAAATCTAGGTAAATCTTTAAAACAAAACATTAAGGAGTTGGAAGCAAGTTCTGCCAACTACATACAATAGGATACTGTTTACATATGGCTCAAGTGTATGGAAATGTGTGAAACTCATGTATGAGCGACATCTACATATGTCATAAAAGTATACAGAATTCTATGAGGATTGTAACTTAGAATTTAGAAAATTGTATTGGT
This sequence comes from Neomonachus schauinslandi, assembly GCF_002201575.2. Classification (NCBI taxonomy): domain Eukaryota; kingdom Metazoa; phylum Chordata; class Mammalia; order Carnivora; family Phocidae; genus Neomonachus; species Neomonachus schauinslandi. Next base: position 22,516,425 of record NC_058417.1, read on the forward strand.
TATCAGGTGAGTAGGGGACAGATGGGATGAGGGAATGAGACCAGTGGGAGGTACACAAAAGTATTGTTAATGTTTTATCATTTAGCTGGGTGGTGAATACATGGGAGTTCAATGTATCATTATTTTTGTACTTTCCATACACCTCAGATATTTGACAATACATTTAGAAATTAGGGGCGCCTGGGTGGCTCAGTCAGTTAAGTGTCTACCTTCCGCTCAGTTCACTATCCCGGGGTTCCTGGGATCAAGTCACAGATCTGCTCAGCGGGGAGTCTGCTTCTCCTTCTTCCTCTGCCCTTCCCCCTGCTCTCAATCTCTCTCTATCTCGCAAATAAATAAAATCTTAAAAAAAAAAAAAAAAGCAGGACCCCAGAGATGACCACAGATTGTGTCCTCCAGACCGGTCCCTCCTCTTTGATTTTCTGGTAACTGGCCAGCCTCCTTGTCTCCCTGGCTTGTCCTGGCTCTACAGAGTACCCTGCTGGGAGTGACCCGAATCCCTTCTGGGCATAGATTTGAATGCTCTTGGGCAGCAAGGTAGACTCACCAGAGACCTGTAGTCCTACAATGACTTTCCTCCAGCCCCTTATCTCAAAGCCTCGGACTCTCCCTATGCCCAAAGGGTCTGGTTGGGCCTGATCCCTAACCGGGTCTTGAGAAGTGAGCGAAACAGCAAGCGCCCCGGGGGCCAGACTGTGGTAGCCCAGGTCCCCGCCTGACCCAGGCACCATAGGCAGCCCAAGAGACCTCTAGCTCCTGGCGAGAAGGTGGGAGAGTGTTTGCTGGGAGAGCTCATGCGGTCCTTCAGGCTGGATTCCGGAGTTGGAAGTGAAGAGATGGAGAAACAAACATCTATTTGCCAGAATTTTAAGAGGGCGGAGGAAGACAGAAGGAGGTCCCTCCTGGAGAGGGGCAGCTGCAGTCAGGACGGGACTGAATGCTCCAGGGGCCCCCAAGTGCTACTTCGGCCCCTGGGGGCGCAGGCTCAGATCAGTCCCCCGCATCCGACTCCTCGGCCCCCTGGGCCGCCTGCGCGCTTCTTTGGGTGCCCCGCACCGCAATGCGCGCTCTGGGTTCCAGAGAGTCCCGCGCGAAGCCAGACCTTTCGAGAGGTCCCAGAACATGTTCGGGAATAAAATTAGGACGAATGAGCTGAAAACTGACGGTGTTGCACAAGACCTGGGTCTTGTCCGCAGGGACAGACGAATCGAAAGGACACTTTCTTATTTCTTTCACCAGAATACCATCATCGGAGGCTGCTGGGGCTCCCCCAAGCGCGAACACCCGCGGCCGTTCTCGGGGTCCGGTCATCACCCCTTTACAAATTAAAGCACCCGCAAAAGGAGGCAGAATCAAACTTCTCGAATTGGGGTGGGGGAGGAGGACGCGAGAAAGCGGAGGCTTAATTTTCTGCCTCCCGCTCGATCCAACGCCCCCACCTCCTCACTTCCCGGAAGCAGATCCCCGGCGGCGAATGCCGTAAGTCGAGCGGGAGTTCAGGGGCTGGAGGCGTCGGGAGGAGACGCCTGCGGAGCGCGCCTCGGGAGCCTGGGCCGCCGGGGAAGGGCTGGAGTGCGGCTGGGGAGGACTGAAGGACGTGGGGTTGCGCCCGGATCTCCCTCCCTGAGTGTGTGTATGTGTGGGGGGGTGAGAACTGTAAGCTTCAAAAAATTAATCAGAAAACAGAGAAGCGCCCTTTGGGGCGCTGGGGTGGCTGAGTCGGTTAAGCGGCTGCCTTCGGCCGGTTATAATCCCAGGGTCCTAGGATCGAGCCCCGCGTTGGGCTCCCTGCTCGGGGGGGAGGAGCCTGCTTCTCCCTCTCCTTCCAGTTCATGCTCTCTCTCTCGCTATCTCTGTCTCTCTCTCTCAAATAAATAAATAAAATCTTAAAAAAAAAAAAAAAGATCCCCCCCTCCCTCCAAAAAACCCCCACCTGTATCCACCAAAAGTAACCAAGGCTGTTGTCCTTGCAGAACTGGGTTTCCAGGTCTACAGAAACCATACTGGTGGGTTGTCCCACTGTTTCCCGCGCGGCGCGCGGTGCCCCGCCCTGTGAGGTATCGCTCAGTTCAGCGGATATAAGACCCGGGGCACCGCGCAGTCAAGGTCTCGGTTGTGGGCTTGGGAGGCTGCGTCGCCCACTTCCGGAGTGAGGAGCTCTGCACAGTAGAAACCTCGGCGGGTAAGGAGTCCCCCCGCGCTCGTTTGCACAGATCCTCCAAAAGCTCGGCTTCTTTCCCTCCTTAGGTCTGCGCGGGTTCCCTGAGCTCCCCTGAGCTCCCGGAGCTCCTCCCCGCTCGGGACGTTTGGTCTGCTCTCGGTAGAACTTCCAACGACAGGCGAGCAGTGGGGGATCCGCAAGCTGGGAGGCTGCTAAGGCCGGGTGCGCAGGGGAGGAGGGTGGGGCGCGCGGCCTCAGCCTAGATCTTTCCAAACAGAGCTCGGTAATATTTCCCCACTGTTCAAGAGGGCGAAGAACTTTCGAGGAAAGAACCAAATCAGTTTCCGAGGCTCCTGAAGGTGAAGCCAGTGAGGTTGTGGTCTGCGGATGAATAGGGTCAGTGTCCATTTTATTACGAGCGACTTTGTTCCGAGGATGCCTGTAAGCCCCTGGCTTGCAACGTCAGTCTTCAAACAACAGCATCGGGCAGGGTGGGAAGACGCGGAACGGTCCGGGAAGTCCTGTATCCCCCATTAAGTGGCCAATAGAACCCCGTGGGTTCTGTCCACAGAGGCTAGGCTGCTGTGAGTGACTCCATTTCCCCTTTTGCACACGACTGTGGTAGGACCCAGAAGGGAATCCTTGAGGACGAGTGCTGGAGGGAGGGGATGCCGGACACGGTGGCGCTTCACTGATGGCGGATATCAGAGCGAAGCTTCTACAAGGAAGTGGGGGCTCTGATTAATGTTGGCGAGGCTATGCCTGCCTTACAAGGAAAGAGAAACTGATTCCTCTTCAGTCTGCGCAGGGCAGAAAGTTCCTGTGGCCACATGAGCAGCTAAGCCTGAGCGTCCAAGCGAAACACAGCTAAGCGAAAGTTCCTGTGGCCACATGAGCAGCTAAGCCTGAGCGTCCCGCGTCCGAAGTGTTCCTTAAAATGTCACAAAACTTTTCAACTCTTTTGTTTAAATAAGAAAATTAACAATCACAAGTTTTAGTACCTACTTGCAAATCAAAGAAGAGTGAAATATGATGGTCGGTTCCTGGCCTGATGATGAGAATGCACAGGTGTTTATGCCTATCAGAAAACAGAAATCAATTTCAGTATTATTATCATAGCGACAAGACATTAAGTATACAACCATTCATAGTTATAGTATCTCTTCAGGCTAATGGACATGACCATGGGCCAGAGCAACAGTCTCTGACGACCAGGTACGTTAGAGGATTCCCCTGCTAGGAAAAAAAAAATCTACAAGGGCATCTTTATGAAATGCAATACTTCCTGCTTTTATGCACCTGTATTGGAAGGGAGAGCATTTTCTCTCGTTTTGCTGAGGTCATTTTCACTGGCACTTAGGAGGCCCTGCTGATTGCCACTGAGAGGGGACTTGGCAGGCCTGGTAAGTACAAATCCACAATTTGCAAGGGAAAAGACAGGGTGGGATGGTTGTTACTAGCAACTGAGCATGGAACATACCAAGGTGTCCATCTGGAGTATAGCACAGTTTGGGACGCCGATAGATAATTCTATCAAAGATGTAGTATCTATGGAAAAATTTCAGTAATAGAAGGCACATCGATCTCCCACTGGTTTTGAGCTAATTATATATATTATAAAAATACGTTGTACTTATCTTTTCACCATCATTCATGTAATTTTTAATAGCTCTATTGGGTTATTAATGACACAAAATAAACTGCACATGTATTTCTTTAAGTAAGCTCTATGCCCAACATCGGGCTTGAGCTCAGACCCCAAGGACAAGAGTCACATGCTCTACCAACTGAGCCAGCCAGGCGACCCTAAACTGCACATATTTAAAGTGTACAAGCTGAAGCCCGCGCTGCAGTCGAGGTAGTAAACGTAGCTTATCAGCCCCCAAGTGCCCTTTTATAACCGCTACCTCCCACTCTCCTGTCCTTCCCACCACCCTGAGCCACGGTTGATTGGTTTTCTGTCACTATAGATTAATTGGCATTTTCTAGAAATTTATACAAATGGATGCGCTCCCCTTATACAAGTAGCTATGATATGTACTGTCTTTTTGTCTGGCTTTTTCCACTCAGAATAATTATTTTGAGATTCATTCATGTTGTGGGTACTCATAGTTCTCTCCTTTTCCTTGCTGAGTAGGCTCCCATCATATGGACAACCCAAATTTGTTTCTGTTAGTGGGCATTTGGGTTCTTTCTAATCACATTCAGGTACAGGTCTTTGTAGGGACTTAGGTTTTCATTTTTCATGGGGAAATACTTAGGTGTGAAATGGCTGAGTCATATGGTAAGTGTTTGAAACTACCAAACTCTTTTCTAAAATGGTTGTATTTCTGTTTCTGCCAGGAACCTATGAGAGTTCCCTTTTCTCCGTATCCTCACCAGTAGCTGGTATAGTTAGCCACATTAGCCATTAAAATAAGTGTGTAGTGCTATCTCATTGTCGTTTTAACTGGCATTTCCCTAATGACTTAGGATGTTGAATAATATTTCATGTACTTACTTGCTCTCCATATATCTTCTTTGGTGAAATATCTGTTCAAATCTTTTATCCATTTTTATTTATTTATTTTTTCTTTTATCCATTTTTAAATTGGGTTTTCTGTTTTCTTATTCTCCCCTTCCAAGAGTCCTATATCTAATCTAGATACAAATTATTTATCAGATATATCATTTGCAAATATTTTCTTCTGGTCAAGGACTTGTATTTGAAAATACAAAAGAATGAATTCTTTTAACGGGTGTCTTTCAAAAAGATGTTCTTAAAATCCAATGTATATTATTTTTTTTCTTTTATGTAGTGTACATTTAGTAACATCTCTAAAAAAATGTTTGCCAAACCCAAGGTAAAAATATTTTCTCCTATGTTTGCCTCTAGAAGTTTTGAGGTTGAGAGGCTGGACACTGGCCAGACCATATGTAAGCACAGAACTCTTTTTTTTTTTTTTAAGGAGAGAGAGGGCATGTGAAGGGGTGGGGAGGGAGAAGGAGAGAGAGAATCTTAAGCAGGCTCCGCCCCCAGCACAGAGCCCCACAAGGGACTGGATCTCACAACCCTGAGATAGTGACCTGAGCTGAAATCAAGAGTTGGTCACTTAACTGAACCACCCAGGAGCCCCTAAACACAGAACTCTTGACCCACAATGTGGCAGCAACCACCCCTGGAAGCCAAACCACAACCCTTGCAGCAAAAGTGGTCAGGACTTGATTTTTTTCTTTTTAATTTTAAGATTTATTTATTTATTTGAGAGAGAGAGAGCACGCACAAGGTTGGAGGTGGGGCCGCGGGAGAGAGAAACTCAAGCAGACCCCACACTGAACACAGAGCTGACGAGGGGCTCCATCTCAGGACCCTATCATGACCTGAGCTGAAACCAAGAGTGGGTAGCTTAACTGACTGCACCACCCAGGCGCCCTAGGACTTAGTTAATAACTTTCAGCTTTTCTGATATTTGTCTCCGCTTCCAACTCAGAACGAAACAGAGAAAGCTAAACAGGCTCCCAAACCGTCACAGAAGATGTACCACTTGTAGTAAGCTCACTTCCAGTTTCCCTAGAAGACCAATCTCAAATCAGAGCATCCCTGAGCCTCCTCTCTCTCTGTCTCTCTCTGTCTCTCTCTCTCACTATAAAGCTTTCCCATTCCTCTGCCTGCTTTTGAGTCTCTGCCATCACAAGTGATGGTGGCTGACTCCCTTGTTACAGTGAGCTCTCCATAAATAGCCTCTCATTATTGTCATTTGGGCAGTATTCACTTAGTTCCACATAGTCTTAGGTTTTACATTTAGGTCTATGACACATTTTATTTTATTTTATTTTATTTTATTTATTTATTTATTTTTAAGATTTTATTTATTTATTTGAGACAGAGAATGAGAGAGAGAGAGAGCAGGAGAGAGGGGAGGGTCAGAGGGAGAAGCAGACTCCCTGCCGAGCAGGGAGCCCGATGCGGGACTCGATCCCGGGACTCCAGGATCATGACCTGAGCCGAAGGCAGTATGACACATTTTAAATACATTTTTGTAAATGGTGTCAAATATGAATTCATTTCTTTCATATGTGGATATCCAATTGTGTCAATCCTATTTGTTGAAAAAAATTAACACTTCCTGGGCGCCTGGGTGGCTCAGTTGGTTAAGCGACTGCCTTCGGCTCAGGTTATGATCCTGGAGTCCCTGGATCGAGTCCCGCATCGGTCTCCCTGCTCGGCAGGGAGTCTGCTTCTCCCTCTGACCCTCCCGACCCTCCCCCCTCTCATGCTCTCTCTCTCTCAGTCTCTCTCTCAAATAAATAAATAAAATCTTTTAAAAAAAAACAAAACAAAAAAACACTTCCTATCCGTATGTATGTGGGTCTATTTCCAGACTATTCCATGAATCTATTTATTTGTCTTTATACTGGTTCTATACTATCTTGGTTACTGTAACTGTATAATAAGTTAATTAATTGAAATCAGTTGATGTTAGTATTCCGGTTTTATTCTTCTTTGAGAGGGTTAAATCTTTAAAATATCTTATATATTTACCCTTGTAGTTACCATTTCCAGTGGTCTTCCTTGCTTTGTGTATATTCATTTTCCAACTAGTATCATTTTCCTCTTGACTGAAGACTTTCTTCACCATTTCTTACATTGCATTCTTTTTTTTTTTAAGATTTTATTTATTTTTTTGACAGAGAGAGAGACAGCGAGAGAGGGAATACAAGCAGGGGGAGTGGGAGAGGGAGACGCAGGCTTCCCGTGATGCAGGGAGCCCAGGACCCTGGGATCATGACCCAAGCCGAAGGCAGACGCTTAATGACTGAGTCACCCAGGCACCCCTTACATTGCATTCTTAATAAATTCTTTCAGCTTTTATATGTCTGAGAAAGTTTTTATTTTACCTTTTTTGATTAATTTTTTAAATTGAGATGAAACTCACATAACAAAAATTAATCATTTTAAAGTGAACAAATCAGCAGCATTTAGTACATTCACAATATTGTACAACCACCACCTCCATCAAGCTTCAAAACATTTTCATCACACCCGGATAAAACCCAACTGAGCAGCTACTTACCATTCCCCTGTTCTCCTAACCTTTGGCAATCAACCATCTTCTTTGTTTCAGTGATTTTATCCATTCTGGATATTTCTCATAAATGAAATTTTATGATATGTAGCTGTCTTAGTTCAGGCTGCTATGACAAAAATACCATAGACTGGGAGGTTTACACAACAAACGTTTATTTATCACAGTTCTGGAAGTCCAAGATCAAGGTGCTGGCAGATGTGGTATCTGGTGAGGAAACTTCCTGGTTTGCAGACAGCTGCCATGGTGGAAAGAGCAGAGAGAGAGGAAGCAAGCTCTCTTCTCTCTCTTCTTACAATGACACTAATCTCATCATGAGGGCGCCACTCTAATTACCTCTAGTTACCCACCTGCTAATCCATCCCAATAGGGGTTAGGGTTTTTTCCTTCTTTTTTTTAAAGATTTTATTTATTTATTTGACAGAGAGAGACATAGCGAGAGAGGGAACAGAAGCAGGGGGAGTGGGGGAGGGAGAAGCAGGCTTCCCCCAGAGCAGGGAGCCCGATATGGGGCTTGATCCCAGGACCCTGGGATCATGACCTGAGCCGAAGGCAGACGCTTAATGACTGAGCCACCCAGGCGCCCCGGGGTTAGGGTTTCAACATATGAATTCTAGGGGGACATAAATATGCGGTAAATAACAGTGATCTTTTGTGTCTGGCTTTTTTCACTTAGCATAATGTTTTCAAGGTTCATCCGTGTTGAAGCATGTATCAGTACCTCATTCCTTTTTTTTTATGTTATGTTAATCACCATACATTACATCATTAGTTTTTAATGTAGTGTTCCATGATTCATTGTTTCCGTATAACACCCAGTGCTCCATGCAGAACGTGCCCTCTTTAATACACATCACCAGGCTAACCCATCTCCCCACCGCCCTCCCCTCTAGAACCCTCAGTTTGTTATTCAGAGTCCATAGTCTCTCATGGTTCGTCTCCCCCTCCGATTTCCCCCCTTCATTCTTCCCCTCCTGCTATCTTCTTCTTCTTCTTCTTTTTTTTTAACATGTATTATTTGTTTCAGAGGTACAGGTCTGTCTGTGATTCAGCAGTCTTGCACAATTCACAGCGCTCACCATAGCACATACCCTCCCCAATGTCCATCACCCAGCCACCCCATCCCTCCCAACCCCCACCACTCCAGCAACCCTCAGTTTGTTTCCTGAGATTAAGAATTCCTCATATCACTGAGATCATATGATACATGTCTTTCTCTGATTGACTTATTTCACTCAGCCTCATTCCTTTTTAGGGCAGAAAAATATTCTATTGAATGGATTGTAGAATATTTTGTTTATCTGTTCATCTGCTGATAGACATTTGAGTTCTTTCCACCTGTTGGCTATTGTGAATAGTTCTCCTATGAACATTCATGACCTATTTGAATCTGGCAGATTTGAGTACCTGTTTTCAATTCTGTTTGGTATGTATTTTAGAGTAGAATTGCTGGGTCATATGGTAATTCCATGTTTAACTTTTGAAGAATCTCCAAACTACTTTCCACAATGGTTGCGTCATTTTGCATTCTCACCAGCAGTGTATGCTGATCCCAATTTCTCTAAATCCTCACTGACACTTATTTTCCTTTTATCACCACCATCATCATCATCATCACCATCACCATTCTAATAGGTGTGAGGTGGTATCTCATTGTGGTTGTGGTTTGCATTTCCCTAATGACTAATAATATTGAGCACCTTTTCATATGCTTAATGGTCTTTGTTCCTCTTCTTTGGAAAAACATCTGTTCAAGTCCTTTGTCCATTTAAACAATTGATGGTCTTTTTGTTATTAACTGAATTTTTGAAAGGTATTCTCCCTGGGTATAGAACTCTAGGTTCATAATTCTCTTTTTTTCTTTCATTGGTTTAAAGATGTTGATCCATTATCTTTTTGCTTTGTTTCTGACAACAAATTGTAACGTCATCCTCTGTTCTTCTTTGTGTGATGTATCTTTTTCCTCTGGTTGCTTTGAAGATTTTCTCTTTATCTTTGGCTTTAATCAACTAAATTTTGATGCACTTTGGTGTAGTTTTCATGTTTCTAGTACTTGGAGCTTGTTGAGTATCTTGGATCTTGATCTTAATTTTTTACAAGTTACATCAAATTTGGAAATTTTCCAGCCATTATTTCTTTAAAAATATTTTTGTTGTTTTAGACAGGAAAGTAATCTGGTCCCTGGTATTCTGTTCTGTCTGGGAGGAAGTCTCATATATGTAGTTTTGAAAGTTTCATAAGACATAGTGAGAAAATCAGTGGCCCTTTACTCTGCCTCCTTCTTCTGATCTCTAGGCAACCTCTTGCCTCTTTGGCTTTTTCTTTCAGCAATTTTAAATATATTTCTAAACAACATGCTCATGCTCACACATCTCCCCTGCCCCCTTTTAGATACTGTCTTTTTCCAGAGCTGATGATCTCGCTCTCTCACACTTCACTACCCTTTCACACTTCACTACCCTTTCACACTTCACTACCCTTTCTCTCCCCACATCCTGCCAGTATGATGATATCATCATTTCTGATCAGAACAATATTCAGAGTTGATAACATTATGACTCATTTTGTTTACAGCTATGCCATATCATGGCTATGTTTTCTCTTTTATACTATTTTTCATTTTAAACTTAGAGTTATTATCTTATCTTTGTGTTTACATATTTTCCTAAGTCCCTATTACTCATCCACCCCCAAACTCTCTACCTCTTCAGCTAACTAACTCATTAAGCAGTCCATCAGTTGTATAGTCTCACGTGCCACCCACTGAAGCCTGCTGCCATCTTGCTCCCATTCTGGCTGGTAATCCTCTAGGCCTGCCCCACAGCTGTCACTCTGGGGTCTCCCTTCACACTTGTCCAGGGGATTGTGTTTGCTTCTGTCTTGGGTTGCATCTTTTGTTCCCTGCATCGAGCTTTTGAGGAAGGAAGTTGAGGGGAGTGTCAGATAGCATGACAGCTTGGTTCACAGCAAAGTACCCTTGATAGAGGACTGTGTAATGATGTGTGCGTTGGTCTAGTGGCTCCTTCTCTTTCCTCGGTTGCCACAGATGAATCGAAGATTGACAGCTGTGGGGATGTGCGTCACTCACACTTGCCCTTCTGTCCTGAGGTGTGGTTGCAAAGATGGTGTGTCTGCACCCTGTCACTCAGTTTAGGAAATGTCAAAAGCCCACCTTTACCCGCCAGCTTGGTTGATCCAAACAGTCAATAATTTGTCTGTTAGTTTCAAACAAATTATATATATACTTATATTTAATTTACATATATTCTTTCATGAGATGAGAACTGCTTGGACCAGGGAAAGCTAAAGAGTCTGTTCCATAGCAACAATGACAAATTATCAACTCAATCAGATTTGCTCCTTCTTCAAATTGGGCTACAAAATAAACTAACAATTGCCCAGATCTCAATGGGAGGAGAAAGAGCACCAAGAAAAGCAATAAACATCAGTACACTCCAGAGACACCTCTGACAGTGAAAGCCTTCCATTTACATTCCAGCTTTAGTCTTCATGTATCTACAATTTCTTGTTTTCTGCAGGTGAACCGGGAGACACTGCCCTCAGAGATCTTGGTACAAACAGTTACTAAAATCACAGCATAAAAATAGCCTCTTGATCATTTCTCTGGTGGTAGTGGGCTTCCAGCAGACTTAGCTCCTCCACCTGTCCTCCACACTTATTTCATGCGTGAGCCTGGCTTCAAACTCTGTGGGCAGAAAGGAAGTGACCAACTTCAGAAAAGTGGCCTCAAACTATCGGTTTTCTCATTTCCCCTATTCTTGTCCTATTCTAATGGTTCTATCTTCCTGTTTTTTTAGGAGAACCTTTCACAGTAGGAATAGGACAAGTGCTGAGAAGATGAGTGTCAAGGTGGATTTGGAAACACACTTTGCCGAATGTGTCTTAAATGTAGGAAAAGTCATCCTTGGGAATAAGCAAAGGAACGAAATGAAGCCTCAATTGCAGAAGAAACAGAATAAAATCATCATGAATGCAATATGTGCTCTACTGAATTCTGGTGGCGGAGTGGTCAAGGCTGAGATTGAGAACAAAGACTACAATTATGAAATACATGGAGTAGGACTGAAAATGCCTTCAATTTTTAAAGGCTATTTAGATGAGATGCAGCAGGGAGACCGCTTTTTTATTTTTGTGAAGTCATGGAACGCCGAGGCCTCTGGTGTACGGCTGGCAACCTTGTCCTCCAATTTGTACCACAGATACAGAGCATCGACTGATGTCATGAATTCTCAGGAAGCACTGACGTTCCTCAAAGGGAGATCTCAGACTCCTGTGAATACTAATGATTCCAATTCGTTAAGTCCCCAGAAAGTTCGGGTTGGTGTACAAAATGATGGTAACATAAGGGCCTCAGCTGCTGCTTTATTTGCTAGAACTCACCTTCAGTTCCTAGAAAAGCTCAACTTTACTAAGTCCCTCCACGTTGAATTTAAAATGTTCTCAGCAGAGGTGTCCCAGTGCTTTAATGAGAGTCTCCCCAGTTGTGTGTCTGCATTTGCAAACACCGAAGGAGGGTATATATTTTTTGGTGTGCATGATGAGACCAATCAAGTCGTTGGATGTGAAAAGGAGAAAATAGATCTTGTCACCTTGTGTCGCTCTATTGATTACTGTATTAGGAAACTACCTGTCCATCATTTCTGTACACAGAGGCATGAGATAAAATATGCTGTCAAATTCCTTGAAGTGCACAATAAGGGGGCCCTCCATGGATATGTCTGTGCAGTCAAGGTGGAACGATTTTGCTGTGCAGTGTTTGCCAAAGTGCCAAGTTCCTGGCAGGTGAAGGACAATCGTGTGAAACAGCTGGTTACAAAGGAATGGATAACTTGGATGATGGAGGCTGATCCAGGTCAGGGAGAAGAATCCACAACGATTGCAATGTTTGCTGGGGGCAAGGGGGAGAGGTGGGGAGGGAGGAAGGGGATATTATTTTAGAATCTAGGGAAAGAGAGGTACTCTCTGAATTGCAGATGCTTGATTTATTATTTCCAATTGCTACAGTTGGTAGGTCACTGCCCTTCATTCCCTCTGCCCATGTTGAATACCCAGCATTCAACAAAAAGATGTTGCCTTGGGCTAGGAGACCTACTAGAGGTTGGTGCAGGGGGCTGTCTGACCTAGTAATTTTTATTTTCATACCCTTTCTTGTGTTCTTACTCAGGTCTCTTCTTTTCCTTTCTGAATATGAATTCATTTAATTATTTAGGAAATTCCTTTCCACATGTACATATGTGTCCTCTTTAACTTACTGCCACTTTCCCCTGCCTTTCCATTCTTGTTGCCTGGATTAAACATTCTCTCTTTCTCATTGCCCCACTTCCATTCTGAACTCAAATACAACCTATCCGTGGCTGGCCCCCTCCTTTCTGACTTTTCCTTTTCAGAGCCAACACTAACCGTGACTGATAAACCAGAGCAAGTGTTGATGATGTGCATCCCCCTTGGAAAAGGAAAGCTCAAGATGAAATTAGACAAAATAAATTAGTGATAACTTCTTCAGAAGTCCAGAAAAACAAAGTCCATTTCAGAGTCTTCTCAGAAATCTGTATCTATTGACCTTTATACTTCTAATCCTACATTTAAAAACATAAACATTCTAAAAATATAAAGTTTGTTTCAATAGAATACAATTAAAATTAAAAATGAAAACTATTGCTCCATACTGGTATGTCCTCCTACTCCCCCAAGATATAAGTAGGCTTTCCTAAGCTGACTTAGGATGTAGACACAAGGATCTGTGGGCCAAAGCTTTGAATTCCAAGATGAAGTGAAAGGCTTTGCAACACAGCTCAGCTATAAGTTGGCGTCTGCCTTTTTGCATATTGAACTCTTGCTTCTTGTTTCCTAAGATCTTTCCAGATTTTCTGAGATGGTCCTTGCACTGAGTTTGTCATCCACCACACCACGTAGCAGGACTGTGTGCACTCATAAGAATTTGGAATGTCTGAAAGAACAGCAAAAACGTTACTTTCCAGGTAATTAATCTCTGGTTGCTTTGGAATGTGTTGGTTGTTCATTCATATGCAAAAAAGAATAAAACTAGACTTCTATTTATATTACATATATATGCTATTTATATAAATCATTTCCAGAAGGTTTAAAGACTTAAATGTCAGGAACAAGCCTTTTGAACTTTTAGAAAGAGAGAAAGAGATGTCCATGAATAATTTTGTGTCATTGAGATAGGAAAGGATTTCCTAAATTAGACGTAAAAGTATTAACCTTAAATGAAAAGATTGATAAGTTTCACTACATTAAAGTTAAGAACTTCTGTTCCTCAAAAGATACCTTAAAGAGAGTGAAAAGATTCAACTAGAAGAAGATTGCAAATCCACGTAGCTGACAAAAGATTGGTATCAAGAATATATAATGAACTTACACAATTTTTTAAAAGGACAAACCACCCAGTAGACAAATGAACAATAGTGATAAAGATATATTTCTCAGAAAAGGAAATGCATATGTCCAATGAACTTATGAAGAGATGTTCAACCCATCAGCAATGAGCAAAATGCACATCAAAACCACAAGTAGATACCATCTTACACCATTTAATTGAAATACCAGATGTTGGAGAGGTTGTAGTATCAGAATCTGGTGTATATTGCTGCTATGAATTCAATGGGCTAAATCCCTTTGGAAAACAAATTTGGCATTACCTTGTATAGTTGGTCATTTGCATACTCTACCAGGTAGTAATTCTTTCTAGTTTCTAGTGCAAAATGTGTACATGTGCATCAGATGTATGTAACTGGAGAGATCCCTGTGACTTGTCATAGATTACTATTTGTAATAGCCCCAAACAGGAAACAACCAAATTATCTATTGTCACAACAATGGATAAATATATTGTAGTTTATTCGCATAGTGGAATATTATTCAGTGGTGAAAATGAATGTACTACAAATATGTGCAAGCACAAGGCTGAATCTGAGTGATATGTAAGTACCTTACTCATAGATTTACATTCTTTTATTGATTGTATAGTGTTTCATAGTATTCCTAAACATGGATGTTATTAATTTTAGCTACTTTTATTGTGAAATATACATACAGAAAGTACATAGAACAAAGATATAACTTAATAAATAACTAGGCAATAAGGAGCACCTGGTTGGCTCAGTTGGGGGAGCGTGTGACTCTTGATCTCAGGGTTGTGAGTTTGAGCCTCACAGTGGATGTAGAGATTACTTAAATAAATAACACTTTTAAAAAATAGTTATTATGCAGTGAATCCTGTGTAACCACCACCTAGGTAAAAAAAAAAAAAAAAAAGAACTTTGCAAACACCCCTGCTACAACTTCTTTAACCAGTCCTTTCTTTTATGGAATTTTATATATCTAATTTTTTCTATTTTAAACAATGCTACAATATACATTTTTCTAAAAATGCCTTGAGGTATTCCTTAAAGATAAATCCCAAGCAGTAACAATCGCTTGTAAATTAGGTGAGCATTGCCAAATTGTAATTCAAAACATATACAAGAATATACTTTCCCCAAATGGTATTACCATGGCATTTCTCTTCTAGAAGAAGCTTAGAATCATTTTGTTCCACCAAAAAGAGAAGGAGAAGTTGAAATTATTTTGATGATAACTACATGAAATTGATAAATGATTTGGGGGAAGAACTGTCACTTTACAACAGTGAATTTTCTTATAGTTGAACATGGGATGTTTGGCTATTTATTAAAGTCTTCTTTTACTATATTTCATCAAACTTAAGAAAACAATATTGCACTATTATTTTATTTACCACTAAAAGAGAAAATATTACCAATTAAATTAGAAGATGTATCTTGATTTCAGAGATGTTAAAGTACATTTATAATCAGCAAAATATGATACATCTCTCAATTGTTTCAAAGTTTTATCTGTATTGTTACTATATACGTTAAATTTTATTCCTAGAAAGATAAGTCAGTCAGAAAAAGACAAATACCTATGTCACTCCTATGTGGAACTTAAGAAACAAAACGAAGAAAAAAAGAGACAAACCAAAAAACAGACTCTCAACTATAGAGAACAAACTGGTGGTTACCAGAGGGGAGGTGGGGGGGAAATGGGTGAAATAGGTGATGGGGATTAAGAGTACATTTATCATGGGGCACCTGGGTGGCTCAGTCGGTTGGGCGGCTGCCTTCAGCTCGGGTTGTGGTCCCGGGGTCCTGGGATCGAGCCCCGCATCGGGCTCCCTGCTCAGCGGGAAGGCTGCTTCTCCCTCTCCCACTCCCCCTGCTTGTGTTCCCTCTCTCGCTGTGTCTCTGTCTGTCAAATAAATAAATATAATCTTAAAAAAAAAAGTACATTTATCATAATGAGCACCTAATAGAAAATTGTTGAATCACTATATTGTACACCTGAAACAAATATAACACTGTGTGTTAACTACACTAGGATTAAAAATTTTTTATTTGATTACTAGACTGAGATCTTTGTATGATAATAATTTCTGATTGTGAATTGCTGGCATGTGGGAAAGCTCTTAGTTTAAAAATATACATTATACCATTTCCAGACATTTTACTTAATAATCTTGTTAATGCAAAAACAAAGATAATTTTGAACTAACTTTTCCTATATTTATACGTTATTTCTTTACTTGGTTTAATTCACTGGCCAACAATTCCAAAATGACATTAAATCAAAATAGTAAGAGGAGAAGCCCTTAGTTTAGTTCACTTTTTTTTTTTTAAAGTAGGCTCCACACCCAGCATGGAGCCCAATGTGGGACTTGAACTCATGACCCTGAGATCAAGACCTGAGCTGAGATCAAGAGTCAGATGCTTAACCAACTGAGCCACCCAGACACTCCCAGTTTATTCCACTTTAATAAAAAATAACTTTAGTATTTGTCTGATCCCAGACAAACTGTACTGGTATGCCCAATTACTTGCTGAATACTCAATGTACCACAGGTATCCCAAACTGAGCATTTCCAAAATCAATCTTCCACTCTGACAATCTTCTATTTCTTCTGTATATTCTGCATATTATTCTGTATTAAGTATTCTTTTTCTGCCATTTCTTCCACATTATCTTTATGAATTGGAGAGTCCATCCTGCATCCAGCCAAGCACAGAAATCTGTGTTCATCCTTGTCTCTTCCCCCTACACTGGATTCAAAACTCAAATTTTGTGTTTATTTGACTTTTTTTTTCTGGGGCGAAGGTTCATAGATCTGCTTAGATTCCAAATTTGGGATTGTGGTGCCAGAAGGTGTAAGAAACTTTTTTATACATATAAAAAAGCCAAAACTTTTTTTAAAGAACACTTTTAAAAATTAATTTTAAAATTTACATGTATAAAAGGGACTTTTTTCTTATACAGTTCTAAGGGTAGAAATATATAGATTGAAATATATAGATTCATGTAACCACCACCAGAGTTAAGATACGGAATAATTCCATCACCCAAAAAAGACCCCTTCACACTGCCCCTCTGTGGTCAAACTCTCCAATCCCTAGCCCTTAGCAGCCATTGATCTATTTTCCATCCTTATCATTTTGCCTTTCACAGAATGTCATGTAGGACACATCATATAGTTTATAACCTTTGCTAGGCTTTTCCCCCAGATTTATGGAGATATAATTGACATTTAACATCATGTATAAGGTGTACAGCATGATTTTTTATTATTTTTTTAAAAGATTTTATTTTTTTAAGTAATCTCTACAACCAGTGTGGGTTTCAAACTCATAACCCCAAAATCAAGAGTTTCGTGCTCCACCAATTGAGCCAGCCAGGCACCCCCAGCATGATTTTTTTCATACATGTATATATTGCAAAATGACGACCACAATTAGGTTAATTAACATATCCATCGCTTCACATAATTACCGAGTATGTGTGTGTGTGTGTGGTGAGAACATTTACGTTCTCTCTTAGCAACATACAGATATATAACACAGTATTTTTAAAAAATTTTTTTATTAACCTATACTGTATTATTTGTTTCAGGGTACAGGTCTGTGATTCATCAGTCTTACACAAATCACAGCGCTCCCCAATGTCCATCACCCAGTCACCCCATCCCTCCCACCCCCCTCCACTCCAACAACCCTCAGTTTGTTTCCTGAGATTAAGAGTCTCTTATGGTCTGTCTCCCTCTCTGGTTTCGTCTTGTATCATTTTTCCCTCCCTTCCCCTATGATCCTCTGTCTTATTTCTCAAATTCTTCATATCAGTGAGATCATATGATACTTATCTTTCTCTGATTGACTTATTTCACTTAGCATAATACCCTCTAGTTCCATCCACGTCGTTGCAAATGGCAAGCTTTCACTTTTTTGATGGCTGCATAATATTCCATTGTATATATATACCACATCTTCTTTATCCATTCATCTGTTGATGGACATCTTGGCTCTTTCCATAGTTTGGCTATTGTGGACATTGCTGCTATAAACATTGGGGTGCACGTACTCCTTCAGATCCCTACTTTTGTATCTTTGTGATAAATACCCGGTAGTGTAATTGCTGGGTCATAGGGTAGCTCTATTTTCAACTTTTTAAGGAACCTCCAAACTGTTTTCCAGAGTGGCTGCACCAGCTTGCATTCCCACCAACAGTGTAGGAGGGTTCATCTTTCTCTGCATCCTCGCCAACATCTGTCGTTTCCCGACTTGTTAGTTTTAGCCATTCTGACTGGTGTGAGGTGGTATCTCATTGAGGTTTTGATTTGGATTTCCCTGATGCTGAGTGATGTGGAACATTTTTTCATGTGTCTGTTGGCCATTTGGATGTCTTCTTTGTAGAAATGTCTGTTTGTGTCTTCTGCCCATTTCTTGATTGGATTATTTGCTCTTTGGCGGTTGACTTTCATAAGTTCTTTATAGATTTTGGATACTAGCCCTTTATCTGATATGTCATTTGCAAATATCTTCTCCCATTTTGTTGGTTGTCTTTTGGTTTTGTTGACTGTTTCCTTTGCTGTGCAAAAGCTTTTTATCTTGATGAAGTCCCAATAGTTCATTTTTGCCCTTGCTTCCCTTGCCTTTGGTGATGTTTCTAGGAAGAAGTTGCTGCGGCTGATGTCAAAGAGGTTGCTGCCTGTGTTCTCCTTTAGGATTTTGATGGACTCCTGTCTCACATTGAGGTCTTTCAACCATTTGGAGTCTATTTTGTGTGGTGTAAGGAAATGGTCCAGTTTCATTCTTCTGCATGTGGCTGTCCAATTTTCCCAACACCATTTGTTGAAGAGACTGTCTTTTTTCCATTGGACATTCTTTCCTGCTTTGTCAAAGATGAGTTGACCATAGAGTTGAGGGTCCATTTCTGGGCTCTCTATTCTGTTCCATTGATCTATGTGTCTGTTTTTGTGCCAGGACCATACTGTCTTGATGATGACAGCTTTATAATAGAGCTTGAAGTCCGGAATTCTGGTGCCACCAGCTTTGCTTTTCTTTTTCAACATTCCTCTGGCTATTTGGGGTCTTTTCTGGTTCCATACAAATTTTAGGATTATTTGTTCCATTTGTTTGAAAAAAGTTGATAGTATTTTGATGGGGATTGCATTGAATGTGTAGATTGTTCTGGGTAGCATACACATTTTCACAATATTTGTTCTTCCGATCCATGAGCATGGAACGTTTTTCCATTTCTTTGTGTCTTCCTCAATTTCTTTCATCTGAGTACAGATCCTTTGCCTCTTTGGTTAGATTTATTCCTAGGTATCTTATGGTTTTGGGTGCAGTTGTAAATGGGATCGACTCCATAATTTCTCTTTCTTCTGTCTTCTTTTTGGTGTATAGAAATGCAACTGATTTCTGTGCATTGATTTTATATCATACCACTTTACTGAATTCCTGTATGAGTTCTAGCAGTTTGAGGGTGGAGTCTTTTGGGTTTTCCACATAAAGTATCATATCATCTGCAAAGAGCCAGAGTTTGACTTCTTTGCCGATTTGGATGCCTTTTATTTCTTTTTGTTGTCTGATTGATGAGGCTAGGACTTCTAGTACTATGTTGAATAGCAGTGGTGATAGTGGACATCCATGCCATGTTCCTGATCTTAGGGGAAAAAAATCTCTGTTTTCCCCCATTGAGTATGATACTCGCTGTGGGTTTTTCATAGATGGCTTTTATGATATTGAGGTATGTACGCTCTATCCCTACACTGTGAAAAGTTTTAACCAAGAAAGGATGCTGTACTTTGTCAAGTGCTTTTCCTGCATCTATTGAGAGGATCGTATGGTTCTTGTTCTTTCTTTTATTAATGTATTGTATCACATTGATTGATTTGCAGATGTTGAACCAACCTTGCAACCCAGGAATAAATCCCACTTGGTCGTGGTGAATAATCCTTTTAATGTACTGTTGGATCCTATTGGCTAGTATTTTGGTGAGAATTTTTGCATCCATGTTCATCAGGGATATTGGTCTGTAATTCTCCTTTTTGATGGGGTCTTTGCCTGATTTTGGGATCAAGGTAATGCTGCCCTCATAAAATGAGTTTGGAAGTTTTCCTTCCATTTCTATTTTTTGGAACAGTTTCAGAAGAATAGGTATTAATTCTTCTTTAAATATTTGGTAGAATTCCCCTGGGAAGCTGTCTGACCCTGGGCTCTTGTTTTTTGGGAGATTTTTTTATTATTGCTTCAATTTCCTAACTGCTTATGGGTCTGTTCAGGTTTTCTATTTCTTCCTGGTTCAGTTTTGGTAGTTTATACATCTCTAGGAATGCATCCATTTCTTCCAGATTTTCTAATTTGCTGGCATAGAGTTGCTCATAATATGTTCTTATAGTTGTTTGCATTTCTTTGGTGTTGGTTTTGAGCTCTCCTCTTTCATTCATGATTTTATTTATTTGGGTCCTTTCTCTTTTCTTTTCAATAAGTCTGGCCAGGGATTTATCAATCTTATTAATTCTTTCAAAGAACCAGCACCTAGTTTCGTTGATCTGTTTTACTGTTCTTTTAGTTTCTATTTCATTGATTTCTTCTCTGATCTTTATTACCTTTCTTCTGCTGGGTTTAGGCTTTATTTGCTGTTCTTTCTCCAGCTCCTTTAGGTGTAGAGTTAGGTTGTGTATTTGAGAACTTTCTTTTTCTTGAGAAAGGCTTGTATTGCTATATACTTTCCTCTTAGGACTGCCTTTATTGCATCCCAAAGATTTTGAACAGTTGTATTTTCATTTTAATTTGTTTCCATGAATTTTTAAAATTCTTCTTTAATTTCCTGGTTGACCCATTCATTCTTTAGTAGGATGCTTTTTAGCCTCCATGTATTTGAGTTCTTTCCAAATTTCCTCTTGTGATTGAGTTCTAGTTTCAAAGCATTGTGGTCTGAAAATAGGCAGGGAATGATCCCAATCTTTTGGTACCGGTTGAGACCTGATTTGTGACCTAGGATGTGATCTATTCTGGAGAATGTTCCATGGGAACTAGAAAAGAATGTATTCCGTTGCTTTGGGATGGAATGTTCTGAATATATCTGTGAAGTCCATCTGGTCCAGTGTGTCATTCAAATCTCTTATTTCTTTGTTGATCTTTTGCTTAGATGATCTGTCCATTTCAGTGAGGGGGTGTTAAAGTCCCCTATTATTATTGTATTATTGTTGATGTGTTTCTTTGATTTTGTTATTAATTGGCTTATATAACTGGCTGCTCCCATGTTAGGGGAATAGATATTTAAAATTGTTAGATCTTCTTGTTGGATAGACACTTTAAGTAGTATATAGTGTCCTTCCTCATCTCTTATTACAGTCTTTGGTTTAAAGTCTAACTTGTCTGATATAAGGATTGCCACTCCAGCTTTCTTTTGGTGTCCATTAGCATGGGAAATGGTTTTCCACCCCCTCACTTTCAATCTGGGGGTGTCTTTGGGTCTAAAATGAGTCTCTTGCAGACAGCATATCAATGGGTCTTGTTTTTTTATCCAATCTGATACCCTGTGTCTTTTGATTGGGGCATTGAGCCCATTTACACTCAGGATAACTATTGAAAGATAGGAATTTAGTGCCATTGTATTGCCTGTAAGGTGACCGTTACTGTATATTGTCTGTGTTCCTTTCTGGTCTATGTTACTTTTAGGCTTTCTCTTTGCTTAGAGGACCCCTTTCAATATTTCTTGTAAGGCTGGTTTGGTGTTCGCAAATTCTTTAAGTTTTTGTTTGTCCTGGAAGCTTTTTATCTCTCCTTCTATTTTCAGTGACAGTCTAGCTGGATATAGTATTCTTGGCTGCATATTTTTCTCGTTTAGTGCTCTGCATATATCATGCCAGTCCTTTCTGGCCTGCCAGGTCTCTGTGGATAGGTCTGCTGCCAGTCTAATGTTTCTACCATTGTAGGTTACATATCTCTTCTCCCGAGCCGTTTTCAGGATTTTCTCTTTGGCTCTGTGACTCGTGAATTCTACTATTAGATGTCGCGGTATTGACCTATTTTTACTGATTTTGAGCGGGGAGTTCTCTGTGCCTCCTGGATTTTGATGCCTGTTTCCTTCCCCAAATTAGGGAAGTTCTCTGCTATAATTTGTTCCAATATACCTTCTGCCCCTCTTTCTCTTTCTTCTTCTTCTGGGATCCCAATATTCTAATGTTGTTTTGCTGTATGATATCACTTATCTCTCGAATTCTCCCCTCGTGATCTAGCAGTTGTTTATCTCTCTTTTTCTCAGCTTCTTTATTCTCCATCATTTGGTCTTCTATATCACTGATTCTCTCTTCTGCCTCATTTATCCTAGCAGTTAGAGCCTCCATTTTTTATTGCACCTCATTAATAGCCTTTTTTATTTCTACTTGGTTAGATTTTAGTTCTTGTATTTCTACAGAAAGGGATTCTCTAGTATCTCCTATGCTCTTTTTAAACCCAGCTAGTATCTTTATAATCGTCATTCTGAACTCTAGTTCCAACATCTTACTAATGTCTGTATTGATTAGGACCCTGGCAGTCCGTACCACCTCTTGTTCTTTTTGTTGACGTGATTTTTTCCGTCTTGTCATTTTGTCCAGAGGAGAATAGATGAATGAGAGATCAAAATGTTAAAAGGTTAACAACGACCCCAGAAAAATATACATGAAACAAATCAGAAGAGACCTGAAACTGGGGGGGGGGGGGGGAAAAAAAGAAAAAAAAAAAAAAAAAAAATAAAAAAAAGAAGAAAAAAAAAAAAAAAAAAAAAAAAATAAAAAGGAATGCGGGGGGGGGGGGGGGGGGGGAAAAAAGGGAAAAAAAAAAAAAAGAATATGATCAAGCTGGTGAATAGAACAAAGCCACAGACTAGATTTTGGATGTATTTTGGTCTGTTGGAAGAAATTACCTCCCAAAATTTTAAAGAAAGAAAAACTTATATATTTACAAAAATAAGGTTAAATACTTTGAAGGAATAGAATATGACTAAAAATGAGAATTAAAAAAGATTTTTAAAAAGGAATTGATAAGATGTTGGTTGAGAAAGGAAAGAAGAAAAATTCAACTAAAAAAATAGAAAAAGAAAAAAATAAAGAGATATAAAAAAGTGAACTTTGAAAGACTAAAGAGGGGCGCCTGGGTGGCTCAGTTGGTTGGGAGGCTGCCTTTGGCTCAGGTTATGATCCCAGGGTCCTGGGATCGAGCACCACATTGGGCTCCCTGCTCAGTGGGAAACCTGCTTCTCCCTCTCCCACTCCCCCTGCTTGTGTTCCCTCTCTTGCTGTGTCTCTCTCTGTCAAATAAATAAATAAATCTTTAAAAAAAAAAAAAAAGAAAGACTAAAGAATCATGGGGAAAAAGCCATGGATTCTATGTGCATTATTCCCCTAGCGCTGGAGTTCTGCCGTTCTCATTGATTGGTAAACTTGGTCTTGGCTGGCTGTTCTTGCTGATCTTCTGGGGGAGAGGCCTGTTGCCATGGTTCCCAAATGTCTTTGCCGGAGGCGGAATTGCCCCGCCCTTGCCCGGTTCAGACTAAGTAGTCTGCTTGGGTTTGCTCTCCGGAGCTTTTGTTCCCTGCAAGCTTTCCGTACAGCTTTGGAGGCCGAGAGTGAAAATGGCGGCCTCCCAATCTCCACCCCGAAGGAGCCAAGAACTCAGGGCCCTGCTCCTCAGTGTGCCCCCAGAGAAAAGCAGTCAGTCACTCCCATCTCCCCGGTCTCTGGCCACACTCCATGCTCACCTGGCCTGTGACCGAGCATTTCTATCTCTGACACCCGACTCGGTGTGGAGTCTCCAAACCCAGCAGATCCCTGCGGTGCATTCCCATGCCGCTCCTCCCAGGGGAGGAAGGTGAGTCTCCCCGGATCTGCCGCTTGTTGGGTCCCTGCTGGAGGAGCAGTGGCCCGACTGTGCCGCGGATCACGGTTTATGGCAACCCCGAGCTGAGAGCCCGCGCCTGGGCTCCGCCTCTGCAGCCGGCTTCCCTGCTCCGATACCTGGGAGCTCTGCCGCCCTCAGGCACCCCTGGTCTTTCTGTGACCCCGAGGGTCCTGAGACCACACTGTCCTGCGAGGGTTCCACCCCCTGCTTAGCCACCGGAGTGACGTCCCTCAGCGGAGCCAACTTCTAAAAGTTCCGATTTTGTGCTCCGCGGCTCTATCACTTGCCAGAAGCGGCCGACGGAGGCCCCTCCCCCGCCGTCTATCCTTCCGAATATCGCCTCGGATTCACTTCTCCGCACGTCCTACCTTCCAGAAAGTGGTCGCTTTTCTGTTCATAGAGTTGCTGGTATTCTTTTCTTCGATCTATTGAGTTTGTAGATGTTCAGAATGGTTTAATCCCTATCCAGCTGAATTCCTGGGACCAGCTCCTCTGCCATCTCATTCCTCCCGCCTATACCACAGTATTGTTAACACTAGTCAGTGTTGCCAGGTGTTAAGATAGCACTATAAGGCCTTGTTCCCCATCCTCATTTCCTCCTTTGTGCTTTTCACAACACAAACTTCTTGGAAGTGCTTGCATGGACCTTGCTGTTTCTTGTCTCTCTGCTTTACTCATGAGTCCCCTTTTACCTGTCTCTCTATTCTCCCAACTTTCAGAAGGCTAACTGACAGCCATCCCTTAAGAAGCAGCTCAGGTGTCTCCTTTTTCATAAAGGCTTTCATATTTTCTTTTTTCTCAAGGTGTACCTCTCGTTGATGATTGCATAATGCTCTGTGCACTTCTTTCCCATTGCATTTACCACTTTGTATAATTATTGTTTCTCTCTGTTATGCCAGTCAGTTATCAGCTCCAGCAGACTGAGAATTGCTTGATCTTTTCATTACTACTGCATGCTAGTACTGATACATGGTTGGGCCCAAATATGGAGTGACTCTATTACATATAATGATGATTACTAGCTTGTCTTGGGATTCTCTAATTTATTCCAATTCTTTTGCTGTTTAGTATTATCAGACAGAGTGGTGTATACTCCAGAAAACCTCTACAAGGAACTGTTCTCAAAACATAAAGGACTCAGAGACTTAATAAATAAGGAAATACGCCCTTTCTTTCAAGGAATACTGATTTTTTCTCGAAGCTGGGCTGTGGACTTGGGTCTGTCAGAGAAGCAGGGAGTAATCTGTGATGCTCTTCTGCTTTCCCAGAACAACATCCCACTCCTCTACACCATCCTCAGTGAGTGTGATGCAAGCTGGAAGAGCTATTCTATGACAGTCGCCCGTACCTTAAAGCAGAAGCTGGTGAACACAGGTGGCTACACTGGGAAATTGTGCATCACTCCCTTGGTCTTCCTGCTGAATCCTGATAGAACAGCAGAGACTCTTCATTGTTCAGATTTGCAAATTTACCCCGAGTCCTATAACCTTACAACCACCCAGCACATAGAAGCTCTGTTACAGTCCCTTGTGATAGTCTTGCTTGGGTTCCGATCTTTCTTAAGTGAAGAGCTGGGCTCTGAGGTTTTGAACATACTCACAGATAAACAGTATGAGTTGCTGTCAAAGAACATTCGCATGACAAGAGAACTGTTTATTCATGGCTTACCTGGATCAGGGAAGACCATCCTGGCTCTTAGGATAATGGAGAAGATCAGGAATGTGTTTCACTGTCAACCAAGTGACATTCTTTACATCTGTGAAAATCAGCCCCTGAGGAAGTTTGTGAGGTATGCAGCCTAACTATATCCATTTTCATTTTTTGGAGTAACTTTGACTGGTTTGGCTTTAAGTTCACATGCTAAAATTCATATTGTATTTACTATGTCCAGAAGAGTTTAGGAGTAGAATTGATGGGTGCCTGGGTGGCTCAGTTGGTTAAGCCTCCGACTCTTGATTTAGGCTCAGGTCATGATCTCAGGGTTGTGAGATCGAGCCCTACATCAGCTTCTGCACTGGATGTGGAGCCTGCTTAAGATTATCACTCTCTCTCTGCCCGTTACCCCTCTTTAAAAAAAGGGGGGGGTAGAATTGGCTTCCTTTGTTTGAGTGGGGAAACCTGACTATGTTTCTTACATTTTCAGCAAGAAAAACATCTGCCAAGCAGTGACCCGGAAAACCTTCATGAAAAATGACTTTCAAAAGATTCAGCACATCATCATTGATGAAGCTCAGAATTTCCGCACTGAAGATGGAGACTGGTATGAGAAGGCAAAAAATATCACTCAGAGAGAAAACGATTGCCCAGGAATTCTCTGGATCTTCCTGGACTACTTTCAGACCAGCCACTTGAGCCACAATGGCCTCCCTGCTCTCGAAGCCCAGTATCCAAGAGAAGAGCTCACCAGAGTGGTCCGCAATGCAGATCCAATAGCCAACTACCTACAAGAAGTAATGCAGGAGATCAAAGAAAATCCTCCACCTAACATCCCCTTGGGGTCCCTGGAGATGGTTCATAAAGCTAAATGGGCTCAGGGTATTCCAGGCAACTTTGAGATTATGGAGTACTTGGACTTGGAAGAGATGGTTGTCCAAATAGCAGAGAAATGTCAGTTTCTCTTTAGGAATGGTTATTCTCCCAAGGACATTGCTGTGCTTTTCAGCAAAGCAAGTGAAGTGGAAAAATATAAAGATAAGCTCCTAAGAGCAATGAGGAAAAGAAAAATATCTCAGCTCAATGAGGAATCTGACCTGTTAGTACAGATCAAGGATGCATCAGATATCATGGCCAATCACATTGTGTTGGACAGTGTCCGACGATTTTCAGGCCTGGAAAGAAACATCGTGTTTGGGTTCAACCCAACAGTGGCTGAGCCAGCTGTTTTCCACAATCTTCTGCTCTGTCTGGCTTCCAGGGCGAAGAAACATCTCTATATTCTGAAGGTTTCCATTTGACAGGAAGATCCCAGTCTAAGAAACAATTAGGAAGCTCTCATCTCTAGTTAACCATGAAACCATGTGACCTAAACATTTAATCATCAAATATTTAATGAGCACTCACTCTGAGGCATATATTCTTCTCGGTGCTGGGGGTGGGGGATGAGTTAGTGATAGGGTAGCAAATAAGATAGACAAGATTCCTTCTTTGGGGCAGAGGTAAATCATAGACAAGTACACAAATACAAGTACAAGAATTTCAGATAGTTACATCAGAGTAGTAATTGGAGGTGCCTGAGATGCAGAGTGTGTGTGTGTGTGTGTGTGTTTACACATACGTAGGTAAGTAGATAGAGGGGGAAACTGGTTATTCAGCATGGTTGGGGAAGTGCTTAGTGAGGGAAGACATCATGAGAAGATCTTTGAGCCATGTGTGCCAGGTGGACTCAGATATTTTCATTATTTTTTTTTACATTTTCACTATTTTTAATACAGCAATGCACAGAAATGCTTGAGTAAGATGCGCTGGGAGGGTATGAAGGGCAGAGAGGGGTCATGTGTCTGCCCTTTTATGGGCCAGAAATGGTTGTACAATATTTCAAAATGTAAGATCAGAAGGTACAAACTGTTAATTTCTTATAAACCATATTACATGATTCTTTTCCATTTTATTCTTTTAATGGTGTTAGTAATTTTGATCACTGTCTTTTAAAATATGTTATGCATGTCTTTTGGTTATTTAGAATCTCAGCTCTTAGGTCTGCTTTAGTATTAGTCCTATGGAGAATCTTAGGTCACTGCATGAAGGTAAGATTCCCACAATTCCCCAGGGAGACACATTGTGTTTTATTTATTAATTTTTTTTTAAAGGGTCCCTAAGAAGATGAATGTACTGGACTCAAAAGTTACATTTTGCTTTTCATTTAATTTAATAACCAATGAAATAAAGTAAATCCAACATCTTTGTTCTGCCAAGCCTTTAGGATTTTAGCTAGTTTCTCAAAGGCTATTGCTATAGAAGAATTTGGGAAGTTCATAAATTTAAAAAAACAAGAGTTGAAAGACAAAATGATAAAGCAGCCAAAAGAGATGAAGAGGGATCTTGCTAAGGAAACATTGTGGGAGCGCCTGGGTGGCTCAGTCAGTTAGGCATCGGCCTTCAGCTCAGGTCATGATCAAATCCCGCATTGGGCTCCCTGCTCAGTGGGGAGTCTGCTTCTCCCTCTGCCCCTCCCCCTGCTCCTTCTGTCTCTCACTCACACTCTCTTTCAAATAAATAAAATCTTAAAAAAAAGATTTTATTTATTTATTTGACAGAGAGACAGCGAGAGAGGGAACACAAGCAGGGGGAGTGGGAGAGGGAGAAGCAGGCTTCCCGCTGAGCAGGGAGCCCAATGTGGGGCTCGATCCCAGGACTCTGGGATCATGACCTGAGCTGAAGGCAGATGCTTAACGACTGAGCCACCCAGGCACCCCTCAAATAAATAAAATCTTAAAAAAGAAAAGAAACAGATTGTGAAACATTACAGAAGAAAAATAAATTAGCAACAAGAAATTGAAGACCCAGTTCCTGACATAAAGGAAAGCTTGAGATAGTCACGTAAATGGAGAGAGATAAGACAAATATTAACGTAGTTATAAAGAAGACATATCTGGAGTATAATGATCCACTAAGAATGGATATGGAGTAGAGAATCAATAAATGAAACAGTAAAAATGTTCTAAGATATAATATGGAAAATTTTTCCTGAAATAAGTCCTCAGTTTGAAAGAATTCTTAACAATCGAAGCAGAAAAATCCAATTGTGTGAATGATCATTCTGGCTTCTGATTTCTCTGGAGCAACAAGATAAAGAATATACTGTATTTTTGTTTTCATTCAGTTGCTCTTTAATCAAATCTGACCACCTCTACCTTTTAATTGAGTGTTTAAATTAACTTTTTAAACTTTTAAAAACTTTTAAAAACGTTTTATTTTCAAATACTTAGAGATTTATAAAAAGTTGCAAAGGAAGTACAGAGTAGTACAGAAGAACCCCCTGTATCCTTCACCTACTTTCTATACTATTTTAAATGTGATTATTGTTATGTTTGGGTTTTAATCTACCCTACTGCTATTTTTTTTCCATTTTATCATCTATTCTTTGTTCCCTTTTCTCTATTTTTCTGCATCCTTTTGACTTAATTTTGCATTTTTATTTTTTTAAATTTAATTTTAATTCCAGTGTAGTTAACACACAGTGTTTCATTAGTTGCAGGTGTACAATATAGTGATTCAACACTTCCATACATCACCTGGTGCTCATCACAACAGGTGCACTCCTTAATCCCCATCACCTATTTCACCCATCCCCCTACCCACCGCCTCTCTGATAACCATCAGTTCTCTATAGTTAAGTCTGTTTCTTGCTTTGGCTCTTTCTTTCTCTTTTTTCCTTTGCTCATTTGTTTTATTTCTTAAATTCCACATATATGAGTGAAATCATTTGTTTTTCTCTGACTGACTTATTTTGCTTAGTATTATGCTATCTAGCTCCGTCCATGTTTTTGCAAATGGCAAGATTTCATTCTCCCTCTCCTCCTCCTCCCCCTCCCTCTCCCCTTCTTCCTCCTCCTCCTTCTTCTTCTTTATGGCTGAATGGTATTCCATTATATATATGTATATATACACACACACCCCACATCTTCTTTACCCATTCATCTGTTGATGGACACTTGGGCTGCTTCCATCATTTAGCTATTGTAAATAATGCTGCTATAAACATAAGGACATATATTCTTTTGACTTAGTGTTTTTGTATTCTTTAGGTAAATACCCATTAGTATGATTACTGGATTGTAGAGTGGTTCTATTTATAGCTTTTTGAGGTACCCCATACTGTTTTCCACAGTGGTTGTACCAGTTTACATTCCCAACAGTGCATGAGTGTTCCTTTTTCTCCACATCCTTTTCAGCACTTGTTATCGTCTTTTAGATTTTAGCCATTCTGACAGGTGTGAGGTGATACCTCATTGTGGTTTTGATTTGCATTTCCCTGATCATGATTAATGTTGGGCATCTTTTCATGTGTCTATTGGCCAATTGGATGTCTTATTTAGAGGAATGTGTGTTCATGTCTTCTGCCCATTTTAAAATTGGATTTAATTTAGGGGTGCCTGGGTGGCTTAGTTGGTTAAATGTCTGCCTTCGGCTCAGGTCATGATCCTAGGGTTCTGGGATCAAGCCCCCATCCCTCAGCGGAGAGTTTGTTTCTCCCTCTCCGTCTGCTGCTCCCCCTGCTTGTGTGCTCACTCTCTCTCTCTCTCTGTCAAATAAATACGTAAAATATTTTAAAAAATTAAATTGGATTATTTGTTTTTTAGGTGTTGAATTGTATAAGTTCTTTATATATTTTGGATACTAACCCTTTATTAGATATGTCATTTGCAAATATCTTGTCCTGTTTAGTAGGAAGGCTTTTAGTCTTGTTGATTGTTTCCTTTGCCATGCAGAAGCTTTTTATTTTGATGTAGTGCCAATAGTGTATTTTTGCTTTTATTTCTCTTGCCTCAGGAGACCTATTTAGAAAAATATTGGTATAGCTGATATCAGAGACATTACTACCTTTGCTCTTTTCTAGGATTTTTATGGTTTCAGGTCTGACATTTAGGTCTTTAATCCCATTTTGAGTTTATTTTTGTGTATGGTGGAAAAAAGTGGTCCAGTTTCATTCCTTTCCATGTAGCTGACAGTTTTCTCAACACCATGTGTCAAAGAGACTCTTTTTCCCACTGGATATTCTTTCCTGCTTAATTGTGTATTTTTAAACAATTACATCTTGTCTCCTTTATTGGCTTATTAATTATAACTCTTTGTTTTGTTATTTTAGTGGCACGTTTAGGGTTTACAGTATATATCTTTAACTCATCACAGTCTTCCTTCAAGTGATATTATATCATTTCATGAACTTTATAACACTATACTTCCATTTCTCCTTCCCAGGCTTTGTGCTTTATTGCCATACACTGTACTTCTATATATGTCATAAATACCACAACATGTTGATATTATTTTTGCTTTAAACAGCCACTTGTATTTTAAAGGGTTTTAAATAATAGGAAAAAAATTCTTTATACTTACCATTTCTGATGGTTATCATTCCTTTGTGTGAATCTAGATTTCTATCTTGCATCATTTTCCTACTCAAAGAAATTTCTTCATTTTTTATAGTGTAGATCTGCTGATGAATTCGTTCAGATTTTGTATGTACAGAAAAAAGCATTTCACCTCTGTTTTTGAAAGATAGCTTTGTTGGGTAGAGGCCTAGGTTGATAGTTTTGTTTTTCAGTTAATTTAAATATATTCCTTCATTGTCTTTTATCTTGCATAATTTCCAAAAATAAATCTGCTGTCATCCTCATCTTTATTGCTCTGTACACAATGTATCATTTTCTGACTGCTTTTAAGATTTTATTATTGGTTTAGGTAATTTAATTATAATGACCTTTGGTAATTAAAAAAATTTCTTGTGCTTGAGGCTTGTTGAGAACTCCTTGGGTCTGTGGGTTGACAGTTTTCACTAACTTTGAAAATTTTTCAGTTATTCTCTCAATTTTTTCTCTCTCTCTTTTTTACATGATTTATCTTTTATTGGGGTAAGCTTATTTTATTTAAAAAGATCCATCATCGATTATTTCTTGCAATATATTTTCTATACCCCTTCTTCTCCTCAGATACTTCAATTATATGTATATCAGGCCACTTGACTGTGTTCCACAACTCACTGATGCTCTGTGCTTTAAATTTTTTCTCTGTGTTTTATATCAGCTGGTTTCTGTTGCTGTCTTCAAGTTCACTATTTTTTTCTTCTGTATACAATGTTTAATATGCCACGAATACCATTCAGTGTATTTTTCATCTTAGACATTGTTTCATCTTCTAATCCTTTTCTAGAAGCTTAATTTGGATCCTTTTTAAATATTTTTCTTGTTTCTACTTAATATGTTCAATCTTTCTTCCATTTCTTGAACATATGGAATACAGTTATAATGTCTATTTCAACCTTATAATCTATTAATTATATTGGCTGTGTTAATTCTGAGTCAGTTCCAAATGGATTTTTTTCCTCTCTATGGTTGGTATTTTCTAGCTTCTTTGCATACATGGTAATTTTTTATTCAATGCTAGACATTGTGAGTTTTACCTTGTTGGATGCTGAATGTTTTTGTATTCTTACAAGTACTCTTGAGCTTTGTTCTGAGATATGGTTAAGTTACTTGGAATTAGTTTGATCTTTTTGGATCCTGTTTTTAAGTTTTGTTTTACAGGACCAGAGCAACATTTAATCTAGGGTTAACTTTTTACCCCTACTGAGGCAAAACTCTTCTGAGTACTCTTTTACCTAATGCCTTGTGAATTTTGATGTTTTTCACTCTGGTTGGTGGGAATAGGCACTGTTTCTGACCTATGTGAGCTCCAAGGATTGTTCCAATACTTTTGGGTGGGTCTTTCTTCATCCTCAAACATTTCCTCACAGACACAAGCTGATAAGTACTCAGCTGAATACTCAAAGGGGATGCTTTGCAGGTTTTAGAATTTTCTCTCTGTGAAGCTCTGTCTTCGCTGGTATTCTGCCCTACAGACTCTAGTTTCCTTGGCCTCCCTAAAGTCCCAACTCTGTCTATTCACTTCACAGAGATTGCCAAACTGTACCTAAATTTCCCCCTTTCTGAACTGCAGCCTAGAAACTTTCTACAGGCAGTAAACAGGGGCAGTGATAGAGATCACCTCATTAATTTCCCATATCTCAGGGATCAGTCCTTCACTGAACCCTGTCATTTCATGTTTTATCTGATTTTGCAGTTGTTTCCAAAGTGAGGGTAAATATGATCCCTGTTACTCAGCTAAGACAATGAAGCAATATGTATAAAGTTCTTGGGGGGAATTTTTTTGACCTAAAAATATTAAATCTAGCCAAAATACCATTCTAATTCAAAGGAAGTTCATGGATATTTTTGTACAGGAAAGAATTCTATAAATACATAGCTCATTAATCATTCTTTTTTTAATGTTATGTTAGTCACCATACAGTACATCATT
This sequence comes from Neomonachus schauinslandi, assembly GCF_002201575.2. Taxonomy (NCBI): domain Eukaryota; kingdom Metazoa; phylum Chordata; class Mammalia; order Carnivora; family Phocidae; genus Neomonachus; species Neomonachus schauinslandi. The sequence continues at coordinate 22,548,926 of NC_058417.1, forward strand.
AGTTTTTGATGTAGTGTCCCATGATTCATTGTTTGTCATTAAGTATTCTTGAAGAAAAATTACTCAGTGAGGAAATCTAGCTAAATCAGGCAATATGTGAAAATAAAGGATAATGGTAATTGGACTTTAAGTCCATTCACCTGTATATAACTAAGATAAATAGGAATTATGATTACAGAAAATACTGTTATAAACCTTGACAAAGTAAAAACATTTTTATATCAGATAGATTTTTTTTTGTTTCAATGAACAAAAACAGGCTCTGGACAATTTAAACAAATAAACAAACAAAAAGAATTTATTGAGGGAGGACCACTCACAGAATCAAAGACAAGCTGACCAAATAGGCCTTAGAGAAGATTAGTACCTGGGAAGCTCCAAGGATCTAGATGGCTGGTAGGAATTTGCTCCAGTCATTTTCTTTACTTTGGCTTATGAAGATCAAATTACAGTGAAAGACTTGTATTTGCCTAGTGTGGATACTGCACTCAACTCTTAGCTACCATAGCAAAGACCCCTTGGTTGAAAATCTCCAAAAGTCTTGATGTAACATGGAAAGAATATTGGTTACTAGTATAGGGTGAGAGGATGTTCTGTAGGTTGAAACAACAGATGCCCATTATGGTAATCAACAAAAGTTAGGGAGTCAGGAAGGAGAGTGAAGAATTCTAAGTGCTAACATCATCTTTCATGGCAAGGAATTGATCAATACTAATACAGATTTTAATGTAACTTTAAAAATGATTCCAAGCATTTTAATTGCTTTTTTCAATTTAATTATTTTAATATTGGATCTTTTAGTAGCTAAAAGTTCTTAGGTTAAAGAAATATATTCTGTAGTTCAGCTCTTCAATTTTATTAGTTGCCTTTTCTTCCATTCAGTTCAAATAAAATAAATGTGAAAATAATTTTAAAATAGTATGTATAATATCTTTCCACTTAATATAATTACTTTTGTCTAGCTGTTCTTATACATCATGTGATATATTAAAAAAACCTGCTTTCTGGTATATTGTTAACCTTGAATGTTTCTGATTGCTGGGATTATGGGTGATTCGTTGCTTCTTTTTTTCTTTCAATATTGCTATAATTAATTTTATTGACTTTGTACCTTTGTATAAAGACCTCAAAGGTCACATGTTGAAATCTCTCTCAGAACAGAATTCATAGAAATAACGGAAAAGATACCTTAAAGCATTATTATATAGTCATGCTCTAAAATAAGAAAAGCACCTCTCTGTGGACCAAAAACTATGAGGCATTTGCAGAAGGAGGGAAGAGTGGGTAAACTATAGTAATAAACAGAGGTGGGCCCCACCACAAGCCCAGGACAACAACTCTACTGCAAAGTCAGGATTGACAGCCAGAAACTTAATGTGAGACTGAGGCCAGTTCCATTTGACCCCCATGTGGCCACACCTAGGCCTCAAACTAAAATACCCATACCTCAGGCTTTCTTACTGTTGGCACTATTGGCAGATTGAGCTGGATAATTCTTTGTTGGGGGTGGGGGGCTTTCTTGGGTATTATAAGATGTTTAGCAGTAACCCCCTACTCCCAGTTACAACAAACAAAAATGCCTCTAGACATTGCCAAGTGTCCCCGGGGGGCAAAAGCACCACCACCATACCTCCTTAGACTAAGATAGCTTCCAGAATAATGGGCAGAATAGATAAGTCCAACATGTACCATACTACCATCAAGATTCAGAACATTAAAGATTTTTTTAATCCTAAAGAGAAAAAAGTTTAGCTAATTTACAAAAAGAAGAATGGATTTGACAGTAACTATTTTATTAGCAAGACTGGATGCAAGAATATGGGCAGTAGGTTCAAACTGCTGTGGAAAAACAACTTTGAACCTAGACTTCTCTCCCCAAACTATCATTCAAGATTGACAGCAAAATAAATACATCTTCAGGCTTGCAACACCTTGGGATTTTTTTTATGAGTCATGGCCTATATCTGAAAGACTCACTGAATAAGGTACCCAGCATGAGAAAAATGAACTGAGAAGGAAGTTGTGGTTTTAAGAAAGAAGGGTGAACAAATATTCAGTAAAACATAAAGTTAATCTATGTATATTATTTTCTATTCAATAGCCTTCATATATGCAAACTACATCCACTTAGAATTTATAATGAAAGAAAAAAGTCCTCCAGTAATTTAAAAAGAAGATAAATTAAGAATAACTGTAAGAGGAGGGGGTGGAGCAAGATGGCGGAGGAGTAGGAGACCTGGATTTCGTCTCCTCTCAGGAATTCAGCTGGATAGGGATCAAACCATTCTGAACACCTACAAACTCAACAGGAGATCGAAGAAAAGAATAGCAACAACTCTCTGAGCAGAAAAGCGACCACTTTCTGGAAGGTAGGACGTGCGGAGAAGTGAATCCGAGGCGATATTCGGGAGGATAGACGGCGGGGGAGGGGCCTCTGTGGGCCGCTTCTGGCAAGTGATAGAGCCTCGGAGCACAAAATCGGAACTTTTAGAAGTCGGCTCCGCTGAGGGACGTCACTCCAGTGGCTAAGCAGGGGGTGGAACCCTCGGGGTCACAGAAAGACCGGGGGTGCCTGAGTGCGGCAGAGCTCCCAGGTATCGGAGCAGGGAAGCCGGCTGCAGAGGCGGAGCCCAGGCGCGGGCTCTCAGCTCGGGGTTGCCATAAACCGTGATCCGCGGCACAGTCGGGCCACTGCTCCTCCAGCAGGGACCCAACAAGCGGCAGATCCGGGGAGACTCACCTTCTTCCCCCGGGGAGGAGAGGTGTGGGAGCGCACTGCAGGGATCTGTGGGGTTTGGAGACTCCACACCGAGTCGGGTGCCAGAGATAGAAATGCTCGGTCACAGGCCGAGTGAACACGGAGTGCGGCCAGAGACCGGGGAGACAGGAGTGACTGACGGCTTTTCTCTGGGGGTGCACTGAGGAGCGGGGCCCCGAGTTCTCGGCTCCTCCGGGGCAGAGATTGGGAGGCCGCCATTTTCACTCTCTGCCTCCAAAGCTGCACGGAAAGCCTGCAGGGAACAAAAGCTCCCGAGAGCAAACCCCAGCAGATTACTTAGCCCGGACCTGGCAAGTGCGGGGCAATTCCGCCTCTGACAAAGACTTTTGGGAACCATGGCAACAGGCCCCTCCCCCAGAAGATCAGCAAGAACAGCCAGCCAAGACCAAGTTTACCGAACAATGAGAACGGCAGAACTCCAGCGCTAGGGGAATAATGCACATAGAATCCATGGCTTTTTTCCCCCTGATTCTTTAGTCTTTCAAAGTTAATTTTTTTTAACTTTTTTTTTTTTAATTTTTCTTTTTCCCTTTTTCAACCAACATCTTATCAATCCCTTTTTTAAAAAAACATTTTTATTTTTCATTTTTAGAGTCATATTCTATCCCTTCATAGTAGTTACCTGTATTTTTGGCATATATATATAAGTTGTTCTCTCTTTAAAATTTTGAGATAGTTTCTTCTAACAGATCAAAATATACCCTAAATCTCTAGCGTATGTTTTTTTTCTACTCTCCTGTCTGATCACATTCTCTCCCTTTTTTTTTCTTTATTTTAAATCCTCTTCTTTCTTTTTTCAAACAACTTCTTATCAATTCCTTTTATAAAATTTTTTATAATTTCCATCTTTACAATCATATTCCATCCCTTCATTGTATTAACCCTTATTTTTATACATATATAAGTTTTTCTTTCTTTAAAATTTTGGGAGGCACTTTCTTCTAACAGACCAAAATACACCCAAAATCTAGTGTGTGGCACTGATCTATGCACCAGCCTGATCATATTTGATCACATTCTGGTTTTTTTTTGTTTTGTTCTGTTTTTGTTTGTTTTTATCTTTATCTTTTTCTCTTTTTTCGTTTCTTTTTTTTTCTTTTTCTTTTTTCTCTCTTTCCCTTTCTTTCCCCCTGCTTCAGGTCTTTTCTGATTTGTTTAGAGTATATTTTCTGGGGACGTTGTTACCCTGCTAGCATTTTGTTCTCTCATTCATCTATTCTCCTCTGCACAAAATGACAAGA